>NC_064921.1:543497030-543829559 GCF_023897955.1 Schistocerca gregaria
ATAGATATAAACCCGTCCATCTGATGGCAGCCCCATCTGGCGAGGAATGAATGCTAGTAAGCACACGTACGGTGCACTTAGTATCAGTGACCTTGCTTGGGCATGTAGAATTGTGAAGGTAGGCGATCTATCTGAACTTGGCGGAGGCCAGGTTGTAATTCAAATGGTTCAAATGGCTCTGAGCACTATGGGACTTAACATCTATGGTCATCAGTCCCCTAGAACTTAGAACTACTTAAACCTAATTAACCTAAGGACATCACACAACACCCAGTCATCACGAGGCAGAGAAAATCCCTGACCCCGCCGGGAATCGAACCCGGGAACCCGGGCGCGGGAAGCGAGAACGCTACCGCACGACCACGAGCTGCGGACACAGATTGTAATTGCCCAGAGGCTTGGCAGGAGCTTTTCGGAAACACGACTTGTCGTTTGTTCGGGGAGTGCTGTGGTGAGTGTCTCCAACGCGTCGCGAAACCTAGGTGAAACCAAGTCCAGTCCGCGTGGGGTTGGGAGACCACCTCTCATTACATATGTCGGACTTTGTAGCCTGGGCAGACTGGGTAAACAGTGTATGCGGCGAACCGTGGCGAAAATAAAATCCGACTTTAATGCTGGACAGGTTACAAGTGTGTCTGACCACATAGTGCACCGTACGATGGACCTCCGCAGCCGCCGACCTATGCATGTGCCAATATTAACACCACGACATCGGCAACTACGATTGGAATGGGCACGTGACCATCGGCGCTGGACGTTGGGCCAGTGACATGGTCTGATGAATCCCGATACCGTCTTCATCACGCAGAAGGAGGGCGTCTTCCAGGGGAACAGCTCCCTTACACCTGTACAGCAGTACGGAGACAAGCTGGCGGCGGCTCCATTATATTCTAGGCAACATACGCGTAGGCATCTGTGGGTCCAGTGGAAATCGTGCAAGGCACCATGACGGCTAAGGAGTATCGTACACTGGCTGCTGACCACGTACACTCCTTCATGTCGGTCATGTTTCCCGACGACAGAGGCATTTTTCAATAAGATAATGCACTATGTCGCAAGGCCAGGAGTATGATGGAGGGGTTCTGGGGGAAATCCAATTGATTTGTTGGCCCACTGACTTTCCAGGAACCTTATCGAACACATCTGGGATTTGACTGAACGTGGCGTCAGAGCTCATCGCGCCACTCCCCGGAATTTACGGGAATTACGTGACTTTAGTGTGCAAATGTGGCGCCAACTCCCTCCAGCGACCTACCAAGGCCTCATTGCTTCCATAGCACGAATAGTCGCCGCTGTTATCCATGCAAAAGGTGGGCATGCCGGCTGTTAGGTAAGGGGTCATTGTTTTCTGGCCGATCAGTGTGTATACAAGAGCGCAACGTCTACAAAGTATTCGGTGTAACACCAATAATAATAAATCTGTTGGGTACTAGAACACGGTACACTTCAAATAGTTACAATCACTTCCCAGTGCCGGAGGTGCTCATTTCAATATCAGACATTTTTGAATGTGCGAGGTGGTTACCCGCAGCTACGACGGCTGAGTCCCCTTGCGTCGATGTATTCTAAAGGCAGAATTTAACGTTTCGGATTTCTTCTTGTTATCCGTTTTAACATAAGATTCAATAATAATTTCGATTTAGATGCGGTCTGTCGCCAAGATGTCGTGACGTGCGCTACTTTTCTTGTGAAAGGGAGGTAACGAGGGTGGCAGAGTTAATCAGCCTGTTCTTCTGTGGAATAATGGGCGAGGTCAGCGCCCTCCACTGGCGCAGCCGAGCGCCAGAAAACAATGCGGCATCGTTACCGCTGGTTGCTGTCTGAAGGAGGCAGTGGGGCACTCGCGTCGATCCAGACATACTAGGGACAAAGCCAGCCTTGGGCAGTGACGAAATATCATGTCCCTCGGTCCTAAGTTACCGCCGGCATTAATGTGCGAAAACTGATTCCAACTTTAATTTGATGATGTTTAGCACTAACGATTTATACGTCTAACCGCAGGACATAAGTCAAACAGTAGTCGGGACCGTATTCATCACTTGTTCGATGTCCAGCTTTTTCTATGTTTTCTTTCTGTGATTTATAGCTTCCACACCTCAGCCAATGATTCGTTAATCTGGGGTGTCCGAAATGGACCGTGGTTCTCAATCCACGTTAAACTCTGGTTCCCGAACAACAGGCTGAATATGTCAGTTCAGTAGTCGGAGGAAGGTAACGACGTACCGTGTCCAATAGGACCATTCCTAGTAAAACAGCGGTGTTCAAACCAACCATCGGGTCGTGGACAGCTTTATTGCATTTGTCAATAAGCGCGCGTATAATAATTCCCATCCCAATTGGCGGCACAAAGAACCAATCTGCACTGCTGGCCATTAAAATTGCTACACCACGACGATGACGTGCTACAGACGCGAAATTTAACCGACAGGAAGAAGATGCTGTGATATGAAAATGATTAGCTTTTAGCTTTTCAGAGCATTCACACAAGGTTGGCGACGGTGGCGACACCTACAACGTCCTGACACGAGGAAAGTTTCCAACCGATTTCTCATACACAAACAGCAGTTGACCGGCGTTGTCTGGTCAAACGTTGTTGTGATTCCTCGTGTAAGGAGGAGAAATACATTCCACCACGTTTCCGACATTGATAAAGGTCGGATTGTAGCCTATCACGATAGCGGTTTCTCATATCGCGACGTTGCTGCTCGCGTTGGTCGAGATCCAATGATTGTTAGCAGCATATGGAATCAGTGGTTTCAGAACGGTAATACGGAACGCCGTGCTGGATCACAATAGCCTCGTATCAATAGCAGTCGAGATGACAGGCACCTTATCCGCATGTTTGCAAGACAACAACCATCTGCACGAACAGTTCGACGACGTTTGCAGCAGCATGGACAGTCAGCTCGGAGGCCATGGCTGATGTTTCCCTTGACGCTGCATCGCAGACAGGAGCGCCTGCGATGGTGTACTCAGTTATGAACCTGGGTGCATGAATGGCAAAACGTCTTTTTTTCGGATGAATCCAAGTTCTGTTTACAGCATCATGATGGTTGCATCCATGTTTGGTGACATCGCGGTGAACGCACATTGGAAGCATGTATTCGTCATCGACATACTGGCGTATCACCCGGCGTGATGCCATGGGGTGCCATTGGTGACGCGTCTCGGTCACCTCTTGTTCGCATTGACGGCGCTCTGAACAGTGGACGTTACATTTCAGATATGTTACGACCCGTGGATCCCTTCAAAACCCTACATTTCAGCAGGATAATGCACGACCGCTTGCAGGTCCTGTACGGCCCTTTCTGGATATAGAAAATGTTCGACTGCTGCCCTGGCCAGCACATTCTCCAGATCTCTCACCAATTGAAAACGCCTGGTCAATGGTGGCCGAGCAACTGGCTCGTCACAATACGCCAGTCGCTGCTCTTGATGAACTGTGGTATCGTGTTGAAGCTGCATTGGCAGCTGTACCTGTACACACCATCCAAGCTCTGTTTGACTCAATGCCGAGGCTTATCAAGGCCGTTATTACGGCCAGAGGTGGTCGTTCTGGGAATTGATTTCTCAGGATCTATGCACCCAAATTGCGTGAAAATGTAGTCACATGTCAGTTCTAGTATATTTGACCAACGAATGCCCGTTTATCATCTGCATTTCTTCTTGGTGTAGAAATTATAATGGCCAGTAGCGTAAATGCTGCTGAGTATATTTTGTCACAAAAGAGTCAACTTTTTCACTGGTTCTGCTATTAGAGGCAACAAGTGTGAATTTACTTTCGCTTAAACACCCGTTGTATTTGGAATTTCTGAGACTGTCGTTGAAGTCTATAAGAATGTTATTAAATATTGTATACCGTTATAATCTGTGTAAATAATATGTATGGGTATTAGCAATTAGCATATAAGTCACAAACACGTAATTGTGTAGACGGCACTTGTAATTCATTACGTCAGAAGTATGAAAAATTCTCCCATAAAAACGCGCGTGGACACGGTGAGATAGTTTTCAGCTAGTTCAGCTGGTCAGCAAACGCGGTTTCTTCGGAGGCCACATCAGGCCGGAGACGGCTAAGTTTTACAGTAAAATCGCAATATTTTTACCTAAGTGTGTATCTTTCCATACAAACAGGAAAGTTAGAACTTGCAAAGAATGTAAAAAATTAAAAACTCATAAATCTGTATGCTAGTGGCTCCGGCGCATGCTGGTCGATTTATAACGCTATATGGAATGTAATGAAACGAGAGACAAGTCAAGCGGCCAAATAACAGGATAACATCGTTATTGAATTAAATACAAGAACTACAAATAATGAGTCACAATCGTGTTTAATAATCATATCTTAAATATAGTAGAAGATATACGGACATACAATTCAAGAGAAAATCACAGCAATATGTTCAAACAGCATTTCTCATAAAATTCAGTCACATGGACGTATCACCAACTTCTCTCTCTCAAATTAAAAAGATTTTATATTCTCTCAAAAATGAAAGCTGGTCTGGATTTGGCGGTGTTTCTAACAGAGTACTAAAGATTCGTTCCCATGTAATAAACCTTGTCTTATCTCAAATGCGTTAGAAACTCAAGACATTTTTCCAGAGAGACTGAAATATTGTTAAACCCTTATATAAGAAAGGTGAAAGGAGAGATGTCAATAACTAACGACCTATTTCATTACTGACATAATTTCAAATTTTTTGTTTGTTTGAGTAGGTGATGTATTCCAGAACAGTATTCATTCTGAGCTACAACAAAACCCTCAGTAAATCACAGTTTGGATGTCAGAAGAGTTTCTCTACTGAAAATGCCATTTATACGTTCACTCACCAAATTTTACAAGCATTAAATAACAAAACATCATCGATTGCTGTTTTCCGTGACCTATCTAACCATTTGACTTTCTTCCAAATAAACTGAGGTTTTATGGAATTGATGATATAGCCAACTAGTGGATAACGTCATATCTAAGCAAAAGTAAGCAGTAAGCTGTACTTAGTAATTCAACCAACTTAATCAGTGGAGATTCTTCTGACTGGCGAGAAATCACATCTGTACCTCCCCACTATTGTTCCTGTGTATGTAACCTATCTTCCTTCTCATACACAAAAGTAGAATTTGTTCTTTTTGCGTATGACACTAGTATCGTAATCAATCCAAGCATACATATAACAACAGAAGAACAGGTAAACAATGTTCTTAACTGTTTCATTGACTGGTTCTCTGCAAATGGTCTCACTTTCAAATTTAAAAAGACAACATACTCAGTTCTACACAGATGGAGCGCTACTACACCAATGATAAGTGTAACATACGGTGAAGAAATAATAAATAGGGTGAAAACTTCAAAAGTTTTAGGTGTCCAGACTGACAAGAATTTAAACTAAAGAAAGCACATTTTGGAACTTCTAAGACAAATTAGTAGACCCACATTTGCAATTATAAACGTCGCAAATCTTCAAGAGAGACAAATCAATAATTTGACATTTTTCCATATTTTCATTCAATAACGTAATATGGAATAATTTTCTGTGTTAATTTGTCTTTAAGAATGAAAGTCTTCTTTGCTCAAAAACGTACTATAATAATAATATGCGGTGCTCTCCCACAGTTATCTTGTAGACATCTATTTAAGGAGTTTGTCATTTTGACTCTGCTTCACAGTATATTTATTCCCTCATCAAAGTTGTTATAAGTACTCCACAGCATGTCAAAAGGAACAATGATGTACAGAATTACAATGCCAGAACAAACAATGAAAGTCATTACTACACTTAAAGACTATCTTTAGCACAAAAAATGGTTCATGACACTACAAGTAAAATTTTCTTATTAGTTATCCAGTGGAAAAACTGCCTGACAGACAGAAAAGTAAAATTGGGAAAAAAACTGAAAAGTTTCTCCTTGAAAACGCCTTCCATTCTGTATTGTACTGTACTGTAATGTGAAGAAGGTGGCGGGTAGGTGGATAGGAAAAACTTATAAATATTCAGCATGTAGCCATATTTACAAATTAATTTGTGATTCTGGATGTAAAACGACTCGTTCCAAATCATTCCGTTTTGTTATGCAAATTATCTATGAAACATGAAACAATTAAGAAATGAAAAGTTTGAACATACTTAAATAAATACCACCAACTACCAAGACCCCAGCGATTATAGGGGAATCTGCCTCTTACCAGTGACCTATAAGATCTTGTCTAAGGCACTTTTAAAAAGAGCAGAAGAAATACTTGACAAAATGCTAGGAGAGTATCAGGCTGGATTTAGAAAGGGATGGTCACGTGCAGAACAAACATTAAAGAACATAATAGAAATGAGGAAAAACAGGAACTTATAATATGTAATTACTTTCGTGGATTTTAAACCAGCCTATGATTCTGTTGATAGAAATACACTGCTTGATATCTTAAAAGAATTGGGACTCGATACTAAAACAACTGAAATAATTAAAGCAACTTCGACAAACACAAAATCGAAAGTAAAATTTGTGGGAGAGCTCTCAAAATCGTATGAAATAAAGTGAGGTGTCCGATAGGGAGATGGTTTGTCACCTCTGCTTTTCAATTGTGTGTTAGAGAAGGTAGTTCGAGAATGGAGGAAGGCCGTCAGTACTAAAGGGATTCAACTAGTAAGAAATCCAAATAAGATCATTGTCGGCCGTTTAACCTTCGCAGATGCCGTGGCATTGATGACAGATTCGCTAGATAATGGCCAACAACAAATAAGAGAACCGCAAAAACAAAGCCAGCCGGAGTGGCCGAGTGGTTCTAGGCGCTACAGTCTGGAACCGCGCGACCGCCACGACCGCAGGTTCGAATCCTGCCTCGGGCATGGATGTTTGTGATGTACTTAGGTTAGGTTACTTAGGTTTAAGTAGTTCTAAGTTCTAGGAGACTGATGACCTCAGAAGTTAGGTCTCATAGGGCTCAGAGCCATTTGAACCTTTTTTTTCAAAAACAAGTAGCCAACGTAGGGCTACAAAAATCATTTTTTCATGACAAACATCCGTGATGCTCCTCAAAATATTGCAGTTGACAGCAATACAATACACAAAAGATTCCTTTATATATTTAAGAGAGTAGATTACATACAATACAATGCAATAGCCATAGAAACTAGAGTGCACAAAATAGAGTGATTCATATGACCAAAAACGTTTATAACAAAAATCCTTGTCCTGGAACGTGAAATTAAGACACTACCAAACAGTGGCGAGACCTGAAGCTCTGTATGCGGCAGGAACACTTAAACTAACAAGAAATAAATATCTTGAGAAACTAGAGAAGGTCGAAAGAAGAATTTTAAGGAAAATACTGGGAGCTAAAAGAAATGATAATGCTGAATACAGGTTAAGACCAAACAGAGAGCTATACTTGAAAACTGAAAAACTAATTGATGTAATGAGGAAGAGAAGACTACAGTTTTTCGGGCATATATTCAGAATGGGTAACAACAGAATTACCGAGCGGATGTTCACATTACTCAATAGCTACAAATCCAAGCCCACATGGTTCATAGAGACTGAAACGGACATGGAAAACACTGGAATTACAATAGACACAATAGAAAACAGAACACATTTCAGAAAGGCAGTTCAAAAGTCAGAATTTCTGGGGAGAAAGAAAACAACTTGACGAAAGTGATCTCAAGAAGAAAGGGAACAACACTCTAAAAGGATGAAGGAAATTTGGAAACTAAGGAAATCTAATACTATGAAGATTTGCCAAAGTTGATTCATCGTACCCTCAAAATGGATTATTCGGAAGAAGAAGAAGAAATACCACTGGAAATTTTTCCATGTTTGGTAGAGAAAAAAAAGCCAGTGAGAACTCCATTGTTCACAAATCTCACGTTAACCTTTCCTCGAATGCACAGGTTGCACCACTTTGTCAGTGCCTTATGCAAGTTCTCTCTGGCCTGAATTGCTAATGACGTGCGACGAAGCGAGCGATGAGATCGATATCAGGTACACTGTAAGCCAGGTCTTTCGCTGATCGCTAAAAGAAAACAAAATCTCTGGATTTTAATAGGCAGACTCCACCAACAAGGAAAACTCACCGTCATGTCCATCCACCGTTTAGGGCACATCTCAGGGAGCTAATGCTGCACTTTTCACAGCATATTTCAGTAGGGTACTTGTTCAAATAATACTAGAACACATAACTCAAAACAACACAAAAGGAAAAAGAATAGAGATTATTTTGGTTCTGTGATAACATGTATTCTTTGAGATAGTGGCACACCGTCACCTTATTTTTATTGTCATCAGCGTTCGTTTCAGGCGACAGGTTCTTTAGCAGCTCATAGGATCTCAGAATCGGACCATTAAACATTGTTTGTCAGTGAAATGAAGTAATGAGCAAACACCTGTCGGCTTTATTTGTCGTATCATTCCCATAATTAAAGTGACAGCCTGTGATCTCGTGGACAGAATTTATGTTTTTCTGTCATTTGGTAAGATTTCCAGGTGTATTCAGTCTAAAATTTCCATACAGTTGTATGTATAATCCTAATCTGGCAGGTGGTGACCCTAGAATCCTTTTCAGGGCTCTCAAAAAAATTTGTTATAATGTTTTTCGAACATTATGATGCCGTCCTTTTTCTACCCGACCGTGGAACACAACTGACAATGGTTACACAACCAGTGTGAAATCAGCAACTCATATACACATTTTTGGTTATATTTATTTACCTGCAAGGAATCAATTTCACGAAGTCTCCGGCCCATGGTAGAAAAATAAACATAGCTCCATACTATACGTCGAGGAAATCATTGCGTTTAAAGGCTCACTGGTGCATATGTACTTCAATCTGAACCCTAACATGGATGTAAGTCTACTATTTGTCTGTACGCCAAGAGACTTATTTTGATGACACGCTACTGACCTGTGTCGCTAGCTATTGATTAAACGCACTAGAAAGCGTTTCCCCTTAACAGTTGTTGTCGCGGAAACAAAGGATGAATCGTACCGATCGGAATGAGAAGCACGGACTGTGTGGCGCGGGGTGACCCAGATCTGCCGAGAGCTGTTTTTCTCTTCGGATGTTTCCCGTCTTGACTGATCAGGCAGATACTAGCTGCACAACTCGAGGAAGGATTCATTAATCCCCTTCTTTCAGTTCTGCAACTTGCCTCTCGTGTTTAAACGAGTGGGTTTTCCGCCGGCAGAAACAAGCACAGCAGTGCTGAATCGTGCCCCGAGCGAGTAAATTACAGACAAGTGCTATAAGACGTGAGGACAGTGGAAGGTAGGGAACAGCGTAAACGTAATGATAGTGAAAGGGGCCAGTTACTCATGTTTTATAAGAACTTTACATTCAGGCTCTACAGGAATATAAGATCTATAGGTTAAGAGAGTTGGAGATAGTTGAACTAACTGCAAGAACTGTAATACAAAATTTTTAGAATAGGCAGTGATTACATTTCGCCTAGGTGCGTGATAGATCGCACTCACGAACCATCTTCAGAACTATAGATATGGGGAAATCGAAAACAAGTGTAATAAAAAATAAATATGAGTGTAGTGAGGGAAAGGGTAAGTGGGTTCATTACTGCGTATCTCTAACTTACATGAGAAGGGAAGTAGGAGATGCGTTTATGACGTGATGAGAATAATATTAGGAGCTCCATTACTCGCACAGTTCGGTTTCATCTCAAAAAATGTTATACAGATGTGGAAATGAGTCTTTTTGTCCTTATATTGGAGCAGATGATTCCTCTTCACTTTGAAGAATGACAAATGCGGGTGAGAGTTTTCATTCTCGTTGTAACTCTTTGTTTGAAATGGGTCACCATGAAATTTTCATATTTATGAGTAACTTCATAAACGTACATTCTCTTACAATTAGTGTCGGCTCTTGTTTCGTACTCAAAAACTGACAACAAATCCTAAAAAAGAGAAGCATTCAGACAGATCAAAATTGAGCAGCTGCAAAATCTTGAAATGACGGCGTAAATGTTATCGTTATATAAAACAAATCTACTGAGTAAAATTACTTTCAGTTGAAACTCGTTGTTATATAATTTCCTTCCCTTAGCATACCTGGACTAAAACGATGTGGCTTACTGGTGGGTTGCGGGGAATAGTCAAGGTAAAATAAATATCTGCTTCTAGTTGTGGATGTCGGGTATTGGCGATAAGGGCAGTTTTGGGCAAATTTCAGACTTTGCGTGTTAGGCAAGCAAAGGTTTCGGGGTTCATGTAAGACAGACTGATCATGACTGTAACAAAAACCTATCCGTGAAGATTTTAATTCATCGGTTCCCCTATGTGTATCTACTACCTTTTAGGTACCAAAACAGGCCCTGCGCGTTTGTCAGGTTTTACACTATATTCTTCGTTACTTAATCACTTATTGACTTATGACAAGGATAGAGTGTCTACATAACGTACTCGATCGTTTTAAAAGGAGATTTTGTGCGATATTATATTGCTGTATCTCTATTGAAACGGTGTCTCGAAATCTCGGTCCAACCATAAAAATCCAGTAAACGTTTCGCCTGCGGCCAACGACTGTTCTCTCAGGATATGCTTACATAAGACCTTTAACCTACACTGGTTTTCTGAATCAGATATTCTTCCACAGACAAAGGCTGCGCAGTGTTATTGCGCGCTGAGATATTACATTTCCTCTGAGCACTTAACCATATGCGAGAAGATATCGCGAACTGCATTCGTTTCGCGGTAAGAGAAAATCCGTCCGCACGTCGCAGAGCTCCACTTCCGCGCCTCTCGTCCACTAAACCTCAGGCTCACAAAAGAATGAACGGAATAACACGGCAGGCTCGTATGTAAATCTTATCTGGCGAATCACATGAAGAAGGAAAATAATCCGGTCCGCTAGGCTCCAGCAAATACTGCTTTGCTTACTGTGTGAGAACATACATGGTTACCTCTAGATGTACGTATACCTCTCTAAAATCTCAACTGATGTTGCTCCTAATGCTGTCTGGAGGCATACTTTGTTACAGATTTAGGAATATTACATCGAAGATTGAATTCGCTGCGTTAATGCGGTTGCAGTAATTTAATTCTTGCGCGAAGAATGAAAGAAACCAAGTTTCTCTACATGGCAAATCAGATACAGCTCGTTCTACATACACTACAACTGAATAGCTCGTCGCTGCGCGTTTCTCGATTTCTGTCATGCGTACCCATTGTTCTCGGAACGGCAGGCGGAAGTTAGTTG
Source organism: Schistocerca gregaria (assembly GCF_023897955.1). NCBI lineage: Eukaryota > Metazoa > Arthropoda > Insecta > Orthoptera > Acrididae > Schistocerca > Schistocerca gregaria. The sequence goes on from NC_064921.1 coordinate 543,508,229, forward strand.
CTAGCTGACCCTTTGTCCCTTACTGCGTGACAAAATCGATTAGCTCCGGCGGAGAAACACGTTCGCGAAAGCGAATGCTATGGTCTGAGACACATGGCACAGTCTTTGTCTGTTACGAACGTACTATTTAGCATCATACCTATGAACATAAACGTCGGTGAACTGAACAGAGCCAGAAATTTCGTTGTTTTATTTTGTGTAAAGGGTATAGCTTACAAACTAAGCAATATGCGTACAATCACATCAAGTCGGCGAACCTTAAAATTATGAAACCAATCGAGTGACGAGTAATTGGGAAAATAAAGACAGTTTCATAACAGGAATAAAAGTACAAGGAAATCAGATACATGTACTATGGCTTGCCTACAAAGACAATGAAGAATTGTTTAAAGATGAGACAGCCTACTGAATACAGACTTTGGAGTGAAGATAATTAAAGCAACGGAGAGAACGATGAAGAGTAATAGCAGGGATAATAGCCGGCAGTTTACTAAAACTTAGAACATAAAGTACAAGAAATGAATAACTTCTGCTAGGAAGGAAGATTACGCACTGGTAGAGATGGACGCCGAAAATTAAGTGTGACGACAGAGTACACAATGATGAAGTAACGTGCTGGTTAATGTAACTTTGGAAGCAGTAGTTTAGACGAGAGAAAACTTTAAGGCAAGTAAAAGTTGTAGAATGTAATAAAACTACCGAGGCTGCTGAATATTGCACTTCACAGGAAGTAGGCAACAAACAATTCAAAAATAAACATCATCTTCATTTTCTAGAACCATAATTTAGATAAAGCTTCCATCATCTTCATTCACGGAAGATTAACATCCGGACAGTTACTAATTAACTCGTACTGTCTGTCACAGACATGTTGCCTGAAAACACAGCAGTACAAAATTTAAATCTGCCTCGCCACATAATTCTATGGTTGGCAGCTTTGTCAATATTTCACCTATTTCACAATTCTTTATTAAAAATTAGTTTTTCAATGAAGGGTCACTTTGTTGTCCATCTGTCTGTCTGTCCGACTGTGAAAAACCTTTTTTCTCAGGAATGGGTAGACGTATCAAGTTGTAATTTATGTCACATGCTGCGGTCTTTAGTCCCTTTGCTGGCGTAAAAAATATAAGATTCTAAGTTAAAGCAGTCAAAAAGAACGGCCGTTTATTTCAATTATTTTTTTAGTCGTTTACTCACCTGTCAGAAACCTACAGCGTACTTTCTGTTGACATAGAATCATGAAATTTGGCAAGAAGCAAGATTCCACAGTACAAATAAAGGAAAAGACGAAAATAGTTAAACTACAGTTATATCGCTACAGCTCCTCAAAACTATAACTTATTTCAGCACTGCAGCCCTTAAACATGCGTTAACTCTTGCACATAGTGCCGCGATAGGTTTCTGGGCTGCTCCTGGTGTTTCTGCTTGTGCACAGTATCAGCCGGAAGAGACCTCCTGGGGTGTTGGCACCATCGATCGTGCCTCGAATTAGATTTTATTGTTAAGGCGGTTGTAAAAGATGGAGCTCTTCTGCAGGCGTGTACTTTACGATCGCGGCTCCTGCTTGCTGCCCTTTATAGGTTAACGCGAACGACCAGAGTAATTCGTAAGAAGGGAGTACCGTGTCTATCATTTAATGAAAATTGTATTGAATTCCTATGTACATTGAGGCGTTCAGCGGAGAAATAAATGCTTCTGCGCAGCAACTGCGTCTTTGCACGCCATTTTGTAAAACTATTAATTAATTTTTTTGTACATTTCTGTTTTTTTTAATAAGCTCGAATCAGAATTTGAAATTACAATCAGATGTTGGCAATTCAAGTTGCTTCTCGAGTGCCTCTGTTCTTAATACCAAACTAGCCTCCACCATTCTGTGATAAATTACTAACATGACAATAAACTTTTGTATCTTCTACAATGACATTTACAAAAGACTTCGTAAACTATAGTCGTAATAAGAGATAAAAAGATACGAATTATAAAAAAAGAATTTCGAAAATTCCTGGTTACTAGTCCCGCTCCTTTACTTTTCAACTGTATCTTAGAAAAAGAAATCGAAAGGTACTGAAAACTACATTTCAAGATTAAAAGTGACGAACCAATCAAATCAGGAAGAAAGACTCTTAACATAAATTATATATGGCGTTTCAGTCTTCGATCGCTATTCTTTATTTTCAATTAGCGGTTTCGGGCTAGCTGCCCATCTTCAGATCATATATTGTAGTTATAGATTAACTTGTCCGTACAGACTTGTCTGTTACTCTGTAACTACAATATATTATCTGAAGATGGGCAGCTAGCCCGAAACCGGTAATTGAAAATAAAGAATAGCGATCGAAGACTGAAACGCCATATTTTATTTAATGAACGATCGCGGAATTCCCATTGAGACAATCATGTCTAGTTTTGATAAACTGTTAACATAGACACATAGCTTTTGCAGATAAACCAGTAAAAGCATGTCAGGACATTCAAACAGCACGGAAAGAGTAAACCTCCGAATATCATTCGAACAAAGCAAAATACACATCTGGTACAATGTGGCATTGAAAATTATAAAAACTAATTATGACAAAATCGAGATACTATCGTACAAAACCATTTACGAGGGTCGTACGAGAGTAACCTGCAGAAGACTGGTTAAAAATTCGTTGTCACAAAATGACAACAGCATTCAGATTCCAGAACAAAAAGAAGCATCCCAAAACACACAAAACTGAGACACTATAACACAGGCATCTCACTACGGTCTCTTTATGAAGCTGAGATGCTCATTTTAAACGAAAAAAAGAGACGCTGAATAAATCCAAACGGAGAACATACATTTTAAGTCCAAAATGCACTGAAGAAGGAACATTCAGACTCATACCAAATAAGGAAATTGAAAAGTATATCGGCATATATTGAGATGGGAATACCAAAAGGAGAGCAACCTATCAGATAAACTCTGCAGCCTGTGGAGTTGTATGAAAGTCGCAGTAAAGTTAAAACTTGAACAATACAATTGACCGATGCAGTGGAAGAAGACCTGAAAGAGTGCGGCTGGTTCCGACGGAGGTTCGAGTCCTCCCTCGGACAAGGGTGTGTGTTTGTCCTTAGGATAATTTAGTTTAAGTAGTGTGTAAGCTTAGGGACTGATTACCTTAGCAGTTAAGTCCCATAAGATTTCACACACATTTGAACAGACCTGAAAGAACTCTGGTTGGCACAGTATAAAATGCAATACAGAAACAATGTTTGGCAGAGAATTAACGAGTGGACTGTTCGCCTGGCAGAAAAACTCAAGAAGACGGGAACGAATTGGTCCAACGCTAGTAAAAGGCCCATTAAGAGGGAATGGTCACAACAGAAAACTAAAACAAAATTCAGAATCGCCCATTGTTCACATTGGGCTCTGAAGGCCTCACAGTTTGTCACTTTTTTCTCTCACTACCACCCTTAATACAGTATGTTACCACTCTCACTTAGAACGTGACACAGATGTTCACAATTTTAATAAAAATTAAAAAGTAATATAATTTATTGTAGTTATAGTACAATACAAGGCGTATTGGAAGGTAATGTCTCCGAATTTTTATGCGAGAGCTCCTAAGGCTTTTTAAATAAAACAAACGTTAGTAACATTCTACACCTATATCTACTTATCCTGCATGTATACGTATTTACTTCTCGACAAACACCCTTGATGTACGATAACACATATGAAGTGATATAACATTGGCCTTGAGTGTGAAAAGTGACTATGCCTGTAATTAAACGTATTTTTAAACACAGAAGTGTGTGGGCCATAGACTATGTGATTACAATGTAGCTTCGGTATGCACTTCATGAGCCGTGCGTTTACACCTTGTTTATTTATTGTCAGGTATGACTACGACTGTTTTTTTGATAGAGTAAAGACTTCATCTAATCGAGGCTAGAATAGATAGATGATTACTGAATTGCTAATTATCTAGAAGAATCATTATCTGTCTTTATTACCTGCTGTAACGAGCCCCCCCTGAACCGTGGACCTTGCCGTTGGTGGGGAGGCTTGCGTGTCTCAGCAATACATATGGCCGTACCGTAGGTGCAACCACAACGGAGGGGTATCTGTTTAGAGGCCAGACAAACGTGTGGTTCCTGAAGAGGGGCAGCAGCTTTTTCAGTAGTTGCAGGGGCAACAGAAAGGATGATTGACTGATCTGTCCTTGTAACACTAACCAAAACGGCCTTGCTGTGCTGGTACTGCGAACGGCTGAAAGCTATAGGGAACTACAGTCGTAATTTTTCCCGAGGGCATGCAGCTTTACTGTATGGTTAAATGATGATGGCGTCCTCTTGGGTAAAATATTCAGGAGGTAAAATAGTCCCCCATTCGGATCTCATGGCGGGGACTACTCAAGAGGACGTCATTATCAGGAGAAAGAAAACTGGCGTTCTACGGATTGGAGCGTGGAATGTCAGATCCTTTAATTGGGCAGGTAGGTTAGAAAATTTAAAAAGGGAAATGGATAGGTTAAAGTTAGATATAGTGGGAATTAGTGAAGTTCGGTGGCAGGAGGAACAAGACTTTTGGTCAGATGAATACAGGGTTATAAATACAAAATCAAATAGGGGTAATGCAGGAGTAGGTTTAATAATGAATAAAAAATAGAAGTGCGGTTAAGCTACTACAAACAGTATAGTGAACGCATTATTGTGGCCAAGATAGACACGAAGCCCACGCCTACTACAGTAGTACAAGTTTATATGCAGATGATGAAGAAATTGATGAAATGTATGATGAGATAAAAGAAACTATTCAGGTAGTGAAGGGAGACGAAAATTTAATAGTCATGGGTGACTGGGATTCGAGAATAGGAAAAGGGAGAGAAGGAAACATAGTAGGTGAATATGGATTGGGGCTAAGAAATGAAAGAGGAAGCCGTCTCGTGGAATTTTGCACTGAGCATAACTTAATCATAGCTAACACTTGCTTTCAGAATCATAAAAGAAGGTTGTATACAAGGAAGAATCCTGGAGATATTGTAAGGTATCAGATAGATTACACAGGGTGTTACAAAAAGGTACGGCCAAACTTTCAGGAAACATTCCTCACACACAAAGAAAGAAAATATGTTATCTGGACATGTGTCCGGACACGCTTACTTTCCATGTTAGAGCTCATTTTATTACTCCTCTTCAAATCACATTAATCATGGAATGGAAACGCACAGCAACAGAACGTACCAGCGTGACTTCAAACACTTTGTTACAGGAAATGTTCAAAATGTCCTCCGTTAGTGAGGATAAATGCATCCACCCTCTGTCGCATGTAATCCCTGATGCGCTGATGCAGCTCTGGAGAATGGCGTATTGTATCACAGCCGTCCACAATACGAGCACGGAGAGTCTCTACATTTGGTACAGAGGTTGCGTAGACAAGAGCTTTCAAATGCCCCCATAAATGAAAGTCAAGAGGGTTGAGGTCAGGAGAGCGTGGAGGCCATGGAATTGGTCAGCCTCTACCAATCCATCGGTCACCGAACTGTTGTTGAGAAGCGTACGAACACTTCGACTGAAATGTGCAGGAGCTTGATGCTATTATTGTAGAGCAATGAGTCGCATGTCAACACAAGCACCAAAGTCAACATTACCTTCCTTCAATTGGGCCAACTGGCGGTGAATCGAGGAAGTACTGCACATACTGACGAAACTAAAATGAGCTCTAACATGGAAATTAAGCGTTTCCGGACACATGTCCACATAACACCTTTTCTTTATTTGTGTGTGAGGAATGTTTCCTGAAAGTTTTACCGTACCTTTTTGTAACACCCTGTATAATGGTAAGACAGAGATAAAGGAACCAGATTTTAAATTGTAAGACATTTCCAGGGGCAGATGTGGACTCTGACCACAATCTATTGGTTATGAACTGTAGATTAAAACAGAAGAAACTGCAAAAAGGTGGGAATTTAAGGAGATGGGACCTGGATAAACTGACTAAACCAGAGGTTTTACAGAGTTTCAGGGAGAGCATAAGAGAACAATTGACAGGAATGGGGGAAAGGAGTACAGTAGAAGAAGGATGGATAGCTCTGGGGGATGAAGTTGTGAAGGCAGCAGAGGATCAACTAGGTAAAAAGACAAGGGCTAGTAGAAATCCTTGGGTAACAGAACAAATATTGAATTTAATTGATGAAAGGAGGAAATATAAAAATGCAGTAAATGAAGCAGGCAAAAAGGAAACAAACGTCTCAAAAATGAGATCGACAGGAAGTGCAAAATGGCTAAGCAGGGATGGCTAGAGGAAAAGTGTAAGGATGTAGAGGCTTATCTCACTAGGGGTAAGGTAGATACTGCCTACAGAAAAATTAAAGAGACCTTTGGAGAAAAGAGAACCACTTGTATGAATAACAAGAGCTCAGATGGAAACCCAGTTCTAAGCAAAGAAGGGAAAGCAGAAAGGTGGAAGGAGTATATAGAGGGTCTATACAAGGGCGATGTACTTGAGGACAATATTATGGAAATGGAAGAGAATGTAGATGAAGATGAAATGGGAGACCTGATACTGCAAGAAGAGTTTGACAGAGCACTGAAAGACCTGAGTCGAAACAAGGCCCTGGGAGTAGACAACATTCCATTAGAACTACTGACGGCCTTGGGAGAGCCAGTCCTGACAAAACTCTACCATCTGGTGAGCAAGATGTATGAGACAGGCGAAATTCCCTCAGACTTCAAGAAGAATATAATAATTCCAATCCCAAAGAAAGGAGGTGTTGACAGATGTGAAAATTACCGAACTATCAGTTTAATAAGTCACAGATGCAAACTACGAAGCTGACCTCGGGGAAGATCAGTTTGGATTCCGTAGAAATATTGGAACACGTGAGGCAATACTGACCCTACGACTTATCTTAGAAGAAAGATTAAGGAAAGGCAAATCTACGTTTCTAACATTTTTAGACTTATAGAAAGCTTTTGACGATGTTGACTGGAATACTCTCTTTCAAATTCTAAAAGTGGCAGGACTAAAATACAGTGAGCGAAAGGCTATTTACAATTTGCACAGAAAACAGATGGCAGATATAAGAGTCGAGGTGCATGAAATGGAAGCAGTGGTTGGGAAGGGAGTGAGACAGGGTTGTAGCCTGTCCCCGATGTTAGTCAATCTGTATATTGAGCAACCAGTAAAGGAAACAAAAGAAAAGTTCGGAGTAGGTATTAAAATCCATGGAGAAGAAATAAGAACTTAGAGGTTCGCCGATGACATTGTAATTCTGTCAGAGACAGCAAAGGACTTGGAAGAGCAGTTGAACGGAATGGACAGTGTTTTGAAAAGAGGATATAAGATGAACATCAACAAAAGCAAAACGAGGATAATGGAATGTTGTCGAATTAAGTCGCGTGATGCTGAGGGAATTAGATTAAAAAATGTGAAACTTAAAGTAGTAAAGGAGTTTTGCTATTTGGGGAGCAAAATAACTTATGATGGTCGAAGTACAAAATATATCAAATGTAGACTGGCAATGGCAAATAGAGCATTTCTGAAGAAGAGAAATTTGTTAACATGGAGTATAGATTTAAGTGTCAGGATGTCGTTTCTGAAAGTATTTGTATGGAGTGTTGCCATGTGTGGAAGTGAAACATGGACGATAAATAGTTCGGACAAGAAGAGAATAGAAGCTTTCGTAATGTGGAGCTACAGAAGAATGCTGAAGATTAGATGGGTAGATCACATAACTAATGATGAAGTATTGAATAGAATTGAGGAGAAGAGGAGTTTGTGGCACAACTTGACAAAAAGAAGGGACCGGTTTGTAGGACATGTACTGAGGTATCGAGGGATCACAAATCTAGCATTGGAGTGCAGCGTGGAGGGTAAAAATTGTAGAGGGAGACCAAGATGAATACACTAAGCAGATTCAGAAGGATGTAGGTTGCAGTAGGTACTGGGAGATGAAGAAGCTTGCACAGGATAGGGTAGCATGGAGAGCTGCATCAAACCAATCTCAGGACTGAAGACCACAACAACAATAACGAGCTATAATTAGAGTATTAAGAGGATGGTGAGGCAACTTGAATTCTCTCACTTTTTATTCTCTTCATCTACTATAAGAGATTGCACTACATAGGGACTGAGTGGTAAGGAGCTTGAACGCAGCGATCGATCCTGCTGCACACGATATATACACACACATGAAAAAAGTTTTGCATCAACCCGGTTCCCATAACTCCTGAACATAGACGTTGACTGTGGGTATTGTATCACAGACACAGCCCTTTGACTGTTCAGGGATGTCACTAAACAACCATGCACAAGCAGCGCCTATTAGACGGAGAGGATCCGACAGTCGATCAGTTCCAGTCATTCCACCAGGAAGGACGTACGCGGCTCTTGTTGTCTGTAGTTCAACCATGCCAAGACGGTCAATACCGCAGTTCGCTCGCGTCTGCATTGTTACTTTGTGCCAGCAAGGACTCTCAACAAAGGAAGTGTTCAGGCATGTCGGAGTGAACCAAAGTGATGTTGTTCGGACATGGAGGAGATACAGAGAGACAGGAACTGCCTCGCTCTGGCCGCCCAAGTGCTACTACAGCAGTGGATGACCGCTAACTACGGATTATGACTCGGAGGAACCCTGATCGCAACGCCACCTTGTTGAACAATGCTTTTCGTGCAGCGGTAGGACCTCTTGTTACTACTCAAACTGTGCGCAATAGGCTGCATGATGCGCAACTTCACTCCCAACGCCCATGGCGAGGTCCATCTTTGCAACCACGACACGATGCAGCGCGGTACAGGTGGCCCCAACAAAATGCCCAATGGACCGCTCAGGATTAGAATCACGTTGTCTTCACCGATGGGTGTCGCATATGCCTTCAACCAGACAATCGTCGGAGCAGTGTTTGGAGACAACCCGGTCAGGATTAACACTGCCCAGCAAATACAGCAAGATGGAGGTTCCCTGCTGTTTTGGGGTGGCATTATGCGGGGCCGGCGTACGCCGCTGGTGGTTGTGGAAGGCGCCGTTACGGCTGTACGATACGTGAATGGCATCCTCCAACCGATAGTGCAACCATATCGGCAGCATATTGGCGTGGCATTCGTCTTCACGGACGACAATTCGCGCCCCATAATGCATATCTTGTGAATGACTTCCTTCAGGTTAACGGCATTGCTCGACTAGAGTGGTCACCATGTTCTCAGACATGAACCCCATCGAACATGACTGGGATAGATTTATGGACAACGTGACCCACCAACCACTCTGAGGGATTTACCCCGAATCGCCTTTGAGGAGTGGAACAATCTGGACCAAGACTGCCTTGATGAACTTGTGGATAGTTGTCATGACGAATATAAGCATGCATCAATGCAAGATGACGTGCTACTGGATGTTAGATGGGGGTTGTTTGGGGTAGGAGACCAGAAAGCGAGGTCATCGGTCTCATCGGATTAGGGAAGGACGGGGAAGGATGTCGGCCGTGCCCTTTCAAAGGAACCATCCCGGTTCAAATGGTTCCAATGGCTCTGAGCAATATGGGACTTAACATCTGAGGTCATCTGTCCCCTAGAACTTAGAACTACTTAAACCTAACCAACGTAAGGACGTCACACACATCCATGCCCTAGGTAGGATTCGAACCTGCGACCGTAGCAGTCGCGCGGTTCCGCACTGAAGCGCCTAGAACCGCTCGGCCACAACGGCCGGCCGAACCATCCCGGCATTTGCCTCTAACGATTTAGGGAAATCACAGAAATCCTAAATCAGGATGGCCAGTCACCGGATTGAACAGTGGTCCTCCCGAATTAGAGTCAAGTGTGCTAGCCACTGCGCCACCTCACTCAGTTGTATTACGAGGCACCGGTGTGTATAGCAATCTGGACCACCACCTCTGAAGGTCTCGCTGTATGGTGCTACAACATGTAATGTGTGGTTTTCAAGAGCAATAAAAAGGGTGGGAATGATGCTTATGCTGATTTCTATTCCAATTTTCTGTACAGGTTCCGGTACTCTCGGAACCGAGGTGATGCAGAACTTTTTTGATATGTGTGTGAGGCTAACCTCAGCAACGAACTACAAGCTTTGATACCTAGCCCGCATATCACCACGCGAAGCCCGCCGGCTGACACAATCCTAATTTTCAGTCAACTGTGAGCATCTCCAATTAGTACTTTAATATACTGTTTCGCCATATTACTAAAGACTTTGATTAGCGGGGCCAAGCCGGGATAGAATAGAAAGTAATTGATAAAAGTGAATCCTAGGTGTCGGACTGTTACCCAGCTCTCATGTGTGGTTGGACTTCGTTATTCTGAAGGAAAGGGTGTGGACGAACTCATTCTAATTCGAAATTTGATTACAGCTCGTTGTTTCTCATGCTACGACGTAGTTACATTACACACAGCAGTGTCACACGCTACAGTTTGATCTCTTTCTTGCGGCAGAGGGCTGCAAATATATATATATATGAAGAATAAAGATATAGAATGTTAACAATGTCTGTTTTATTGAAAAATCTTTGAGTTTCACATAGCAAATCCGAACTACTTTTTCAGTATATCATCACAATAATGTCTCCTGGTACCTAGTGCTTTACCATAATAAGCAAGAAATTACAGTTCAGAACAATACATCATTTAAAAAGCATTCGTCTACAAGCGATTCATACAACTGATTTAAAGACTGTAATATGAACAAAGTCTCATTACTCTGACAGTGTCGTATTCAGCATGATATTAAATGGAAATGTTTAGTCGTCATTATCAACACTTCGCTTTGCAATACGGTTGTGAACACAGTTCTGTAGATTATGGTTATGCTGGCGTATAGATATGGGGAATAAAGTTTATTTCTTATCAAGAAAGACTTCCTGTTTTTTTTTTTTTTTTTTTTTTTTTTATAGTGAAGGGCCCAGCCTTTGGTGCCTTCGTTAGTGCAACTTTATGTAGTTTGCCAGTTCTATCTGTGTATTCACGGATCGCATCAGATTTGTTGCTGACAGCTGAAATGGTCATCCTGGGGCAGAGCGCCTTTTCCTTGCTGGAGTGTTGTCTGCAGCCAGTCAATGCACAAGACCATCCACATAGGCTACCAGCTGAAAAGTACATGTGTTACATGAAGTTTATAATTTTCTGTTATTTATTGTTATTCTTGAGAGTCTTACTTCTATGCTAATTCATTCTCAGAAAGGTAGCAGAGAAATTTGGAAATCGCTGTAATTATTTAAAAAGAAAATTTTGTTGTGGTGGTTGATTTCATGACCTCCATAACCTTGCTGCCCCCATAATGCCCCTCTTCCCCTGCAACTTTTGTGTCTGTAATTTGGTTCACATATTACTTATTGTCTAGAAACAAGTACTGTGGGAGTTCCATATGGCAGGAAGTGGTTGTGAAAAGAGTTGGTAATGCCTGACATTTAGGCTACACAACACAACTGGGATGCTACGCAGTTAGTATCAGAATGCGTTGTCGTAGATATACATATGAATGCACACGTTTGAGCAGAGAGAAAGACAGGGGGGAGGAGGAGGAGGAGACAGATTGTGAAAAGGGGAAGGATGAGATGGACAGAGAAATAGAGGGGAGAAGGAGTGGAACGACAGAGAGATGGGATGAGGAGATGTAAGTCAGAGGGAAAGGGATATGGGAGGAGGAGTAGATTAGTGTTTAACTTCCCATCGACATTGAGGTCATTATAGACAGAGCGCAAGCTCGGATTAGGGAAGCATGGGGAAGGAAATCGGCTGTGCCCTTTCACAAGAACCATCCCAGCATTTGCCCAAATTGATTTAGGGGAATCACAGAAAACCTAAATCAGTATGGCTCGATACTGGTTTGAACAGTGGTCCTCCCAAATGCGAGTCCAGTGTACTAACCACTGCATCACCTCGCTCAGTATGAGTTAGGGACAAGTTCAGGAGATGAATAGACAGAGAGGAGGGAGGAGGAGATGAACAGAGAGGGGAAGGATAAAATGGAGAAAGGGAGGGAGAGACAGAGTGAGTGAGAGAGAGAGACAGAGGAGGGACGAGGAGATGATGAAGAGAGAGGGGGAAGAGGGGATGAACAGAGGAGGGTGTAGAAGGAAAAGGAAAGAGAGAGGGAGGAGAAAAAATGGATGGAGAGCGGTGTAGAAGAGATGTGTGTGCTGTATACACATGTGGGCAATGTTGCAGATAAATGGCTAGTATATTTATAGAAATCAAGTATGCATGTTGATCCTCTCCTTCTACATTATTGAATCGATTTCAGCGAAATGTGGTACACATATCATTTGATGTCTGTAAAATAACGCTCTAGTGGTAAAAATAGCCTGTCTCCCATAGTGGTGGTGTTAGGGCCGAAAAGAAAGTGCCTTAGAAGCACAAATCAGGAACATCATGACCCCATTGGTCCCATCTCAACATATACATACTTTGAGGGTAATATCCCTTACCATCACTAGTGGTAAGGGTGAGATTCTGTGACGTGAAAAAAAATATTAGATAAGATCCCATAGTAGTACAGAATCCGCTTTTGAGGTCACTAGACCCATTGGTTACAGTCGTGATGACGTTTCGCTCCTAGGGTCGGGAGGAGTAGGCAGAGGAGTGGGGCAAGACAATGACATATTAGCCCTATAACGCCTGAAGTAGTTTCTACCAAGCTGTCTAAAAAAGTTACTGTGACAGTGAGACACCCATACAGGTGAGCATGGGGGTAGAAAGGTGTGGCACAAAAGCATGAGTCTTGGATTCCCGCAGCGATAATAAGCAAATTTGGTATTCGCATTACTGATTATTTACATAAAAATACTGTGAAAGTAAGATACACCCTATGGCTCCTAGAGGTGGGGAAAGGGGAAACAAGAGGTGACATGTAAGAATGTTCAAAAATTACCTGTTGATACCTGGTTCCTGTGCTTATTTGAGTTGGTGTACTTTAAACGTATGAAGCGCAATTTGTCTTAGTTGTGTTTTTCAGTGTGTCAACCGGATTGCAAGAATGAGCACTGCAGCAAGTTAATAATTTTGTTTGCTTGTTTCGAGTCAAAGATCACGCCACATGGCTTAATACTACAGACACATTTAGTGTTCTCTTTAGAGTCGCATTGTGTAAAAAAAGTTGCCGGTGTCAAATATATGTGACACACGCATATGCGAGTGTAACCGCGGGCATTAAGATAGTAGTAAACAAGACAGCGTAACACGAACCAAACGAATAAAATGTTCGTATCGATAAAAGGCTCTTTCGAAAAAGACATGACGAGAAATTCCCTCACCAGATACTTAGGTGCACATATTAAAGAAATTGCCTCGCGGGATAGCTGCGGGATCTGGGGTGCCTTGCCATGGTTCGCGTGGCCTCCCCCCGTCGGAGGTTGGAGTCCTCCTTAGGGCATGGGTGTGTGTGTTGTCCTTATTGTATAGGTTAGTTTAAGTCAGATTAAGTAGTGTGTAACCCTAGGGACCGATGACCTCAGCAGTTTGGTCCCACCAACACCACCACGACCACCACCACCATTGAAGAAATTAGCAAGAAAGTCAGCAACACGATGAACAAAATTATTAATCTCGCTAGTTACAGTTACGAGCTGCCAATGACAGCTATAAGAAGATGTCATGACGCTGTCTTAACTACGTTCATGGGATACTGTACGAGTGCTTGGGCCCACAGATTTCTGCTTGTAACACCAACATGGATAGAGGGTAGCTACCTGGATACAATGTGGAATACTTCTTCGGTTGATAGGTGCATTTGGCACTATGTCAGTTGAGTCGTTGCAAGTAATATTTGGAATGTGTCCATTCGACCTCCTTATTGGCTAAAGAAATAACAATATCATGAAGTGTTAAGTTAGTAGGAGTACGGACCACAAGCAAGAAGCTAATTCCAAAACGGATCATCAGGCTACGTCAACAACGATAGGATGGCGCCCAAACAGCGAGACGTACCTACAGTTTTCTGTCAGATATAAAACAGAACCTGGGAATGAAGTGCCTGAATTCCTCGAGAGGTCTGACACATTTCTTGACTGGTCACAGGCTCTCCACTGCCTACCGGCATCGAACTAGCAGAAAAGAGACTTCCGATTGTGCCTGTGGTGAAGAATGTTCTGGGGATGTCCGATGTATGCCGATGTTGCCGATACTGATCGGTAGCTACTGAATCGGAAAGGAAGACTCTTTGTTAAGGAGATACTGTGTTGCGAAACAAAGTAACAGATCTTGGACAGCAATACTGACGCTATTTCAAGAAAGGCTTGAGTAACGCTTCATCTTATCAACCAACCCCAGCTTACTGCGATACGAGAGGTTGCTACAGAAGATCGAAAAGCAACGCAGCGAAGGCAGCTGAGGTCAACAGTTGTGACAGAAATACTGTCAACTCCGTATGAGCAGCCATAGTAGCAAAACAGGAGAGAAACACAGCCGTGAGCCGAGAGTGTCTCACCAACGAAGGAATCAGAACGGGGGTGACGTGGGTCCTCATGTGACGGTGCTCGTTGCCGGCAGCAACGATGCTCCCTTGAAACAGAGAATCCTTCCCTGCAACCAAGGCAGGCAACAAACAGTGAAAGGAGCAGACAACCACAGCGTCGTCCAAGTGAACAAAGAACCGGTAGGCCTTGCATATGGACTGGGGAGATGTAGAGCATTGCGGAATCTCACAGACAACAACTGAAGCTTTATAATAATAGTAGACATAGATTTGGTAGTAGGGGTAGCTTTTATTTATAGTAAGAGGGTCATTCAATAAGTAATGCCCAACTTTTTTTCTCAAAACATATTTATCATTAAGAGTCAAAATAAGTGGTTCAAATTGCTGTTAGCACTATGAGACTTAACATCTGAGGTCCCCTAGAACTTAGAACTACTTATACCTAACTAACCTAAGGACATCACACACGTCCATGCCAGAGGCGGGATACGAACCTGCGACCGTCGCGGTCGTGCGGTTCCAGACTGAAGCGCCTAGAACCGCTCGGCCACATCGGCCAGCTGAGAGTCAGAATTTGGTGACAATATACATCAACATGTCCTATTTTTCTACATAGTCTCCGTCCCTTTCTACGGCCTTACACCAACGATGTGGAAGAGCATGTATTCCTTGCTGGTAAAAGCTCTTGTCCTGTGCACCTCTTTGAATATCCGACAGTCTCGATCATTGCAAACGCACTTCCAATGCTGAGCGAATTGTCGAGCACGGTCGGCACGAATAATGGCATCCGCTCGATTCAGCATGCCTGGAGCAGTGGCTGTGGCAGGACGTCTCCAGCGTGGCTGATCATGGAGGTCTGTTCCTGCATTTTCTGAGGCTGTAACTTCCTTTATCCATCGTCCAACCGTACTCCTACCAACTGCAGCATCGCCATACACTGCACACAAATGTTTATGGATGTTCACCACGGTTTCTTTTTCTGCACACAAGAATTCAATAACAGCACGCTGTTTGTAAAGTGAGTCGTATGCAGAAGCCATTTTGACGCTGTACTACGTCTCTGCCATTTGCCAGAACGGTTCCAAACTTCACCGGCACACAGAACAAACATCAAACGTGGAGGACCAACAAGGACGTTTGTCCGCGTATATTAATGGCTTTTTGAAAAATTGTGGGGCATTACTTATTGGACGACCCTCGTACATATTAGAAATCGTTGTAGTGATGGGAGGTACTACTGTTTATGATAAAATTAAGAATTAATGTACCGGATGATCAAAAAGTCAGTACAAATTTGAAAACTGAATAAATCACAGAATAATGTAGATAGAGAGATACAAATTGACACACATGCTTGGAATAACATGGGGTTTTATTAGAACCAAAAAAAATACAAACGTTCAAAAAATGTCCGACAGATGACGCAGATCTTATCAGAATAGCAATAATTAGCATAACAAATTAAGACAAAGCAAAGATGATGTTCTTTACAGGAAATGCTCAATATGTCCACCATCATTCTTCAACAATAGCTCTAGTCGAGGAATAATGTTGGGAACAGCACTGTAAAGCATGTCCGGAGTTATGGTGAGGCATTAGCGTCGGATGTTGTCTTTCAGCATCACTAGAGATGTCGGTCGATCACGATACACTTGCGACTTCAGGTAACCCCAAAGCCAATAATCGCACGGACTGAGGTCTAGGGACCTGGGAGGCCAAGCATGACGAATGTGGCGGCTGAGCACACGATCGTTACCAAACGACGCTCGCAAGTGATCTTTCACGCGTCTAGCAATACTTTTTTTTTTTGTTCTAATGAAACCCTATGTGGTTCACGGTGTGGGCTCCTGTAGTTCATGAACCACGGGCAACGTATGAGTGGTCAAGTAAGTGGTCCCGACAGTCGGGAATAAGGCTGGGCATCTCGGACATATTCTGACTTGTGGTCACCTTTGTGCTCATACGGCAAAGACTACCAAATCCACCGGTTAGTCCCTCAGCCGTTAGGGGTAAAACTCAATGGGGCTCGGAGCAAGTAAGGCTAGCAACCTGCTTCCCTGGTACTTTAAATATGATGCTGGCAACAATCAGAGCAAAATGCCTCGGACCTTTGGAGGTGATGGACTCCCACCTCTAACTGACAAACCAGGGACTCCTAAGATACGACTCGGCAAACAAATGGTAATGAGATGGGGAGCTATTAATATCAGTGGGGGCTACTCTGGGAAGAAGGTAGAGCTGGCAGAGGCCGCAAGTAAGATGGGGCTGTATGTTTTAGCTGTTAGTGACATTCGGGTAAGGGGTGAGAAAGAAGAGGAAGTGGGAGAATACAAGGTCTACCTGTCAGGAGTCAAAGCAGGAATAGCACAATGGGGTGTAAGGCTTTACATCAGGAAAGAAATGGAACCCAGCGTAGTTGAAATAAGGTATGTAAACGAACGACTGATGTGGATAGATTTGACAGTGTCTAGCAAGAAAATTAGGATTGTGTCAGTATATTCGCATTGTGAAGGGACAGATCAACATAAGATGGATAGTTTTTATGATGCACTCAGTGATTTAGTTGTTAGAGTAAAGGACAAGGACAGTGTTAGGCTCATGGGTGATTTTAATGCAAGGATTCGAAATCGAACAGAAGGGTAGGAAAAGGTTATGGGTAAATTTGCAGAAGATATGGAGGCCAACAGGAACGGGAAACAAATCTTGGATTTCTGTGCCAGTATGGGCTTAGTAATCACAAACTCCTTTTTTAAACGTAAGAACATTCACTGGTATACTTGGGAAGGCAGGGGAACCAGATCTGTCATTGACTATATAATAACAGATCAGGAATTCAGGAAGGCTGTAAGGGACACATGTGTATTCAGGGGATTCTTTGATGACACTGTTCATTATTTAATCTGCAGCGAAATTGGTATTGTGAGGCCTAAAGTGCAGGAGGTCAGGTCCATATGTAAGAGGATAAGAGTGGAGAAACTTCAAGGTAAGGAAATCAGGCACAAGTACATAACAATGATCTCAGAAAGGTACCAGTTAGTTGAATGTGGTCAGTTACAGTCATTGGAAAAGGAATGGACAAGGTACAGGGACACAGTACTAGAAGTGGCTAAAGAATGTCTTGGAACAGTAGTGTGTAAAGGTAGGATGAAGCAAACAGCTTCGTGGAATGACACAGTCAAGGCAGCCTGTAAAAGGAAAAAGAAGGCGAATCAAAAATGGCTGCATACTATAACTCAGGTAGACAAAGAAAGTTATGTTGAAGAAAGAAACAAAGCCAAACAGATAATTGCAGCATCCAAGAAGAAATCTTGGGAAGACTTTGGAAACAGGTTGGAGAATTTGGGTCAAGCTGCTGGAAAAACATTCTGGAGTGTAATTAGCAGTCTTCAAAAGGGAGGTAAGAAGGAAATGACAAGTATTTTGGACAGATCAGGAAAACTGCTTGTGAATCCTTGGTTAGATGGAGGAAATATTTTGAAGAGTTGCTCAATGTAGGTGAAAATACGATCAGTAATGTTTCAAATTTCGATGTACAATGGGATAGGAATGAGATGGAAATAGGATCACATTTGAGGAAATGGAGAAAATGGTCAATCGATTGCAGTGCAATAAAGCAGCTGGGGTGGATGAAATTAAGTCGGAACTCATCAAATACAGGTCTTAAATGGCTACAAGGATAATTGAAATGGCGTGGGAATCGGGACAGGTTCCATCAGACTGGACAAAAGCAGTAATCACACCAATCTTTAAACATGGAAACAGAAAAGATTGTAACAACTACAGAGATATCTCTTCAATCAGCGTTGCGGATAAAATCTTCTCAGGTATTGTTGAAAGGAAAGTGCGAGTATTAGTTGAGGACCAATTGGAGGAAAATCAGTGTGGGTTTAGGCCTCTTAGAGGTTGTCAGAACCAGATCTTTAGCTTACGGCAAATAATGGAGAAGTGTTATGAATGGAACAGGGACTTGTATCTTAGCTTTATAGATCTAGAAAAGTCATATGACCGGGTTCCTAGGAGGAAGTTATTGTCTGTTCTACAAGATTATGGAATAGGAAGCAAACTTTTGCAAGCAATTAAAGGTCTTTACATGGATAGTCAGGCAGCAGTTAGAGTTGACGGTAAATTGAGTTCATGGTTCAGAGTAGTTTCAGGGGTAAAACAAGGCTGCAACTTGTCTCCACTGTTGTTCATATTATATATGGATCATATGTTCAAAACAATAGACTGGCTGGGTGAGATTAAAATGTGTGAACACAAAATAAGCAGTCTTGCATATGCGGATGACTTAGTTGTGATGGCAGATTCGATTGAAAGTTTGCAAAGTAATATTTCAGAGATAGATCAGAAATGTAAGGACTATGGTATGAAGATTAGCATCTCCAAAACGAAAGTAATGTCAGTGGGAAAGAGATATAAACGGATTGAGTGCCAAATAGGAGGAACAAAGTTAGAAAAGGTGGACAGTTTCAAGTACTTAGGATGCATATTCTCTCAGGGTGGCAACATAGTGAAAGAACTGGAAGCGAGGTGTAGCAAAGCTAATGCAGTGAGGGCTCAGCTACGATCTACTCTCTTCTGCAAGAAGGAAGTCAGTACCAAAACTAAGTTATCTGTGCACCGTTCAATCTTTCGACCAACTTTGTTGTATGGGAGCGAAAGCTGGGTGGATTCCGGGTACCTTATCAAAAAGGTTGAGGTTACGGATATGAAAGTAGCTAGGATGATTTCAGGTACTAATAGATGGGGTCAATGGCAGCAGGGTGTCCACAATGAGGAAATCAAAGAAAAACTGGGAATGAACTCTATAGATGTAGCAGTCAGGGCGAACTGGCTTAGATGGCGGGGTCATGTTACACGCATGTTAGAAGCAAGGTTACACAAGAGACTCATGGGTTCAGCAGTAGAGGGTAGGAGGAGTCGAGGCAGACCAAGGAGAAGGTACCTGGATTCGGTTAAGAATGATTTTGAAGTAATAGGTAGAAGAGGTACCAATGTTAGCACGGAATAGGGGATCATGGAGGAATTTTATGAAGGGGACTATGCTCCAGACTGAACGCTGAAAGGCATAATCAGTCTTAAATGATGATGATGATGATGATGATGATGATGATGATGATAAAACCCTATGTCATTCCAAGCATTTGTGTCAATTTTTACCTCTCTATCTACATTATTCCGTGGTTTATTAAGTTTTCAAATTTATACTGACTTTTTGATCACCCAGTATATTACATAATTTGTGTTAGAATCAATACAGCCTGTGTTTAAATTATAACTAACAGTCTACAATGTAATGGAATAAATACTGACACGAACGAAACGCGCGCACATCCTAGAAGGAAGTCGGTCCTGCTCAGTGTGTAAAGCAACGAAGCAAGCCTGCGTGCCCAGGGGGTTTGCGAGCGCTGACCCGTATGCCCGTGAGCTGCCATCGGGCCATTAGGCCGTCGTCCGCCGTCAGGCCGTATATCCTGGGCGGCGCGCGTTTTACGGACACGAGACGCATCACCGCCAGCGGCCGGCGAAAAACTCGGTGACAGCAGCCACGCTGCGGACACAGCGGCGCTGTCCGGCTAAGTGCGTGCCGTCCTGTCCGACCCTGACAGCCGACGCACACTGACCAACTCCACGTGTCACGGCGAGGCGTGGCGCAATATCTAAACCATAATGTACCGTTAAAAAAAAAAGACTGCTAATCTACAAGAATGGTAGCAGAAGTTCTAACCTCACCCCTTACTAATCGATTAATGTGATAATGTGACCGTGGATACGTATGCCTAATGAACTTGACTTTGGATGAGGCAATCGTCTCGGAAGAAAATTTTATCGGCTGCTGGAGAGAAGTGTACAACAAGTCGTTCTAAAGAGCAACCCATTTTACTCATGTACTTTCTACTTATTTTGTTTAATATTTAAAATAGTGCCATCACTTACGTAAGATACAAGACGAAAACGGGTACCATATGACTCAAAGAAACCACAACAAAATTAACTGAAGTAATGGGAAATTAACTGATCGGCCGCCACCCCAATTGGGCACTGTCTGTCCGATATCTGACCAATATTGCGGCAATGAACAGCAATGAATATGTAACCGCTTGGTTGTACGTTTGCCGACAGATGGTTAACACAAGTTTCTGACAACACAACACGTTACGGAATAAGACTAAAGAAAATAGTTATCTCATAGTCTTAAAACTCAGGTATGTTAATTAATATGTAACATATATTAAACCCGTTATTAAAAAGTAAAAGATGGGTAGCTCTTTTGTTACGACAGTAATTTACGAAACCTCAGATTAACGTTTAGTTACGTGCACTAAATTCCTGAACATGGCAAGCTAAGTAGTTTCGAGAGATTGTAATTACTTTAAAAATTTACTACATCAAATAACGAGCTGTAGACAAAGCCGAAATACGAACTATGTCAGTACACAACGGTATTATTACAACACAAACAATATGAAATATGTGAACTTCATTTATTTTCTTTGATTTGCAGTTTCCTGAATTACTTTAATTTTATTTTATTTAGTTTACTTTGTCTTCACTTTATTAATAAGAATGATTTTGCCCCTAAATATTATTCAACAACACTGGAGGAGGAGGAGGATCTTAGAGTTTAACGTCCCGTCGACAACGAGGTCATTAGAGACGGAGCGCAAGATCGGGTGAGGGAAGGATGGGGAAGGAAATCGGCCGTGCCCTTTCAAAGGAACCATCCCGGCTTTTGCCTGAAGCGATTTAGGGAAATCACGGAAAACCTAAATCAGGATGGCCGGAGACGGGATTGAACCGTCGTCCTCCCGAATGCGAGTCCAGTGTGCTAACCACTGCGCCACCTCGCTCGGTCCAACAACACTGATAACTTATTGTGGCTTCATTATTAATTACTTTCAATTAACATTTTAGCAAACAAACAAAACTGGCGATAATTTTTTATAATTTTTTAAGCTACCTGAACACCGACACTGAGAAATTCAACAACTGGGAAGGAATAGGACCCTAAGTAGATCACAATGACTGAGGATAATGACAAGTCCGGTACCTACGGATTTTACTTACATCATTTATTATTCCAATAACTTTCACTGAGAGTGTCACTGGGTAACGCCGCACAAAAATTCTACTGCAAACGAGAATGATATAACCTTGCAGTTAGTTGCAGATGTTAAGCCGTCGTTTCCATAGTCGCCTCCAATACCCCCTTTGCTTCATGTAATACTGCGGGCACATCTTGATTTGCAATGACCAATTATGGGGCGGGATCTTGATGTTATTAGAGCCTCTTAAATCTCGGCACACTCGCCATGCTCTTAGTGCCTCGACAACATCTGCGCCTCGCATAGGCCCGACAGTGAACGCCACTTCCGTGTGTTCACTCTCGGGTGTCACATGCAAGTAAGTCACCTTGCACGCTCTGCTCACGGATTCTGAATGTGATTTAATCTGGGTGAAAGTGAGTATCAAAGAACGGTCAACAATGGTGATCGGATGCTTTTATAGATCACCTGGGTCAGGATCTCTAGTTGTAGAGTACTTTAGACAGAACTTGCAGAATATCATTAGTAATTTTCCTGATGATGCCGTTGTAATAGGACGTGAATTAAACTTGCCAGGTATAGATTGGGAGTGTTATGCCATCAAAGCTGGTGCCAGAGAGAGGGAATCGTGTAAAATTGTTTTGGATGTCTTGTGCGAAAATTACCTTCAGCAGATAGTTAGAGAACAAACTCGTGAGGGTAACGTCTTAGACCTTTTGGTAACAAACAGAGCTGCACTTGTTGAAAAAGTTAACGTAGCGGAAGGTATCATAAGACTGTGACAGCATCTATGATGACGGGTCCTCCAAGGAATGTTAAGAAAGGTAGGAAGATATATTTGCTCAGCAAGGGCGACAGGATACAAATTCGAGAATATCTCAGCAGTCAGCATCAAATATACGGTGATGACTACGAAGATGTGGAGAACAAATAGAAAAAATTCTAAGGCATCGTTAAATATGCCCTAGACAAGTATGTTCGGAGTAAGGTTTTAAGAGATGTGAAAGACCCCCCATGGTTTGATAGCCGTCTTAGAAAAGCGCTACGGAAACAAAGAGCGCTTCATCTCAGATTCAAGAGAAGTAAAAACCTAGCTGACAAACAAAAGCCGAACGAAGGGTAAATGAGATCAAGAAGAGCAATAAGAGAAGCGTTCAATAATTTTGAAAGTAAGATGTTGTCAACCGACCTGAGTAAAAACCCTAACAGATTTTGGTCGTATGTAATATCATAAGTAGATCAAAATCATCTATTCATTTTCTCAGCGACCACACCGGCACCGAAACGGAAGATAACACAGAGAAGTCCGAAATACTGAATTCGGTCTTCCGGAGTTGTTTCACAGCGGAAGATCGTAGCCCTGTACCTCCTTTCAATCGTCGTACGAACGTCGAAATATCAGATATTGAGGTAACCGATCGCAAAGCAGCTACAATCGCTTAGTAGTGGAAAGGCGTCAGGACCAGATGAGGCACCTATAAGAATGCGAAAGAACTTTCTCCCCTTCTAGCAATAATTTATTGTAGATCGCAACGAAAGGTACCTAACGACTGAAAAAAGCGCAGGTCATTCCCGTTTTTAAGAAAGGCCATAAGACACATCCACACAATTATAGACCTATAACGTTGGCGTCAATCTGTTGTAGAATTATGGAACATGTTTTATGCTGAAGAAGTGTGGCGTTTTTGGAAAATGAACATTTCCTCTATAAATATCAACATGTATTTCTCAGAGATCCTGCGAAACTCGGCTCGCTTTGCTCCTCCATGAAATCCACAGCGCTGTGGACTACGGCGCACAGGTTGATGCAGTGTCCCTTGATTTCAGTAAGGCATTTGACACTGTTCCATATTGCGGTTTAATTAAAAAAAACACGAGCTTACGGAGTATCGGAGCAGACTTGCTAATGGATTCAAGACTTTCTTGCAGATAGATCTCGACAACTCGCTCTTAACGGAAGAGAATCGACAGATGTACAGGTTATGTCCGGAGTACCGCAGGGAAGTGTGATAGGACCGTTGCTGTTTACAATATATATACATGATCCAGTATATAGCGTCAGACGCTCTTTAAGGCTATTCCCAGATAATGCAGTTGTCTATACCCAAGTAACAAAGCCAGAAGTTAGCAAGAAGCTGCAGAACGACCTGATGAATGGTGCAGGCTCTGGCAGTTGACACGAACGTAAATAAATGTAACATATTGCGGATACATAGGGAAAGAAATCCACTACTTTACAGCTACACTATTGATGACAAACAGCTGGAGACAGCGTCTGCCGTGAAATATCTAGGCGTAACTATACAGAGCGACCTTAAGTGGAGTAATCACATAAAACAAATATTTGGAAAACCAGACACTAGACTCAGATTCATCGGAAGAATCGTAAGGAAATGTAACTCATCCACGAGAGAAGTGGCTTATAAGGCACTTGTTCGCGAAGTTCTTCAGTTCTGTTCATCTATCTGGGATCCCTATCAGACAGGACTAATGGAGGAGATACAGGAGATCCAAAGAAGAGCGGCACGTTACGTCATGGGATAGTTTAGCTGGCGAGAGAGCGATGCGGAGATGCTGAACAAAGTCCACTGGCAGACGTTACAAGAGAGGCATTGTGTATCACGGAGACATTTACTATTGATATTTTGGGACATCACTTTTCACAACATATTACTTCCTCCCACATTCATCTCGCGTATTGACCACGAGGAGAAAATTCTTAGAATTTAGAGCCAATACAGAGGCTTATCGACAATCATTCTTCCCACCCACTATTCGCGAGTCAAACAGGGTTGGATGGACCAGACAGTGGTGCCGAAAGTAGCGTCCGCCGCACACCATTACGTGGGTTGTGGAGTATGATGTAGATGTAGATGTAAATTCCAATGATATTCCTTTTCCTAACTTTCCCTAACGGCTCTAAGGTGCGAGAACAGTACATGAAGTTTTGTGAGCTCCTCTCTGGCGCGCAGACTTATGTGAAGCCTTGCGTTGTCGTGGAGAAGGAGCAGTTCGTTTGCTTCTTTGAGGCGATGAAAACAGTGAAATCGCTTCTTCAATTTCCTAAGGGTAAAACATTTCCGAGACGATCGTTGCACTATGAAGGGTGACATCGAGCAGAACAGCCCCTTCAGAGTCCCAGAAAACCGTTGCCATGAGTTTACCGGCATAGGGTGTGGCTTTGAACTTCCTCTTCGAAGGAGATCGGTGTGGCGCGACTCCATGGATTGCCGTGGTGTTTCCGATTCGAACTGACGAGCCTATGTTTATCTGCTGTGGCGATGCTAGATAAAAATTGTCGTGACAACCTTGTAACGTGCAAGCAATTCCGCACAGATGGTCCTTCGTTGCTCTTCATGTTAGGTGGCAAGGAACTCAGCGGGCACACGTCTTTGAGCACCACAACCGGTGGGCAAGTATGTCAGTACCACCAACAGATGTGCCCAATTGAGCAGCGAAATGCTCGATTGTGACCCGTCGATCACCTCGAATGAGTATATATACACTCCTGGAAATTGAAATAAGAACACCGTGAATTCATTGTCCCAGGAAGGGGAAACTTTATTGACACATTCCTGGGGTCAGATACATCACATGATCACACTGACAGAACCACACGCACATAGACACAGGCAACAGAGCATGCACAATGTCGGCACTAGTACAGTGTATACCCACCTTTCGCAGCAATGCAGGCTGCTATTCTCCCATGGAGACGATCGTAGAGATGCTGGATGTAGTCCTGTGGAACGGCTTGCCATGCCATTTCCACCTGGCGCCTCAGTTGGACCAGCGTTCGTGCTGGACGTGCAGACCGCGTGAGACGACGCTTCATACAGTCCCAAACATGCTCAATGGGGGACAGATCCGGAGATCTTCCTGGCCAGGGTAGTTGACTTACACCTTCTAGAGCACGTTGGGTGGCACGGGATACATGCGTACGTGCATTGTCCTGTTGGAACAGCAAGTTCCCTTGCCGGTCTAGGAATGGTAGAACGATGGGTTCGATGACGGTTTGGATGTACCGTGCACTATTCAGTGTCCCCTCGACGATCACCAGAGGTGTACGGCCAGTGTAGGAGATCGCTCCCCACACCATGATGCCAGGTGTTGGCCCTGTGTGCCTCGGTCGTATGCAGTCCTGAATGTGGCGCTCACCTGCAGGGCGCCAAACACGCATACGACCATCATTGGCACCAAGGCAGAAGCGACTCTCATCGCTGAAGACGACACGTCTCCATTCGTCCCTCCATTCACGCCTGTCGCGACACGACTGGAGGCGGGCTGCACGATGTTGGGGCGTGAGCGGAAGACGGCCTAACGGTGTGCGGGACCGTAGCCCAGATTCATGGAGACGGTTGCGAATGGTCCTCGCCGATACCCCAGGAGCAACAGTGTCCCTAATTTGTGGGAAGTGGCGGTGCGGTCCCCTACGGCACTGCGTAGGATCCTACGGTCTTGGCGTGCATCCGTGCGTCGCTGCGGTCCGGTCCCAGGTCGACGGGCACGTGCACCTTCCGCCGACCACTGGTGACAACATCGATGTACTGTGGAGACCTCACGCCCCACGTGTTGAGCAATTCGGCGGTACGTCCACCCGGCCTCCTGCATGCCCACTATACGCCCTCGCTCAAAGTCCGTCAACTGCACATACGGTTCACGTCCACGCTGTCGCGGCATGCTACCAGTGTTAAAGACTGCGATGGAGCTCTGTATGCCACGGCAAACTGGCTGACACTGACGGCGGCGGTGCACAAATGCTGCGCAGCTAGCGCCATTTGACGGCCAACACCGCGTTTCCTGGTGTGTCCGCTGTGGCGTGCGTGTGATCATTGCTTGTACAGCCCTCTCGCAGTGTCCGGAGCAAGTACGAATTTTGTGTGTATGTTTGTGTATCTATCAACCTGCCAGCGCTTTCGTTTGGTAAGTCACATCATCTTCGTATAGAATTACAAAAAAAATACTAAAAAAAAAGTTGCATGGGGAGAGATCCAATCTGGCGACCTTCGTATTACGAACCCGAGCGCTTACCGCTGCACCACGACGCTGTAGAAAATTACTAATCGTAGAGAGTATTTCACCGCAACGGTTTCTTTTAACTGTCGATTTTCTCGACAACGGCTGAGAAGTGCATCTTGGTGCTTTGCCACATTACACCTCTGGCCATGAGCTTTTATTATGCGCAGTATGAACCGAATCTGAATTTCACAATTGGCGGCCTCCCCTTGTAAGACTACAATGTCACTCGATGTCAGTCAACGCTCCCATAAATATCTGAGAGTAATAATTTGTGGGGACATAAAACCAAATGATTATACAGGCTCAAATGTAAACGAAGCAGGTGGCCAACTGGTTCATTGCAGGATGCCGGGAAAATGCGGTCGGTGCACCAAGGGATTATTTGCAAATCATTTGTGCCATCAGTCCTAGTGTATTGGTGCTGAAGTGTGTGGGACCCATACCAGATACGACTAAACTGGGGATATTGAGTATATACAAAGATAGGTAGCACGAATGGTCACAGGTTTGTCTGACTAACTGAAGAACGTTACGGAGATGGTGGAAAAAGTAATTGGCAGACACCTGAACAAAGAAAATGGCTTGCATTTGCAGCTGACTACAGAATGACTCTGCTACCGCCAACGTAGATTTAGCGTAAATATCACGAGGACGAGAGAAATTAGGGTTCGAACGGACAACGAAAGAGTAATGTTCTACGAGTCGGGGCGTGGAATGTCAGAAGCTTGAACGTGGTAGGGAAACTAGAAAATCTGAAAAGAGAAATGCAAAGGCTCAATCTAGATATAGTAGGGGTCAGTGAAGTGAAGTGGAAGGAAGACAAGGATTTCTGGTCAGATGAGTATCGGGTAATATTAACAGCAGCAGAAAATGGTATAACAAGTGTAGGGTTTGTTACGAATAGGAAGGTAGGGCAGAGGGTGTGTTGTTTTAATCAGAATCTACAGCAGACCAACACCGACAACGATAGTTCAGGTATACATGCCGACGTCGCAAGCTGAAGATGAACAGATAGAGAAAGTGTATGAGGATATTGAAAGGGTAATGTAGTATGTAAAGGGGGACGAAAATCTAATTGTCATGGGCGACTGGAATGCAGTTGTAGGGGAAGGAGTAGAAGAAAAGGTTTCTGGAGAATATGGGCTTGGGACAAGGAATGAAAGAGGAGAAACACTAATTGAGTTCTGTAACAAGTTTCAGCTAGTAATAGCGAATACCCTGTTCAAGAATCACAAGAGGAGGAGGTATACTTGGAAAAGGCCGGGAGATACGGGAAGATGTCAATTAGATTACATCATGGTCAGACAGAGATTCCGAAATCAGATACTGGATTGTAAGGCGTACCCAGGAGCAGATATAGACTCAGATCAGATGAAGAGTAGGCTGAAGTTCAAGACATTAGTCAGGAAGAATCAATACGCAAAGAAGTGAGATACGGAAGTTCTAAGTAATGACGAGATACGTTTGAAGTTCTCTAACGCTATAGATACAGCAATAAGGAATAGCGCAGTAGGCAGCACAGTTGAAGAGGAATGGACATCTCTAAAAAGGGTCATCACAGAAGTTGTGAAGGAAAACATAGGTACAAAGAAGGTAGCTGCAAAGAAACCATGGGTAACAGAAGAAATACTTCAGTTGATTGATGAAAGGAGGAAGTAAAAACATGTTCCGGGAAAATCAGGAATACAGAAATACAAGTCGCTGAGGAATGAAATAAATAGGAAGTGCAGGGAAGCTAAGACGAAATGGCTGCAGGAAAAATGTGAAGACATCGAAAAAGATATGATTGTCGGAAGGACAGACTCAGCATACAGGAAACTCAAAACAACCTTTGGTGACACTAAAAGCAACGGTGGTAACATTAAGAGTGCAATGGGAATTCCATTGTTAAATGCACAGGAGAGAGCAGATAGTGGAAAGAATACATTGAAAGCCTCTATGAGGGTGAAGATTTGTCTGATGTGATAGAAGAAGAAACAGGAGTCGATTTAGAGGAGATAGGGGGTCCAGTATTACAATCGGAATTTAAAAGCGCTTTGGAGGACTTACGGTCAAATAAGGCAGAAGGGGAAGTGGCAACAAAACGACTATTCACGTTGGTGTGTAGAATATATGAGTCTGGCAACATACCATCTGACTTTCGGAAAAGCATCATCCACACAATTCTGAAGACGGCAAGAGCTGACAATTGCGAGAATTATCGCACAATCAGCTTAACAGCACATGCATCGAAGCTGCTTACAAGAATAATATACAGAAGAATGGAAAAGAAAATTGAGAATGCGCTAGGTGACGATCAGTTTGGCTTTAGAAAAAGTAAAGGCGCGAGAGAGGCAATTCTGACGTTACGACTAATAATGGAAGCAAGGCTAAAGAAAAATCAAGACACGTTCATAGGATTTGTCGACCTGGAAAAAGCGTTCGACAATATAAAATGGTGCAAGCTGTTCGAGATTCTGAAAAAAGTAGGAGTAAGCTATAGGGAGAGCCGGGTCATATACAATATGTACAACAACCAAGAGGGAATAATAAGAGTGGACGATCAAGAACGAAGTGCTCGTATTAAGAAGGGAGTAAGACAAGGCTGTAGCCTTTCGCCCCTACTCTTCAATCTGTACATCGAGGAAGCAATGATGGAAATAAAAGAAAGGTTCAGGAGTGGAATTAAAATACAAGGTGAAAGGATATCAATAACACGATTCGCTGATGACATTGCTATCCTGAGTGAAAGTGAAGAAGAATTAAATGATCTGCTGAACGGAATGAGCAGTCTAATGAGTACACAGTATGGTTTGCGAGTAAATCGGAAAAAGACGAAGGTAATGAGAAGTAGTAGAAATGAGAACAGCGAGAAACTTAACATCAGGATTGATGGTCACGAAGTCAGTGAAGTTAAGGAATTCTGCTACCTAGGCAGTAAAATAATCAATGACGGACGGAGCAAGGAGGACATCAAAAGCAGACTCGCTATGGCAAAAAATGCATTTCTGGCCAAGAGAAGTCTACTAATATCAAATACCGGCTTTAATTTGAGGAAGAAATTTCTGAGGATGTACGTCTGGAGTACAGCATTGTATGGTAGTGAAACATGGACTGTGGGAAAACCGGAACAGGAGAGAATCGAAGCATTTGAGATGTGGTGCTATAGATGAATGCTGAAAATTAGATGGACTGATAAGGTAAGGAATGAGGAGGTTCTACGCAGAATCGGAGAGGAAAGGAATATGTGGAAAACACTGATAAGGAGAAGGGACATCTGCTAAGACATGAGGGAATGACTTCCATGGTACTAGAGGGAGCTGTAGAGGGCAAAAACTGTAGAGGAAGACAGAGATTGGAATACGTCAAGCAAATAATTGAGGACGTAGGTTGCAAGTGCTACTCTGAGATGAAGAGGCTAGCACAGGAAAGGAATTCGTGGCGGGCCGCATCAAACCAGTCAGTAAACAGATGACAAAAAAAAAAAAAAAAAAAAAAAAAAAACGGAGACATACAGGCAGCAGTTTCTCTCTTGCTCCATTTGTGAGTGGAACGGGAAAGAAAATGTCTGATAGTGGTGCAAGGTGCCTTCCGTCATGCACCTTATTCTGGCTTGCGGAGTATGTGTGTACATTTAAATGTATATATAGATACAGATACAGAAGCACATATCTAATGAAGACTGTCTTACGCATCACTCCCGTAGGAGCCGTGTAGACTAATTATAGCGTGCACAAGACCACTGAAGAATTCTTCTCGTTCTCCACGGAAAAATGGAAAGGGAGTAAACCATAATATATGATACAATAGGAATCACTTCACAATGGCT
Organism: Schistocerca gregaria; assembly: GCF_023897955.1. Lineage (NCBI taxonomy): Eukaryota > Metazoa > Arthropoda > Insecta > Orthoptera > Acrididae > Schistocerca > Schistocerca gregaria. The sequence continues at coordinate 543,538,492 of NC_064921.1, forward strand.
TGCAGAATATGGGTGAAGATGTAGATACAAACTGATTCGGAAGTTTCTCGTGGATTCTCGTGGAAGTTTCCCAAGACATCTGGTCTATTGAGATACTCTTTTTTTTCGGTTTCAAAATGAATTTGTGTCCAACTTTGCACGTGCTTGTTCACAGCGCCGTTTCAGCTAACCATTCCACTCGACAAAATATTTTCTTCCCTCCATACTATTTTTTTGATGGTCGAAACAGAGAAAAGGATAATGGGTTAAAGGTAAGGATTTGACTGGGGTGCTGAAAGCGAACTTCTGCTGCAGCTCTGGATGCGATGGGTAAACTCTGTGTGTATTGCGTAAGAAAAGTTAGTTATTGTTTCAGTCTCTTAGAAAGCATCAGTCACAATAATATCCTACGTGTTGCTATCACTTTTGTCCCCGAGCGAAGTGTTTCAGTGCACTGTGGCTGTCGACTACCCAATTTTCCGTTTGCAGTTTTGTCTGCAGTTGTAACATTGTACCCAAGTTTCATCTACACACTGATGAAATAAGTGTTCCGTATTATGTTTAAGCTTTCCCAAAACACGATTTAATAACTTCTCTTTCTCAAGAATGTTTCGACTAGATTCATTATATGTTCAGCTCCAAAAAATGGTTCAAATGGCTCTGAGCACTATGGGACTTAACATCTGTGGTCATCAGTCCCCTAGAACTTAGAACTACTTAAACCTAACTAACCTAAGGACATCACACACATCCATGGTCGAGGCAGGATTCGAACCTGCGACCGTAGCAGTCGCGCGGTTCCGGACTGAGCGCCTAGAACCGCTAGACCACCGCGGCCGGCTGTTCAGCTCCAATTACATCATATGGTAAGCCACCCAGCTCAACATTTTAACGAACTTTCTACCATTATACTGTGGATTTTATCAGCAGTTTCTTCAGAAGGAATCATGATCGCACATTTAGAACGTAACGAAGCTATAGAATTCGTACAACCGCATTTAAAGTCTATAATCTAACAACATACGATGCTGAGTGCCAATGCAGCCTGCTCATGAACTGTCTTCAGTTCAAATTTTATATTACTTTGTTTTTAATCATGCTTCTCGTAGTTCGTTAAATGTCCTTATCCATTTCTAAGAAGTGTGTCACACTTTACGTAGATTTTCTGCCAATAGACAATGTTTTGTTTCAATTTATGAACAAACATTAGCAATAATAAGGCCATTTAACGTTTTCCATCATTTCAAAGGAACGTAACTGACTTACCAGTCCACTCACATAGCCCCGACTCATCTTCCATAGTAACGCGTCTTACAGAATAGTATCCTCACTGAAATGTCATACAGATCCCAGTCCGTGCAATTTTCCCTAATGGAATTGACCGAACACGAACAACACACAAAGCTGCGCAACTGAATATCACCATCGAGAAAGTCATTTTCCGGTCCGTTACTTGAGAAAGAGGAAATTCTACCCAAGAGCATATGTTTCTCAGAGATCCTCGAAGCAGTAGGAAACACATGTCGTTCGGCGACGTACAGTTTGTTACACAGCGCTCCGCATAAATTAACATCCCCCACGGAACCGCAAGAGCAATTACCCTGAGAGCTTCGCAACACGCGGAACGTTTCAATAGCCGCACCCTTTAGCAAAAAGCAGGCAGGTGGAAATTGTCACCCTGACCGCCATACGGACGGAAAGAGAGTAATAAGTTTTCCGTCAGTTTTACGTTAATTAGAAACGATATAACTATTTTTCTGGTCTGGCAAACACTCAGATGTCCGATCGAGCTTCTTTTAAGACACTCGCGAAATGGACCAATGTAGAAACCGTTTCTCCATTATTATTATTATTATCGTTAATTCCCCGTTGAGGAGAGCGTTAAAACACAATCATTAATCACAATGACAATATGGTACATAAATTGGTACATTTCAGATTCATGGCACTTTTTTCTGTCTCTTTCTTTTCTCTTCCCAAAAACCTCTCATAAATTCACTGTGCTTCTTCTTCCTCTCTTCTGTCCACTTCCTTCCTGCTTTCTCCTCTTTTGGTGGTTCATCGAATTTCTGTTTGTTGATTTTTTCTCTGTATTTTCCTCTGTTTGATATTTCTTCTGTAGAGATGTTAAGATTTTTAAGGTCTTCCATGGTTTCCTTTACCCAGTTAGTTTTCACCTTATTCGTCACCACTATGTTAAAAATCTTCTTTGTCAGCCTATTTTCATTCATCCTATGAATGTGCCCATAGAATTTTGCCCTTCTTTTTCTGATATTGTCTGTAATTGTCTCTGCCTGTTTGTACAATTCCTTTGTTGGTCTCTTTATCCAGATCCCCTGTCTCTGAACTGGCCCATAGATCTTTCTCAGAATTTTCCTCTCTTGCTTTTCCATTTCCTTGATTTTAGTTCTTCCTCTGATTACTGTTGTTTCTGAGGCATACAAGGCCTCAGGTAAGACTACTGTTCTGTAATGTCTTAATTTGGCATTGATGGAAATATTTCTTTTATTGTAATGGTTCCATGTAAGTCTGAATGCTTTTTGTAGTTTTGTAGCCCTTTCTTCATTGGCTGTTGAATTCAGTCCTGTTTTCTGTATAATCTCTCCCAGGTATTTGAAACTTTCTACTTGTGTTATTTTTCCGTACTTTGTTATCAATGGGCTTCTGTCTGCAGATTTTGTGTCCACGTACTGTGTTTTTTCATATGATATTTGTAGTCCTGTTCTGGCTGCGATTTCATGCAATATCTCTAGGGCTTCTCTGGCTTCTTTTCTGTCATTTGTAATGATGGCTATATCGTCGGCAAAGGCCAGACATTTTATGTTGACGGTTCTATTTTTCTCTCTCCCCATTTTTACCCCATTGACTCCTTTGTCCCACGTCCTGATTATTTTCTCTAAAACAGCGTTAAATAAAATGGGTGACAGGCCATCTCCCTGTCTCACTCCTGTCTTGATTTCGAAAGATTCTGAGATCTCGCCCATGAACTTCACTTTTGACTTTGTATTTGTTAATGTTTCCTGAATTAGTTTTCTGGTCTTATTGTCTACCTTCATTTCTTCTAGTGTATTAAAAAGTGTTTCTCTGTCTATGGAATCGTAAGCCTCGTTTCTCCATTATAATCTTCGTTTCGACGAATTGCTCTTTACCAGTCATGTCTTTCAGTTATACGTTTTAATGAACTCCGGGACACATCGTTATCGACCATTCTCCTATATATGCGATACGTTCCGCCCTTTTCGAGTTAATTAGCACTGAAGTTCGCCGTTGGGCGAGCAGATTCAAGCGGCCCGCCAGAAACGGTGTCGCCATACGCTTTCTTCTCTTGGTTTCCTAAAACCAAACAACAGAGAAATGAAAAAAATGGATGTGGACTTTAGTAAGAATCGAACCCGAGCCAAAAGTTGAGCAGTCTCTTTGGCTATCATCTATGCTATGAGACTAACTGACACTAATTGCATGTGGCGGGGAGCTCGATTTTGAGCGTGTAACGACCTGACCCGCTAACTGCAATACTAATTAACTTGGAAAGGGCACAACGTATCGCTCTTTTTCTTAACAATCATTTCTCAGCACAGCCTACCCTTCAACACCCTTACAATCTTCCCAGATTGCTTCTAACGACCTTGTATGTTATTCTCCAGTACTGAACACAGTTGCAGATTCTTTGAACGCTTTACTTTCTGTAGTATTCAGAGTTTCAATTTTTTAGCTAAATTTCCTTTTGTCACATACATGTTAAGGTGCTCTTTTTGATTCCAGTAGAGAATCGAAAAATTCTACATACAGCCACAGTACATTCTTAATCATGTGTCAGTAGAAATGTGCACTCAGATTCAGTGCTTATCTCATAGAGCTGCAACTCATGAATTCCATGTGTTATCGTTTAGTCTATAAAAAATTCTAGCAAGTACCCCCTTCATGGGTCAGTGGTATACAAATAATCTACTATTGCTACTTCTAGGATTAAGCAGAAACAGAGACAATGCTACATCACAGATAAGCTAGCCTGAGTCTATGGTCCACTTGTACCGATTGCTGAAGAACAGTGGGTAAATCAGTTGGAGGAAAAAAACGCTTATCTCAGTATACAATGAAAGCTGTTCGGACGACATTTCGGGGTATCGCAGCATATTAATTCAAACGGCTACACATCTCAATCCTACAGGCCGAGTGGATCTAATTCCAGGCCTCCCAATACCAGAAAATTCTTAATTGGTCACCAAGAATCGAACGAGAAAAATTATTCGTCATCACTAACGATGCTACCCTCGGGACCAGCTATCAAGTCGGACGGTGATGGACTATACGAACGAATTTCAGTCGGCAGTAGATCGGGCCATGGGCACAATTGGGTTTGCGAGCGCTGACCCGTGTGGCTGTGAGCTGCCCGCGGGCCATTAGGCGAGCGTCCGCCGTCAGGCCGTATATCCTGGGCGGCGCGCGTTTTACGGACGCGGGACGCATCACCGCCGGCAGCCGGCGAAAAACTGCGGTGACAGCGGCCATACCTGCGGACACAGCGGCGCTAGCCGCTTCCCTCAGATAGCCTTTGCACATGTAACATCTTGGGCCAGTAAGACGGAGGACATCGAGAGGGTGCAAAGAAGGGCAGCTCGTTTTGTATTATCGCGTTATAGGGGAGAGAGTGTGGCAGATATGATACACGAGTTGGGATGGAAGTCATTACAGCATAGACGTTTTTCGTCGCGGCGAGACCTTTTTACGAAATTTCAGTCACCAACTTTCTCTTCCGAATGCGAAAATATTTTGTTGAGCCCAACCTACATAGGTAGGAATGATCATCAAAATAAAATAAGAGAAATCAGAGCTCGAACAGAAAGGTTTAGGTGTTCGTTTTTCCCGCTCGCTGTTCGGGAGTGGAATAGTAGAGAGATAGTATGATTGTGGTTCGATGAACCCTCTGCCAAGCACTTAAATGTGAATTGCAGAGTAGTCATGTAGATGTAGTAATGACTCTAATATAAGCTTGCACACATCTACATCTACATACATACTCCACAAGCCACTGTTCAGCACATAGTGGAGCATACTTCATATCCATATTAGCGATTTTCTATTCCATTCCATTCGTGCAATGAGCGATGGGAAAATGACTCTGTGTCCCACTGTACTTACGCTAATCACGCTTGTCTTATTCTGATGATCCGTACGCCAAATATACGATGATAACAGCAGTATTTTTGCACAGTGTTCCTCGAGTATAGCTTCTCTAAATTTACTCAACAGGTTTTCTCAAGATCTACGCCGTCTTTTCCAGTTAAGTTCCAAGAGCGTTTTTATTACACCTCCATCTGGGCTATACCATCCTGTTTAGATCATACTAAAGCGTTCTCTGTTTTGCTCGATGTCTGCTTTTGTTTTTGATATGGATCCCAAACTTTGTAACAATACTCTAAAATGGTCAAATTGTTTTGTACCCAGTTTCCTTTAGAGATGGATTGCCCGTTCTTAGAACCCTTTCTACAAATCTATTTGCCTTCCCTGATTCTGATTTTGAGTTCTTCCCATTTATATCGTTTCTTAATATTAGCCTCAAATCTTTAATCGGTGTGGTGTATTCAAGATGTTCATAATAGTCACATCAAAGAACGTTTTGCATCACCTCGGTTCCGAGAGTTCCGGAACCTGTACAGAAAATTGGAATAGAGATCAACATAAACATCATTTCGCCCTTTTTATTGCTCAGGAAAACCACACACTGCATGTTATACCACCACGTAGCGAGACCTTCAGGGCTTGTGGTCCAGACTGCTGTACACACCGGTACCTCTAATACCCAGTAGCACGTCCTCTTGGATTGATTCGTCGCGTCATACTATCCATAAGTTCATTAAGGCACTGTTCGTTCAAATTGTCCCACTCCTCAACGCAGATTCGGCGTAGATCCCTCAGAGTGGTTGGGTGGGTCACGTCGTCCATAAACAGCCCTTTTCAATCTATCCCAAGCATGTTCAATAGGGTTCATGTATGGAGAATATGCTGACTACTCTAGTCGAGCGATGTCATTATCCTGAAAGAAGTCATTCACAAGATGTGGACGAATGCCTCGCCAATATGCTGCCGATATGGTTGCACTATCGGTCGGAGGATGGCATTCCAGTATCGGACAGCCGTTATGGCACCTTCCATGATCACCAGCTGCGTACGTCGGCCCCACATAATGCCACCCCAAAACAGCAGGGGACGTCCACCTTGCTGCATTCGCTGGAAAATGTTTCTAAGGCGTTCCGCCTGACCGGGTTGCCTCCAGACACGTCCCCGACGATTGTCTGGTTGAAGGCAATATGCGACCCTCATCGGTGAAGAGAACGTGATGTCAGTGCTGAGAGGTTCATTCGGCTTGTTGTTGAGCCCATCTGTACCGCACTGCATGGTGTCGCGGTTGCAAAGATGGACCTCGCCATGGACGCCGGGAGTAAAGTGGCGCATCATGCAGCCTATTGCGCGCAGTCGGAGTCGTAAAACGACGTCCTGTGGCTGCACGAAAAGCATTATTCAACATGGCGGCGTTGTTGTCAGGGTTCTTCCGAGACTTCATCCGTAGAAAGCGGTCATCCACTGCAGCAGTAGCCTTTGGGTGGCCTGAGCGAGGCATGTCATTGGCAATTCATGTTTCTCTGTATCTCCAGGATGTCCGAACAACATCGCTTTGGTTCACTCTGAGACGCCTGGACACTTCCCTTGTTGGGAGCCATGAGGACGCAACCGAACTGCGGCATTGAAAGTCTAGGCATGGTTAACCACAGACAAAGCAAGCCGAGTACCTCCTTCCTAGCGGAATGGCTGGAACTGATCGGGTGTCGGACCCCCTCCATCTGATAGCTACTGCTCATGCACGGTTGTTTACATCTTTGGGCGAGTTTAGTGACATCCCTAAACAGTCGGAGGGGCTTGTGTCTGTGATACAATATCCACAGTCAACGTCTGTCTTCAGGAGCTCTGGGAACTGGGGTGATGCAAAACTTTTTTTGATGTGTGTAACATCTTGTACTGCGCGCCTGATGCGCGTTCACCGTATATTTAATACTGCGCTCCTGAACGAGCTCCTGACACATTTCGGCACCCAATTCTATCAAGGTTTTCTGGTTGTTCGGCGGGAAAACTGTACGCAACCTGGTTCGTGAAGGTAACTGAGGTAATATTTAAAGAAACGGCCTGCAACCTGGCTAGATAGCACATATTAACGTCGGTCGACTACCCACACAGACCCATAAACTCGCGTGTAATGATGCCGTTATTACAGTTGTTACCATTATCATCACTATTATTATTATTACTACTGCTTTAAGTCTGATGCGTTTTCATTAGACTGATTTGCATCAAATATTAGATTAACTGTCAACAATCATGAAAATTCATGCTCCTTTACCCACTCGCTAGTGACTGGCAGCAGAAAGAAATTAGTTATGACCCGCACCATCAGCTGCAGTATTCGTGTAAATGTAACTTGGAAATCAAATCCTGCTAAATGGTGCCTACCGTGAAACCTTTTACAGGTAGCATACGTATACCGTGGATTCCATCCAGACGCGTTGTGTTCAGATATTTATTCTAGTTGTGGCAGATATAACTGAGCTGAGGAGACAATAAATTATGGTTTGTACAGGTGACTTTATGGCTTGACGAACATGAGCATCATTGGATGCCAGTTCAGCTCTACATCCTTCCAAATTTATGTAACGATATCTTGTTCAATCGTAGACTGTGCTTTCTTCCTGCAGTACGATTTACCCAACAGAAGTTGACAATAAAGTTTTGCAGTATGGATTACTTACCTTCGCTTACTTCCAGGGCGCAGTTCTCGGTTCTCGACCGTGTCATGGTTTTCAAGAAAGCTCTATAAGAACACAAAAGAGAAAACTATGCACCAGCGTTATTCGGTGGTGCTGTTTCATTAACTGGGCACTATCATTCTTTTCCTTGTGCTCTTCTGCTTGTTAGTGTACGTCTCAGAAGTGGGGTATTTCTTCCCATATAATTGAGGTGGAAATGGCAGGCCTAGAAGGTAATTACAGGATGTCTAAGATCAAATCTGCCGGAGAAACTCCATACATAAGCTGGTAAAGTTTCCTGTTGCGACAAGACTCCTTCCGAATTTATGTATTACGGATCGAAATACTTCATACCAAAAGTTTCGAGACGCTGCTTGCGATGACATGAAGAAGCAGGGTGGCTCAGAAAAATTTTCTTACTCCAATAGAATAAACTGGTCGTCTGCAAGATAAACTGCCGAATCTGGAATAGTCCCACCAGGTAACGCTGCTCGATATTGACGTGGTGTTCAAAAAACACTGTTCACTTGTGACTGTTCTTCGTCGCTCACACGTATCAATTATCGTCACGTCATCTAAATGTAAGACAGCTGGACACGTGCCTCAAGCACATAGACTGCGAACCGTTCTTTGTTGACTCGACATAGGAAGACGATGGTTCAACCTGTGAAGATATTTGAATAAATTAATTAAATTTTACAAAATTGACTGTCCGAATAATTCATCAGGCTAAACATAACCAACCGTAAGCCATAGACTCTGTAATGGTACCAAAAGTGTCAAATCAGCAAAAACAAATTTGCAGAGTCAACTACAAAGTGCAGTGGTTCTTCGCTCCTTATTAAGGGCTATAAGAATAAACAAACAAAGCTGGGCGTCAGCCTGCCTCTGCAGCCACATTACCATTACTTATCATGGCGTGTAACCACATGATGAACGCTGCAGTAGGGAATGCAGTCCGCATGGCGCCTCTCTACGTCCGTCGGTGACTGACAGTTCCCCATTAGAGACGGTGGCAGAGCCGTACATCAGGCTGTCGGACAACCAGGCAGAGCATTCGTCTCAGTGGCGTCCAATGTTCGCTGAAACTGAGGTACACAGTCACTGCATGGTAGAGGTGGTGGTGTTACCGATGACAATGACAATAAAGCTGGAGTTACTAAATACTGTTTCCCAAAATTGCCTCAGCAAGCGACACGAAGAAAATAATTCAGAATTGTAATCCAGAACTGCTTCCCAAATGAGTATCTTAGAAGCAGATACCCTCAGTATAGCGAAGCAGCCTAAATTACTTAATAAGGGGAAGTCCCCAGGTCCAGACTGTATGCGAGTTATGTTCCTTTCAGCGTATGCTGATACAATCCGTCCATATTTAACAGTTATACACAACCGCTCGCTAGTCGAAAGATCCGTACTTAAAGACTGGAAAGTTGCACAGGTCACACTAATACCCAACAAACGAAGCAGGACTAATCCGCTGAATTGCAGACCCATATCACTGACGTTGATTTGCAGTAGGATTCTGGAACATGCAGTGTCTTCGAACATTATGAATGACTCAGAAGAAAACGATATATTGACACGTAGTCCGCACGGATTCAGAAAACATCGTTCTTGTGAAACACAAGTAGTTCTTTACTCACACGAAGAAATCAGTTCTTTCGACAGGTATATCAAATTGATTCCATATTTTTAGTTTTCCAGAAGGATTTTGACACCGATCCTCACAAGTGTCTTCTAATCAAATTGCGTCTCAACTGTTCAATTGGATTTGTGATTTCGTTTCAGAATGGTCACAACTCGTTATAAATTACGGAAAGTTATCGAGTAAAACGTAGAAGATGCACGAGATATGTTAAAGAATTTGCCTACACAACTGGAGTATTGCTGCGCAGTACGGGATCCCTATCAGATAGAACTGGCGGTGTCCATAGAAAAAATTCAACGAAGGGAACTCCTTTTTGAATTATCTCGAAATAGGGTAGAGAGTGCCACGGATACGATAAACGAGTTGGTGTGGCAATCATAAAACAAAGGCGTCTTTTCCGTTGCGGCTTGTTCTTTTCACGAAATTTCGATTACCAACTTTCTTCTCCGAATACGGTGGTTTTTGTTGACGCCCTCGTACTCAGAGAGAAATTATCGTCGTAATAAAATAAGCAAAATCAGAGCTCGCAAGGAAATATTTAGTTGTTCGTCTTTCCCTGCTCTGTTCGAGAACGGAGCGGTAGAGTAGTCTGCAGGAGGTTCGATGAACCCTCTGCCAAGCCCTTTAGTCATATATGTGTAGAGTTGACTTACGGCCAAAGCTAAGAAAAACTTTTCACACTCTCAGATCAACAGCAGAATTGAAAGTATGCTGTCGACGCTAGTGTCGCGCGGGATAGCCGCACGGTCTGGGGCGCCTTGTCACGGTCCGTGCTGCTCCCCCCGTCGGAGGTTCGAGTCCTCCCTCGGGCATGGGTGTGTGTGTTGTCCATAGCGTAAGTTAGTATGAGTTAGATTAAGTAGTGTTTAGGCTCAGGGACCGATGACCTCAGCAGTTTCGTCCCATAAGACCTTACCACAAATTTACAATTTTTTCGACGCTAGTATGACGTTAACACAAAGCACGCACGAGCGCAGTTGTTTACAGCGTAGACTGAAAAACGCAATCAGAGAAGGGGAGATTGCATTATATCAGCAGAGTGACAGGGTCTTCATTCTGACGTTTCTAATGCAGATACTATGAAATAATACTTTGCGAGATAACTGTCGATTTAGTTTGATTTTACCATACACAACCATCTATAATTTCTGTATTGTTTGTAAACGTCGTATTGTGCTTAGTCTCCAACTTCATCTCCTCTAAATCAATTGGCTTTTTCTGTCTCCTTTCACCTTAAAAATACACACTTTTAAAACGGATGAAAAACTAGCGCACGAACTGTACAGGTTTTTCAACATTTTGGAAACGATGTGGAGGAGCCTGAAAGAATTTGAAACTGAATACGTAATCGGGCACAGTACTGGCTCCAGCAGCAATGTCGATACTTGGAACATCTTCTTTAAGAGGGATGAGGGAACTGTAATTAAATATGTACGTGTGTACTCCGCTTTACCGATGGATTTGCCCACTTAGTTTTCACACCTCTAGAGACGTTCTACGCTACTGTGGGACCGGGAGTTCTTATCGTACGAGGAAAGCAGATCTGTATTCGCAAACAAAGGAAAAATTGCTTTTACAAGGTGATAATTAAAATGTTTTGGCTACTCGCCATAACTGTAGCCACATTTCAATTGTATTGACACAGCAGGGTCGAATTACTCACTCTTTAAAATGAACTGTACTACTGTCAAAGTAACTAATAATTTTAATGAATCATTGTCGTAATCCAGACTAGGTGGTTAAAACAGTGAAGTAAGCGGCAATTGGTAGCAAATTCACAAATTTCCCCAAAACGGTTCGTTTCTCGACCCGTGGTTCGTGAGAAGTTCTTTCTTTCTGGCATCATGTGTTGTATCGTATTGTATTGTATGGAACTGGGGACCTAGAAACAAATGGTTCAAATGGCTCTAAGCACCATGGGACTTAACATCTGAGGTTATCAGTCCCCTAGAACTTATAACTACTTAAACCTAACTAACCTATGGACGTCACATACATACATGCCCGAGGCAGGGTTCGAACCTGCGACGGTAGTAGCAGTGCGGTTCCGGACTGAAACGCCCATAACCGCTCGGCCACAGCGACCTAGAAACGATGGAGAAGCTTCGTCCCCGCCGTAGCCCTCAGTGCTTCACAACCCCACAACAGGCTACAGCACACCGAACTCAGGGTTATTATGCTGTTCGGCCCCCAGTGAAACCCCCACCCCACCCCCACCTCACTCCCCACCACACCCTGGGAACGTCTCACACCAGACACGTGTAACCCAAATGCTTGCTTGGTAATTATAGTGTACACGTACGTGGAGAAAGTGTTTGCTCAGCAACCACCGACATAGTGTAACTGAGGCGCGGAATAAGGGGAACCAGCCTGCATTTGCTGCGGCAGATGGAAAACAGCCTTGAAAACCATCTACAGACTGGCTGGCACACCGGATCTCGACACTAATCCGCCGGGCGGAATCTTGCCGGAGTTCGGCACGCCTTCACACCCGGAAAGCAGTGCGTTAGACCAAACGGCTAACCTGGCGGGCTCTGGCATCATGTACCATCATCTGTCTTTTTGCGTTACTAATTACGATTCCACACTCTGTATGTTTTGCAACATCAAGTGCGCACAGCCGCCTAGAGCAGACAATTTCTCGTCATTACGTGTCCAAATCCTAGTACGCGACAAATGGATAGTTTTTCAATCCACACATGAGTCTTATTACAAAACCTCTACAGGTCTACACTGAGGTAACAAAAGTCATGAGAAAGCGACATTTGCTTATGCAGACGGCAGTGGTGTCGCATACACTAGGTATAAATTGGCAGTGAATCGGCAGAGCTGTCATTTGTACTCAGGTGATTCACGTAAAAAGGTTTTCGACGTCATTATGGCCGCACGACGGGAATTAACAGATTTTGAACGCAGAATGGTTAGTGGAGCTAGACGCATAGGACATTCCGTTTCGGAAATAGTTAGGGAATTCAGTATTCCGAGATTCACAGTGTCAAGTGTGTGCCGAGAATACTAAATTTCAGGCATTACCTCTCACGGCTGACAACGCAGTGAGTGACGGCCTTCACTTAACGACCGAGAGCAGCGGCGTTTGCGTAGAGTTGTCAGTGATAACATGCAAGTAACACTGCTTGAAATAACCGTAGAAATCAATGTGGGACGTACGCTGAACGTTTCCGTTAGGACAGTTTGGTGAAATCTGGCGTTAGTGGGCTATGGCAACAGACGACCGACACGAATGCCTCCGGTAACAGCACAGCATCGCCTGCACCGCCTCCTCTCCTTGGCTCGTGACCATATCGTTTGGAACCTAGACGACTGGTAAACGGTGGGGTGGTCAAATGAGCCGCGATTCCAGATGATAAGAGCCGGTGGTAGGCTTCGAGCACGGAGCAGGCCCCATGAAGCCAGAGTCCCAATTTGCCAACAAGGCACTTGCAGGCTGGTGGTGGGTTCATAATGGAATGGGCTGTGTTTACATGGAACGGGCTGAGTCCTCTGGTCCAGCTGAACCAATCTTTAAGGGAAAATGGTTATTTTCGGCTACTTGGAGAGCATAGATTTGATGTTCCCAAGGAACGTTAGAGTTTTTATGGATGACAATGCGCCATGTCACCGGGCCACAATTGTTCGCGATTGGTTTTGTAAAACAACCTAGACATTTCGAGCGAATGAACTGGCCACCGACATCGTCCCACACGAATCCCGTCGAACTCATATGGGACATAATCGAGAGGTCACTTCGGGCACAATATTCTGCAATGGCAACACTTTCGCAATTATGAACGGCTATAGAGGCAGCACGGCTCATTATTTCTGCAGGGGACTTCCAAAGACTTTTTGCGCCCATGTTATCTCAAGCTGCAGGTAAAAGGAGGTCCGACACGATAATAGAAGGCATTCCATGACTTTTGCCACCTCAGTGTATATCGCATCACAGTATTCTAAGAGATAGTCGCAAAATCCTCTCCTCCTTACCCCTTTCACATCTTAATTTCTTCTGGAGAAAGGAAAAATTTATTTGGTAATGGTCTTAGGTGATTTCTTAATGTTTTTAGGTGCAAGATTTATACAAAAATGTGTAGTCATTTTAAAAACATAATTTGTACAGTTGGCTTCATTTTATAGACTAAAATAGCTAATTAAGAAATATTTTCTATTGTAATAAACAGTTAAATGATCATTCAATAATTTCCATGCAAAATAACAATAACAATATTTAATTATATAGTGGAATATAGCGAACCAACCACATCCGTATATTCTGGTGCTTACGAGCTGCTCCGTACTGCCACGAGCTGCTTGTCAGTATTACATTGACATGTTGACATTTTCATAGTGAAGCCCAACAGTTGGCAGCACCTTCGCATGATGAAATCTTGAACATTCACAAACGTGTACCTCAGTTTTCCATTGAGGGGAAATCTGTTAGCAACAGAACTTTTGTAGTTGAATCTCTGTTGATCCTTCATGGATCTTTTGTAGTTGGTGTCAGATAAGGACAAAGCTTATAATTAAAATCGAGGTGCGCAGTTGTTCCTCAGCACAGGCTTGTTAACATAAGAGTATTACATGCGATAAAATAATCTACTTGCATTTCAATTGTGCTGACAAATATAAAGGACCCTGTAAATGATCAGATTTGTTTGTCAAATTCGCTCGTTCCTAAACATAGGTTTGTCAAATTTCCTGCAGACGTACCACCAAAGTTTGGCAGTTTAAGCTCACTTTTGAAGAAGATGCTGTTCGCGTAGTTAAGCATTTCGGCAGCTGACTTCCGATGCAGACAAAGAATGTTTTGCACTGATTTTAGTACGGTGTGCACAGAAGAGAGAGAAAACAGGAGCTGGTGCGGGGAATGGCTGAAATTGAATTAACAAATATACCCATCAAAATCTGGTAAGGAAATATTACACTGAAAACTTGATGATTACATCAGCTTTCTCCGAATGAACAGTCAAATTTCTAATAACTTAAAGAGTACAAGAAAATTTATTATCTTCCAGATGATCTTTTAATGACAAACATTGTTCGTGGAAGAACCGCTGAGCTTCGATATTGTTTTAATTTTCAACCCCGCTTGTACGTTCAGGATAGAATATTGATTTTGTTCTTTACCTCTTCCTGCGTAATATACTGCTACGAAAGACACAACACCTCTACCATTTTGGTCACTGACAGTGCTCTTTTGTTTTTATCCTTAACCGTATTTTTCTGATTAGTGGAAGCTCATGATACAGTGACATAAACCGTAATAAAACTCTTTTTTGCTAACCATGTGCGGCGAAACACCAATACAAACAACGTGTGCTACCTTTCAAATCTGCCGTCAGTCGAAATTTTTCGCCGGCGCTTCAAACACGAACTATGTTTAACAAACAAGTCAAACAGAGCTGCAAACGACCGAATATTCTACAAGTTTAATAAAGTTGACAAACTGTTTGATTGTGTACAGGGTTCTTTACACCAGAAAATAAAGTGTACGCATGTAAATCCGTTTAAATGAATCGATACTTGTTTAGCGAAACCAAACGATTTTCAGCTAACGTGTTTTGTGCGATTTTACAGGTTCTACATCGCTCCAATCGAATGAGCTACTTTTCTCGGGCAAAATTCCCATTACAGCCAACTAAATTAACTGCATCGTTGTGTACGTATCTCCCAGAGGAAGTCTGCTCTGGTGATCACTTCAATATCGGATGTAATGAACTCTGTTCACCGCTAATCTCACCCGGTAACTCGCAGATTTTTTCATATAACTTGCTCCGTTACGTGTAGTAAATAAGGCGTAGATTGCCCATAAATCCATTTACATTGTAATAGAACTGTTAATAGTGGAGTTTCTTTGGCAGAGAGTGGTTAGCGGCCGAATATTTACTAATGATCTGATTTCTAGAGTAAAGATCGTTAACATATTTCATGTCCGTTTGTGCCTTAAAGGAAATTGTTGTAATAAACTTCAGTTGCACTAATACTAATCTAACAAGGAAATTATTTTGTAATCGCATTCGATGTGAAAATGTCAGTAAATTGCTCACTGGGATTGCAAATGTTTTCATCAATGTCCCCAACAACGACATAAAATGCGCTTCACATTTTTTAGATGATACCTGAAAATTATGTTGCTATGAGATCAGCATCACGAACGGCTTTGAAAAGATTATGTCAATACTTTCCATTGGGATATGGCCTGTTATCGATGAGGGAAAACAATGGAAAGAGGCTGTGCAACCATACATCGTTAATTGGTATCATGCGTCATTGGAAAACATCTGAAGATGCAGGCAATAAGAAACTACCGCCAATGAGCGTTCTTTAATATCTGTGAACTGAAAATACTCTAAATTGTCAAATTTATAATATTAACATGATTTTAAAAGTAGATGAAATTGCTAACGTGTACAACAGATAAACCTCTGAAACTGATTTGTAAAATAAAAAGTACATAGTAGAAGATAAATAAATTCACAGGCAGCACCAACATGAATTCTTAAACTGATGCAGGAAGAAATAATTCAATGAAGAGAAAAGGTTATACACCGTGAATACAAAAGAACGATGGAAGTACTTTGAAGAGAAAGAACAACACATGAAGAACACTAGAACTCGAAACAAATACAAGCTTCGTTTTCGTAATGTAGATATTTCGGTTTCACTAATTGGAAAAACGCCGGACATATATACTCCAAGAACAGCAGTTTTTCTTGTATTCTTGCGATTCAAGCAAGAACAGCTGTTGTGACACTATGGTGCACTTTACTAACTTCTGGATATATTTCGATGCAGCGTTTGTTCTCACAGATGCATATCAAAGTAGTGAGAGCTGGCTCTCTGTGATATGTCTATTATTTCAGAGTATTCCCTTTTATACAGAGTGTTTCATCTGGGTAATATGAAATGTCAGCTGCATTATATGTTGCGAACGCGTCAGCCACCAGCTGTAACGTGTTGTTTTTGTTCTGTTTCTCCGCACGTGTTATGGCTGCTGGGTACGACCGTGTAATTCTGTGCACGCTTCCTTTGTTTACGGGCACACATGTGCAGATTAAAACAGTGTACTTCCGATTAATTAACGCAAACAGGGCGAGATATTTCTGTGGCTACATGCTGCTCATATTTTATTCTTCGTTTTGTATCTAAGTTCTTCAGATTTAACTTTCCTGTGCAGTATTTTTCGACTCATTTAGTGACGAATAACTTGAAAGAAGCTATGAATCCATTATTTTCGCTAGTATCGTGTAATAGAAATAGCTTCTTCAATATCATTAACTCGCCGTCGATTAAATGTTTAATTGCTGTGTAACACTGTGCAAGACTTAAGATCTACCTAGATTACTATATTTAACTATTTATTTTACAGCATTCCGTTAGATAGTGATACAATAAAATGTACACTGTTTATTGTATCTGAGATAGCCAACTTTACAAAACAGGGTCAACACATGCTTCTTTTCTAAATATGCTTTTTGTACAGGAAACGAGATTCCCATTACGCATAACACTAATATCTGTCATGTCCCTGTTTAAGTATTAAAGACTGGATAGAAACCGCACATGTACAGAACAGAAAATTGTCAGCGAGGTTAGCCATCTTCAGGTGTCAGTTCCAATATACAATAACAACGATGCAAAACGGCGGCGAGCTTAACTATACAGGGTGTTGCAAAAAGTTACGGCCAAACTTTCAGGAAACATTCCTCACACACAAATAAAGAAAAGATGTTATGTGGACATGTGTCCGGAAACGCTTAATTTCCATGTTAGAGCTCATTTTAGTTTCGTCAGTATGGACGGTACTTCCTCGATTCACCGCCAGTTGGCCCAATTGAAGGAAGGTAACGTTGACTTCGGTGCTTGTGTTGACATGAGACTCATTGCTCTACAGTACTAGCATCAAGCACATCAGTACGTAGCATCAACAGGTTAGTGTTCATCACGAACATGGTTTTGCAGTCAGTGCAATGTTTACAAATGCGGAGTTGAAAGATGCCCATTTGATGTATGGATTAGCACGGGGCAACAGCCGTGGCGCGGTACGTTTGTATCGAGACAGATTTCCAGAACGAAGGTGTCCCGACAGGAAGACGTTCGAAGCAACTGATCGGCGTCTTACGGAGCACGGAACATTCCAGCCTATGACTCGCGACTGTGGAAGACCTACAACGACGAGGACACCTCCAATGGACCAGACAATTCTTCGTGCGGTTGACGATAACCCTAATGTGAGCGTCAGAGAAGTTGCTGCTGTGCAAGGTAACGTTGACCACGTCACTGTATGGAGAGTGCTATGGGAGAACCAGTTGTTTCCGTACCATATACAGCGTGTGCAGGCACTATCAGCAGCTGATTGGCCTCCATGGGTACACTTCCGCGAATGGTTCATCCAACAATGTGTCAATCCTCATTTCAGTGCAAATATTCTCTTTACGGATGATGCTTCATTCCAACGTGATCAAATTGTAAATTTTCACAATCAACATGTGTGGGCTGAGGAGAATCCGCACGCAATTGAGCAATCACGTCATCAACACAGATTTTCTGTGAACGTTTGAGCAGGCATTGTTGGTGATGTCTTGATTGGGCCCCATGTTCTTCGACCTACGCTCAATGGAGCACGTTATCATGATTTCATACGGGATAGTCTACCTGTGCTGCTAGAACATGTGCCTTTACAAGTACGACACAACATGTGGTTCATGCACGATGGAGCTCCTGCACATTTCAGTCGAAGGGTTTGTACGCTTCTGAACAACGGATTCGGTGACCGATGGATTGGTAGACGCGGACCAATTCCATGTCCTCCACGCTCCTCTGACCTCAACCCTCTTGACTTTCATTTATGGGGGCATTTGAATGCTCTTGTCCACGCAACCCCGGTACCAAATGTAGAGACTCTTCGTGTTCGTATTGTGGACGGCTGTGATACAATACGCCATACTCCAGGGCTGCATCAGCGCATCAGGGATTCCATGCGACGGAGGGTGGATGCATGTATCCTCGCTAACGGAGGTCATTTTGAACATTTTTGTTGCTGTGTGTTTCCATTCCATGATTAATGTGATTTGAAGAGAAGTAATAAAACGAGCTCTAACATGGAGAGTAAGCGTTTCCGGACACATGTCCACATATTTCTTTCTTTGCGTGTGAGGAACTTTTCGTGAAATTTTGGCCATACCTTTTTGTAACACCCTGTATATTGCAGTGACACCATGCGTCACACAAAAGGTGAACCACTCAGGGAATCTAAACTTCGAAGAAAAAAAGGAAATGCTTAAAGTAAAAGTACATTGTCAGTTCTGTTATGGACACTGAAGGGTAACATCGGGGAAAATACGATACAAAGAACAAAACAAAGAATACATGGCACTGATAATAGAAATAACAGCGTCACCTGAAAAATTGAATCGTAAGGAACGCCAGTAACTTGTGAGTTTGGAACGGTCTGACATATCACATACATATAACAGGAGTTTTACAGAAAAAATTTCTGAAGACTTTCTGCCTGCATCTGTTGTTGCAATTTCTGGTGCAGACTGGCTAAAGGCGAACTGAAAACCGTAATATCCACAAAATTTAACACCTTGCGATAAAAAATAGATAAAAAAGAGAGGATAATTAATAGAAAAAAAGACAGGACATTTACTGGTGAGCTAAAACGTTATGACCAGCTGTCTACTTACATATCATTCAGTTCGTTTGTGGACACAGAGCTCGCGCCCCAGATATGTCCCATTGGGCTCAGATCAGGCGAGTTTGGAAGACAAGACATCAATGTGAGAGCACTGTCTGCTGCTAAAAGCAGGGTAGTACGATTCTGATCTTGTGAGAAAGATAGTTATCCTGCTGGAAGAGACCATCACCGCCGGGAAAGACATTAAGCATGAAGAGATGCAGGTAGTCCGCAATAACGTACACTTAGCCCACAGCCGTCATAATGTCCTCTATTGTTACCACAGGTCCCATGGAAGTGCAGGTGAATGTCCCTCATAGCACAAAACAGCCCCCACTGGCCTGCGCATGTTGCAGACAGCTTTTCGCCTGGATGACGGCGTATCCGGACACTATCGTCGACCTGGTGCACCGAGAAACGTGATTCATCCTGCCCAACGAATCGTTTCTATTGATACGCCCTCCAGTCTCGACAATCCCGAGCCTCCTGCAATTGTAATCGACGAGTGTCGTTGGGTCAACATGAGAACACACACGGCTCGTCTGCCACGGAGTCCCATACTGGTCAACAGTGGACGCTGAACGGTGTGCTCCAAAACACTTCTGTCTCGAGAAGAATTTATGTATCCAGTCCTCACAAGGAAGAGAACGCAACTGCTGTCGTGTCGTGCACATTTTGAATCTATATAGCGTGTTGAACAGCCAAAATCGACTTCTCCGTAGCACATAAATTATAGCAGGTACTGGCAAGAAACCTGGGGCTACAAGCTGTCAAGTATATTCTTTATGAGTACAAATAAAGACAGGAATCCTCGTGCAGATTCGTCCAAACGTGAATGAATGCTGAATCCAGTGACGTTTAAATAATGAAGATAAACTACGTTACACACCAACAGCAGTTCAAGTGCAGTAGACATGAAGGTCGACAAGTAATCCGTGGTCGAGACATAAACATCTTTGACAGTGAGTACATCGAATGAAACTAAGGCGAGCAGTGTCATCTTTGAAACATTCTTTTTAAAAACCTCTCTCGTAACAGTATTCGGAAGACGTTTGAAATGATGCTGGTTGATTTTCGGTGTAGCCACATCCGACGAAACCATTCGGATTAATTGTTTGAATTTATTTGGTCGAAATTCGAAGTGCCGAGACGTGTGACTGCGAAGACATTGTTCTCTTTGCCAAACTTTAGCTACGGACGATAACACTATCGTATCTGTGATGAGCTGCGTCATACTTCTGAGTGGACGGTAAAAGAAAACGTCCGTTGATTGTACCAATTCAGTAAATTTTTCAGGGATCGGCTTCTTCTTAAAATCACCATCTGCTGATACTCGCTATACAAGAATCAACCAAAACAAGAATTCCTCTGTAGGGAAAATTTTGCCATAACACATGTTCCAGGTACGCTTTCAGATCCCTTTTTGTTATGTTTGATGATCTGCTAGCAAATGCTTTCACACTGGATAATTCGAGTGTCATGCATGGTCGAAATTTCTAGACGACTGCAAAACTGGCGGATCTCAAGTATTCGTTGTTTGAAAGTACATCGTATTACTGGCTTTGCTCCCCATTTTTCAGATAGGTCAGCTCATGAAAGTTGTAACTGAAAACTTTTTGAGTGCAACAAAGAAATTATAGCCAGCCGAGAATTGCATTGGGAACATTGTGAACACGGTATGTAGATAGGGGAGATACGTACGCAGAAATAAGAATTTGAATGGACAAGAGCGATGTTTCACTGACAGACCGAGAAACTGTCGCATTAGCTACGTGTACTTATATGTCCGATCTAACGAGATGAAGGGTGGCACTTCGACGAAGGGACAGAAAAGAAAACATGGGTTTCATCACCGTATTGATTGTGAGGTGATCTGTAAAGGTGCGGAGGGTGAGCTGAAACAGAGTTACTTCTTTGAATCACCACTGTAAGTGGCTGACATTTCAGTAATGGTAGTTACAATCGTCACAGAGAAGAAACTTACGAATGAATGTCTATCGCTTTATGGCCCCTCCGAGTAGAACGAAGGCCACCACGTCAACTGCGAAAACGACATGTGCTACACTGATGAACCAGAACATGAGAACTGCACACGGCGAGGATAAATGGCACCAGGAGACGATGTGGTCATGTGACGTGTTTCGATTAATAGGAAATGAGAGCAACTGATGTGCTGCTAATTAGCTTAGGCTCTCGAAGGGTATGCAGGAGACGACCCGGCCTACTCTTTTGATGTCACAAACGGACCACACTCAGCCGTGTCTATCGTGCTCCCTCCATAGTCTACGGCAGAGACCAATCGGATTTGAGCGAGTCACTGACGTGAAATTCGGTGTCATAAACCTGAAACAAGAAATAATCTCCTTCTGCTACTGTTCTACCTGAGGATTAAAAGCCTTTCTTTCAACGGGATTGGCAGTGGCTACTAAAGCGATTGAAACATTACACTTTTTCATAGAGAAAGTGAAATATTGAGAACACCAAATTTCTGTTGCGAAGGTTGCAATGCAAGATTGTCATTGTTCTTTAAATCGCAAGTCGAAAAATAATTTACATAAGTAAATTAGACTATCGGGATACGAACAAAAATATATCAAGAACAGACGTCAAAACAGATTCTACAACGTGCAGAATGCAACAAAGAAGACGGAAGCAGATTGGCGAAGACGTGAAGCGCTACCTTCGACAACACATCTCTGTTGTTGCTGTCTTCAGTCCTAAGAACTGTCGATGGCAGTCTATCCTGTGCAAGTCTCTTCATAATTGACTGACTATCGCAATCTTCATCAATTTGAACATGCATACCGAATTCATGCATGTGCCTTCCTCTACAATTCTTAGCGTTCCGTTACCAAATCGTGTATTTTTTGATCTCTCAGGACATGTATGGTCAACCGATGCCTTATTTTAGTGAAGTTGTGCCACAAATTTCTTTTTCTTACAACTCAGTTCAGGATCCCCTTATTATTTATTCAGTCTACCCACTTAATCTTCAGTATTTTTCTGCAGCATATTTCAAAAGCTTCTGTTCATGTGTTAACTCCCTATCGTCCACGTTTCACCTGCATGTAAAGCTACTCTCTACACAAATACCTTCAGAAAGACTTCATAAAATTTAAATTTGTAATCAATGTTAATAAATTTCTCTTTCTAAGAAATTATTTCCTTACTACTGGCAATCCGCATTTCTATCCCCTCTACTTCGGCTATCAACAGCCATTGCTGCTCAAACAACAAAACTTATCTATTACCTTTAGTGTCTCATTTCGTGATCTAATTCCCACAGTTTTGCCTGACTTAACTCTACTACACTCCAGTACCAGTGCTTTGTTTATTTTGATATTCATTTCATCATTTTTCAGTGCACTATCCAGTCCGTAAAATTGCTCTATTAAGTCCTTTGCTGCCTGTGATAAAGTTACATTGTCATAGAAAACCTCAAAGTTTTTATTTCTCCTCTGAACTTTGTCTTTCCAGAATCGCCTTGGTTTCCGTTACTGCTTGCTTAATGTATGGATTGAATAACGTCAGGGATAAGCTATACCCCTGTCTTACTCCATTCTCATTAACTGCGCCCCATTCACTTTCTTCGATTCTTATAACTGCAGTCTCCCTCTGAACAAATTGTAAATACATTCCGCTCACTTTATTTTATCCCCCTTACCTCCTAAATTTCTGAAATTGTTGTCCAGCCAACATTGTCAGAAGCTCTCTCTAATTTACAAATGCTATAAATGTAGGTTTGTCTTTGTTCATTCTATCCTCTATGCTTACACGTAGCGTCGGCACTGCGTAGCGTGTTGCTACAATTCTCCGGAAGCCAAAATGACATCTCTGCTGCTATCAAACCAGGAATGGAGGAAGATGTACCACGAACTGTACGTCGGGAACAAAATAATGAACAGGAGAGAAAAATGAATCATCCACAAATCAGAGAGGAAGATATTTGGTACTGCAAATATGTGGCGTAACCGAAGTCCGTTAAAAAATCAAGTCATCAGGTAAACTGCTAGAAGGAATAGGTGAAGTTATGTTAAATCCTTACCAGGAGAACTGATGTATTAGTTCGTTATTATTAAAGTATTCGCGAATAAATTTTTTGTTTCTGGAAGAAAAGTATTTACATGAAGAAGATTGTGTAGTAAGGAAAATATGCAGATGAAAAAAACTGTGCGGCCAAACAAAAATTAAAACATTTAACATTTATCGACGGCTTTCAGTGTAGCAGATACTCTTCACAGAGTTAGAAAAATCAGCAGATACGTTGACAATCACCGAACCCTTGTAATCGGCCTGTGGTTGGTTGGAACTCTAAGTGCATATAGAATAATTACAGAAAACTGTCCAGATTAAAATGCACCTTTTCAAGAACAAGTTAACGCATTTACTACTTACTACACGCAATAGTTAATTTGGGTTTAAATCATTTTAATTTCATTTCAGTGATCGAATTTCCTACTAATAGAACTGTTCTTTGACTTATGGAATGCTTAAGATACAACAACTTAAAGCTAAATATGTTCAGTGAGCACTGTAATTTAAACATGTTTCTACAAAACAGCTGAAAATACTGAATTACAGAAAATTCCTGTAAGGAACTTTATATGTCGTTTACTGCTCCAAAGATTTCGACGTAAACTTACCTCTGGCAGCTACAGGAATCGTACGACAAATACTGATAGCTCACTGAATGCACGCAGCGCATGGAAAACAATTGTCACTGAGTATATATTTTTGCTGAAGGCAACTGATGACAATAAGATCCCGATTAATGAATAATTCATAAGTCCATGATCACATGGCCTTTTTTTAAATTAAACGTTATATAAATACTATCAATGTTATGATAGTAAGATACATGACTAAATGTATAAAGGTTTGGTTTCAATTGTTACTTATTGGAATCCAGGGATACTCTCATTTTACACGAAAAACGTATTTAAAGTTACGTTAACTATGTGGCATCTGTACCACTGCAAGACGAAGACTTCGCTGACAAAGTAGTCATAAAACTGACAAAAATACAAATAAACATTTGTTGAACGAAGAGCGGATTTTTATAGCTCGCCTACAAATAAAATGCGTAGTATAAAGAAAACCAGTTCCGACCGACATAAATCGAAATTGGATCTCTAACAGTAACACTCATAATGGCTCGGTACAAAAGTGAGTACCCTGCATCATCATAGCACACCAAGCAGGGCATTGCAGTATATACGCTCGTGTGCAAAACCTAAGGACAAAAATAACTTTCGCATCATGTATCACTGCCAAAAACATAGCTCGAGGAAACGTAGATCATACGTAGAAAGAACTGCTGCACTACACTACAGAAGTGGTTTGATTTGTTTGGTGTACAAAGGGACCAACCTGCAGGGTCATCAGTCTCAGTACAGAAGTTAAAGAAATACCCAGTGAGACTAAAAGAAATGACACTTTTATTAAGAGACAATAATTACACGATGTCACTGCGATTCAAGACGATCTTAAAATTACAAAAGCCAAGACATGGGACTTCATAGGGTGTGAACTCGCAACGGGCGGCAGTGCATGCTCTGCAATGTGCTCCCACAAGATTCGTAAGGAGTTCTTGTGGCAGGCCGGCCGTTGTGGCCGGGCAGCTCTAGGCGCTTCAGTCCGCAACCGCGTTGCTGCTACGGTCGCAGGTTCGAATCCTGCCTCGGGCATGGGTGTGTGTGCTGTCCTTAGCTTGATTAAGTTTAAGTAGTTCTACGTTCTAGGGGACTGATGACCTCAGATGTTCAGTCCTATACTGCTGAAAGCCATTTGAACCATTTTTTCTTGTAGCAGGGCGTTCCATTCATTCACCAGCGCGGTTGGCAGCTGCTGGATGGTAGATGGCGCATGTCAACGTGCCGCTACACGTGCTCGACGGGATTGAAGTCGAGGGATCGGACACGCCAGTCCATTCACTGAATATCCTCTCGATCCAAGAACTAATCCACCTTCGAAGTTCGATGCACTTGCGCACTGTCATCCATATAAAAGATGTCAGGACCGAATCCACACCTGAAAAGTGGCACATGGGGCAGGAATACAGTGTCACAATAACGTTGACCGGTGAGTGTTCCGTGTTCAGAGGTTTGGAGCTCCGTATACCCATGAAACCTTATGCCTCCCCACACCACAACGGGCGGACCACCAAAACGATCATGTTCGACACTGCTCCTGACAGCATTACGTGCTCCCACCTCTCGCTATATGAGGCTACGAAAACAATTGTGTTCGACTGTTTTCCCGGGTGCATTACCTACACTCGTACCCCTTCCACATATTCGTCTCTTCGAGGGTGCATTCGATGCTCACGTCTTGACAATTCTCGATCACATCGAACCGCACAGGTGGACGAGTTCTTGGAACGAGAGGATATTCGGCGAATGCACTGGGCTACCCGTTCCCTCGACTTAAATCCCATCGAGCACGTGTGGAAGAGCGTTGGGGAGACATATTGCAGAACGTCCGTATGACCATACAGCACTTGTCAACTACGCTAGTGGAGAAATGGAAGGCACTGCTACAAGTAACCCTTACCAAGCGTGTCGACAGTACGGCAGCACGTCGCAGGGCACGCGCTGCCGCCCGCGGTCATGACACACGCTGTTAAGATCCACGTCCCGTGAAATGCCTGGGCTACCAATACACAGCGGATTAGGTTGTGGAAAATGAGTTCCTGTCAATTGCACTCAACATACAAGCTTTATTTGTCAACACACAATATTACAATAAGGATGCAAAACACTCAAAACTTTAATTGACCTCCTTTGATTGACTTTAGAGCGGCTGAAGGCCCCATTCAAAATCCAAGACACAAGGCTTAAGCAAAATTGAAATACAAGGTTCTTCTGTATGTTTCACCCAAGAATATTTTCTAAATCTTTAATCTAATCGGCTGAAGGCCTTAGCAGTTTAATTTTAATAGAACTGGGCAAGAGGTGCATATTAAGCAATAAGAGGAGTTTCAATCAAAACGTAGAAGGCCGTATCTTAAAACATTTCATATAAAATAAAGAATAACAATCTCGTGCCTTAAGAGCAAGACAAGGACATTAATTTAAGAGATATTAATACTCTGCTAAAGGCCTCATATCAGCAAAATATGTTTAAGAGCTTAAGGCCTAGAAAGAGTTTCAATCTAAAAGGCACAAGGCCTTGTCTTAAAAACTCTCCAGTAAAATTCCGCTGATGGTCCCATAAAAAAATATAACAATCTCATGGCCTTAACGGTAAGACAAGAACATTAATTTAAGAGATACTGATACTCGGCTGAAAGCCACACATCAATCAAACAACTAAAATCCACACAGGGAAATTACTACATAACACGCAAGGAACAGCGCTCAGACGTTTCCAAGGGTCGGCCTGGGATTGTAACACTAACACCCATTTGGGTGAGGCAGGTAGCCTGTCCAACGACTTCTTCTTAACCTGGAGGCAACCCAACCGACACACAGCCGACCGACTAATCAACCAAATCAGTTCAGCTCCACGCAACCACCAAAACGATCACAAGATTTGAATACACGGCACACAGAATTATTGGCGCCCACAACGACCAACAACACCTCAGTTGTCGAACTACATGCCACGCTGGACACCAACTACACGATGCGGAAAATACACTGCCTAAAACTACGTCAACGACCAGGGCAGGTAACCGGAACGTCAACGGCCACCAGGCAGAAGATACCGCTGGTGACCTTCCATAACAGGAAATAAATTAAGTTAAATTTCACAGGAAGACGGCTGGAATCGTAGCCGACTTAAATACACACACGCTGTTGCTCGCAGGAATGTCCCAAAAGCGACAACCAGGATCAAGCGAAGAAATGTAAACAGCTGAGGCTCGATAGAAAGTTAAGTGAGGACTCAACTTTCATGTACAAGATCGTTGGGCGACGAACATCGTAGCACTCGCAAGCAGCACCTCACTCTCCAACCACACGTACACGCTGCCAGCGGCTCCCGCCCTACCCCGCGCGAGGGGGGCTTGCTTGCTGTTCCCGCCAACAGACCAACTGGACTG
This sequence comes from Schistocerca gregaria, assembly GCF_023897955.1. NCBI lineage: Eukaryota > Metazoa > Arthropoda > Insecta > Orthoptera > Acrididae > Schistocerca > Schistocerca gregaria. The sequence goes on from NC_064921.1 coordinate 543,565,632, forward strand.
CTGGTCCGTCCGCGACTGTTGCTCCATCGCGACTGCATTGCTGATGCGTCTCCCACTTACGACCGCCCGACAGACGATGACCCGTAAATCGGTCGCTCCACAGATGGTACGTCTGTGCACTTATCGATACGTGCTGTTGCTGCTACTCACGGGCAAGTAAGGCAGGAAGTTAGTGACGACAGTAAATGGAATAAGAAAACGAAGCAGCACTACCGTAATAGAAGATGACAAACAATTAATGGGATGAACACGGGCCATGTACAGCTCATCCCAATTTCTGTAATGTCGAGGAGATCATCATGAATCTAAATGGCTTTAGTGTAACTATTCTCTTTGAATGAATGTGTCATTTCTCTTCCTCTTTATGCGTATTCCTTTTAGTGACCTTCTGTACTATAGTGCAGCAGTTGATTCTATGTATGGTCCAAGTTCCATGAAGCTATTTTACATTGCAGTGACTCCTCACTTTCACTTTCGTCGGGTCAGTTTCGTACACCACAGTATTACATAATTACTCGTCGCTTCTGTCCAGAGAATTCAGATCGCAATTTCGCATTATAAGAATTCACAATCAAACCCAAGTTCCTTGTTTATCGATATTAGAGCAGTTGTACGTCCATCTTGCATGGAACACATTTAGAAAAGAACGGATCGCAGTCTTCTGTTCCCCATTCAGACGTAGACTATGCTGCTCCCTCATTGGCGGCGCGGAACTCCTTTGGGCGGACGCTTACTGCTCATCAAAGAGCTTCGTCATGACAAACTACCACGACTGACTAAGGTACAAACATCGACTAGTGGGCACAGATTATCATAGCAAACTGCTCGGAAGTTAGCAGACTCGAAGAGTACGAGACATTGGAAGGTGACAAATACAAAAGGTAATTTTCAGCCTTGCATTCATTTTATTTCGGAACGGTTCATGACATCCGAACGAGGTTCTCGACAAATGATAATAGATAGTGAGGCACGTGATTTTTTTGTGCAAGTCATACTCTCAACTGTTTCTAACCGATACAGGGAAGGAAATGTTTTTTTCCAAACTGAACAATTTACTTTTTTAATATTCGAAAGCCTTGGAAAATGTGGGTGCAGTGAATATACACTTGTTAATGTTGACGCTCAAAATGTTCACGAAAATATCCGCTAATGTGCTAAAACTGAAAGGCAGACACCACGGAATCGTCTGTTGCAGTGTAGACACTATTAAGGGTGTCTCCGCCATTGTGTCAAGCCTTTCGGCTGTTTACTTGTTTGCACAATAACAGTTCACTTAAACATATGAACACACATTTGAAATAGTTTCCCTGAGTCTCTTCTGATACGACACATTTTCTCATGCAGTCATACAGTTCAATTTACAGCAACCGTATATGATTTAGTATGTGCGCCTCATAAACTGGGACCAAGCGGAAATGCGTTTTTATCTTGTTTAACCCCATAAGCCTACACATTCTTGCGTATATAACGCCGGAGCCTGGCATGGGAGACCCACTTCTTGCTGTTTACAGCGCAAAACCTGATTACGGCCGCCTTGCCTTTCAATTTTAGCACACTTCTCGCATGCTTTTTGGAAAAGTTGCAAGGCCAACATAAACAAGCGTTATATCTCTGTACTATAAGGGAAAGAACAAGCAGGCAAGAGATCGTAGACGCTCCAGCGCGGAACGCATGTTTCCGTGCCCGCTGAGTCCGCATTGCCGGGTCGTCGCCCGCGCGAGTCATCTAACCACGTGAACAAAAGTTGGACTTTCTACCGGTTGGGGGGTCGCTATTGCTGTTGCCAGCCACCGAGCTTCCGCGTCGGGTGCGACTGTTAGGCTGCAGGCAGGGTATGTATGTAACATGATCTGAATAAAGTTAAGTAAATGAATGGACTGTGTTCGAATGTTGATCACCCGCTTGCCCTAGAGACACACTCACAAGGGAACCTCCCCATCGTACCCCCCTCAGATTTAGTTATAAGTTGGCACAGTGGATAGGCCTTGAAAAACTGAACACAGATCAATCGAGAAAACAGGAACAAGGTGTGTGGAACTATGAAAAAAATAAGCAAAATGTACAAACAGATAAGTTCATGTGCAAGATAGGCAACATCAAGGATCATTTGAGCTCAGGAGTGCCGTGGTCCCGTGGTTACCGTGAGCAGCTGCGGAACGAGAGGTCCTTGATTCAAGTCTTACCTCGAGTGAAAAGTTTATTTTTTTATTTTCAGACAATTATCAAGTTCAGGCACTCACATATAATCAACTTCGCTCTCCAAAATTCCAGGACATGTTCAGATTTTCTTCAACATGTGCAGGATTTGACGGTCTACACACGGAAACATTTGAAAACTTTAAAAACACATGCTTTGGCAGAGCACAGGGAAAACTGTGCGACTGTGAAGCTGTTCCGCTCATTTCTTGCAGTTTATGTGGGAAACTCTTATGTTTTCATCCCTTTTTTTGGGAGTGATTATCATATCCACAAGGAAACCTAAATCGGGCAAGGTAGAAGAATCTTTTTAGCCACTCGCCAAGTGGGTTAGGTGAGTCGACAACATATTCCTGTCATGTGACGCACATGCCGTCACCAGTGTCGTATAGAATATATCAGACGTGTTTTCCTGTGGAGGAATCGGTTGACCTATGACCTTGCGATCAAATGTTTTCGGTGCCCATTGGAGAGGCACGTCCTTTCGTCTACAAATTGCACGGTTTTGCCGTGCGGTCGAAAAACACAAACACTAAACTTATTACAGTGAACAGAGACGACAATGAACGAAGGGACAGATCATAACTTTGCGAAAATAAAGAAGGTAAACTTTTCACTCGTGGGGAGACTTGAACCAAGGACCTTTCGTTCCGCAGCTGCTCATGCTATCCAAGGGACCACGGCTCAAAGAGAAGAGCGTTCAGTGACTTTGAAAGAAAAATATGTCAATCGATGTGAGCTAAAATCCTAAGAAGTTTTGATCTTATGCAAAATCACTCAAGAGACCATACCGATACCGAAACGAGAAATAACAGAGAGAAGGCCGAAATACTGAATTCGGTCTTTCGAAATTACTTCACCGCGGAAGGTCGTAAAACAATTCCTCTTTTCAATCATCGTACGGACATCGAAATGACTTGACATTACCGACTGCAGAATAGAGCAGCAACTCCAGTCGCTTAATTCTGGAACGGCATCAGCACCATGTGAGATATCAGATTCTACAAAGACTATGCGAAAGAACTTGCTCCCTTTCCAGTAGTAGTTTATCGTACGTCATTGAAGCAACGAATGGTACCCAGTGCCTGGAAAAAAGCGCAGGTAGTTCCCGTTTTCAAGAAGGATCGTAGGACAGACGCACATTCTATAGACCTATATCGTCGACGTCTATCTTTTGCAGAATTATGGAACAGGTTTTATGCTCAAGAATTAAGACGCTTATGGAGAACGAAAATCTCTCTAAAAATCAACATGGATTCCTCAAACACAGATCTTGCGAAACTCAATTCACTCTGCTCCATAATGCAGTATGCTGAGGTTTATTCCGTGTTTCTTGTCTTCAGAAAGGCATTTGAACCGTCTTGCAGATAGAACTCAACGTCTCACTCTTCACGGAACAAAATTGATAGATGTAAAGGTATTTTCTGGAGTACCCCAAGGAAGTGTGATAGGACCGATAATGTTTACAATGTGTATAAAAATAAATGATCTAGTTGCGTCGTAAGCTCTTTAAGACTGTTCGCAGATGATGCAGTAGTAGTAATGCCAGAAGGCAGTATCGATTTGCAAAATGACGTACGGAAGATTTGAGTGGTGCATGACCATGAAGAGGTAAATGTAGCATTGTGCATACTTATTCCTAGATATTTTAGATATTTTACGTCGGATACTGTTTCCAACAATTTGGCATCACCAGTGTAGTCATACAGTGGTGGATTTCTTTTCCTAAGTATCCTGAGCCATCTTAAGTGGAATGACCACATAAAATAAACAGTAGGAAAAGCAGATGAGAGACTGAGTTTCATAAGAAGAATCTTAAGGAAATGTAACTCATCTAAGAAGGAAGAGGCTTACGAGCTGTTTGTTCGACTGACCGATTCTTGAGTATTGTTCATCAATCTGCGATTCTTACCAGGTAGGACTGAAGGAAGAGGTAGAGAAGATCCGACGAAGAGCGGAGACAATTCGAGAAATTAGAGCTAATGCAGAGGCTTACCGACATTCATTCTTCCCAGACGACATTCACGAGTGGTACAAGGAAGAGGGAGTCATTTAGTTGTACCAGATGTATCATCCGTCACACACCGTTCTGTGGCTTGTGGAGTATGGTGTAGGTTAGATCGAACGCTGAAAACGACTGCTATGGGGGGCACAGTTAAGCTGTAGTGTTATACAGGCTACATTCCTTTCCCCAGCAGCAGAAAAGTGTGTGTTACGAGCACTATTGATAAGTGCGGGGCGTCGTAACGTAACGAGCTGCAGCAGTTGTAACCCAGTACTGTATACCCTCTGCCCGCGGGGATAAACACGGCTCGCGGCTTGCGCTACGACGTAAAGTTTTAGCGGCCGTTGTTTTCTTCCCTCACAGAGGGAGGCTTCCGCGCCTCAAGACCAAACGAAGTACACCGTCCATAACCTCGCAAACGGCTGCTGTTTAATGCTGTTAAGTTGCTTCACAGCTAACAGTGAGCTTAGCATTTCCTTCACAGGTTAATAATGGAGGAATGCACAAGCAGAGTAATGGAAAGTTTTTACGCGAGCACTTGCTTTTAAACAAAGCAAACGACGTATTTAGTAAGTTATACCACACGACTTCAAGGTACGATATTTTACAATAGGTCCTAGGTCATTCCATCAAATAGGAAACCCGGGTTTAATAAGAAACGAAATGTTACATCGACTGTACTCCTTCAAGGGCCTATCGTGTCTGAAATGATTCCCACCTGCGGAAAAGGTTCTTAACGTACTTCACGCACACTAATACTCGGCACGCAGTTATTGATATCAGATAACTAATGAGAAGGTAGTGAACCGAATTGGGAAGGGGACAACTTTTTGGTAAAATTCATTAAAATAAAAAAATCTTCAGGGTGATAATGGAGGGAAGTCTGTGTGTGTGTATAGGGGATAAACGTTTTAGACGGACACCGAACCACAGCTTGACTTCAGTAAGCAGATTCAAATAGACGTAGGCTGCAGTGATTATGAACAGATGAAGAGACTTGCGTAGAATAGACAAGCTCGAAAAGCTGCATCAGACCAGTCTTCGGACTGAATGCCAAAACAATAACTTAACAACGTTACTGCACCCCGCAAAAGGACGTCCACCAATTATATTCCGAATTAAAAGATTTCCTGTAAAAGAAGTTGTCTTCAGTCAAACTTATACTCGTATTTGGCTTTCATCATCAGAAAGAGGTTGGTGTAACTGCTTGATCGTTTTGCAAAACAATAGTTCGCTTATGATACAGTCAAAATTTGAGTGAGTTACTTGTGCTTACTATTCTCCGTCGAGTTAAAATAAATTTTGAATAAAATGTCGTGTTTAGTAGCATCTATTTTAAATGACCTAACGTTTACTTTGTCAGTCGCAAGCACGGTTCATATATGCTACATGTTGGGTACAAGTGAAAGAACTTCCTGCTTACAAACTGAAAGTATTAAACATCAAAAATATACTATAATTATGATATGCACGTTGGTTTCCTTGAAGCCGCGTAGAATATGACTGTCGGAAATAATCATTTCAGGACCTACAAACTGAGATGCACTATTTGTGTTTATTTTTCCACAGGGAAAAATGATACTTTAAGACGAAATTCTGCGAAAGGGCGAGTACTTTTATACTTAAGTAATATCTACGGACATCCAGGTGCACAGCAACAAGCATACGGTGTGAGATACACGCAGTCGCGGCATGCTACCAGTGTTAAAGACTGCGATGGAGCTCCGTATGCCACGGCAAACTGGCTGACACTGACGGCGGCGGTGCACAAATGCTGCGCAGCTAGCGCCATTCGACGGCCAACACCGCGGTTCCTGGTGTGTCCGCTGTGCCGTGCGTGTGATCATTGCTTGTACAGCCCTCTCGCAGTGTCCGGAGCAAGTATGGTGGGTCTGACACACCGGTGTCAATGTGTTCTTTTCTCATTTCCAGGAGTGTATTTTGGACACTCATTTTCCGTCTTGCACCTGAAAATAGAAAAACCTGCACCTAATTGAGTAAATGAAGAGTTACCTACAAATAATAAAGTTTTATGCTCATTAAGCAAATTAACTTCCACACCCGAAATGACTTTAGTAATTTTAGTCAAATATTTCTGACAGGCCCCGAGTCAGTTAGTGTCAATATCTTTATGTACAGTAAATTATTTGACTTGTTTTCAAACGTTTACAGGCAGCACATTTGTACTGTGTTTTCAGGTGATACCACATATACTGTGTCGTTTTCAGCAAGTAATATTTGATGATAACTCAGGCGAAATTAACTACAGATCCTGGAAGAACTATGGAAACTCTAATCACAATTTGCGTTAGCGACCTTTAGCTCTGTATCGTTAAGTACCAAATTTGTCACTTCGCAGTATAAACGTGTAGTTCTATTAACCTGCAACAATGAAGCCACAAGATTCGAGATGTGTTTTGTATAATAAATAAAACCTAATTGTGACTCAAAGACGATTTCTTGCTTCATAACTTGTTTTAATGAAAATCCATTACACAAGCCCAGAATGAACGCTACTTGTATTTAGTTAAAGCATTGTGGAAGTTGAGAACTGATAGCGTAAACTTCTCTTCCTTCTTAAATTTGCGGTAGAACATTTACTTCCAGACGCTGGAATCTAGCCTAACGTTCTATGACAACCTCCACTTTGAATAACAGATTCGGAAGCACAAAGAACTCGCTCAAAGGCCAATTCAGAGCTTTGGCCGCCCTCACTTTTGCAGCCAGATGTTGTGATGTATATAGTAATAGAATGTCTCAAAATGTGAGTACTTCTATTTCTAGTGATCCACTCACCATGTGGTGAAGACGCGATTGGTACTGGTTATAAATGATGTGGTGAAGACACTATTGGTACTGATTAGAAATGAACAGACTGTGTTCCCGCACTAGGGTCCCATTCTCACTTCTCGTGCTTCACAGCAAAAAGCAACTCACTACATTGACACGTCACTGTCACTCATAAGATAGGAAAACGCAAAATCCACGACACTCACATTTTTTGTAGGAAGGGTACCGATTGGTGGAAGAAAGAAAACCTTCCATTTAGGCTGTCAACCCACCTTGTGTCTTTCAGTCAACAATTAAAACATTACTCTCCTTTAGTTGTTCACGCGTTTTTTCTGTGTGACTATTCATCTTGAATTACGAATATCACATGACATTCACTACTTTAGACACAGTATCACCTGCAACACTGAACATACGTAGCATAACGCACTGACATCAAATCTTTTTTGTATCTTACTTCCTGGTAGCTATATGCCAAAAATCAAGCTTTTCGTAGGCTATTATGGCTGTAAATTAATTTTCGAGCTCAGAGTTTCTCACTTCTGTGCAAGATTCTACAAAATGTATGAAGAAGTTACAAGTTTTATTTAGAGAACGAAAATAAGTTTTCGCTACTGAAATCGCCGAGTAGTATTATTGAACAGCGAGTGAGATAATAATTACATCTTTTTAGTCACTTACTAAAACAATTCATTATTATATTGTTAAGATAGAATCATCATGATGACGTTATAATGACACTCCTCACTTTGTCTTTTGGATTCCTATATCCGTTAACTTAACGGTGAAAGTTAAACTGTACTTCCGTCAAGCAACATGATCCAGTACGTGACATTGCACTAGAATGCTGGTCGCTGATTCAGTGCTCCGCAAAGGAGACATGACAAACGCAAGGGAATTTAGGTCATAGAGTCGTTATTCGCTAAGCCAAGAGTTCTGTACAAAACCCCTGGCCAGATGCCAATGGCGTCAGCCGGTATGTCGCTCATGCGTCGCCTGGCCGATTCAAAACGCTCGTTAAGTTCAAAGGTCACCCACGCTGTAAACAGGACGCGTGCGGAACTTTTAGTGTCGACTGGAGCCTGTACACAATGTTTGGTATATAGCGTTAGAGTTTCATATGTCATTCAACTGATTATCTGTCATACTCCGTCTTACACAAATCGCCTAATCTTTTCGTCGCAGCATATATACTGCACCTATCATTGTGCACAATCTATTTTGCATATTTTAATCTTTGTCTGCCTCTTCAACCCTCCGAGAGCCTAGGTGGCCGAGCGGTTCTAGGCGCTTCAGTCCGGAACCGCGCGACTGCTACGGTCGCAAATTCGAATCCTGCTTCGGGCATGGACGTGTGTGATGTCCTTAGGTTAGTTAGGTTTAAGTAAAGTTCTAGGGCACTGACGACGTCAGATGTTAAGTCCCATAGTGCTCAGAGCCATTTGAACCATCTTCAACCCTCCCAAGATATCACTTCTTCCGGTGACGAGTTAACTATATCTTGGAGTCTTAGTTACACTGAGAACTGTCCCTTCTATTGTTGTAGATATTCCGCGGATGTTCTTTCTGCTCGGTTCTGCCTAGAACTTCTTCACTTTTTGCGTCTCTTCTAAATTTCTATCATCTTTCTGCAACATTTTAAACGCTTCAAGTTTCTTCTTCTGTGATTTTCCCATAGTCCACGTTTCAACTTCCTACAACGCCGTGCTCCAAACCTACTCACTCAGAAAGCGCTTCCTCAGTTACATGTTAACATGTTATAATAAAGCTTTCTTCGCAAGTACAAATGTGATTCTCTATTCTCTCTCGTTTTGACCATAATGCGACATCGTACTTAGAAAACTTTCACTTTATTACTGTGTTTTCACAAATTTTAACGTTAAGGATGTCGATATTTTATTTCGTCACATTTGCCTTTTGCCTCTTTCGTCCCAGAACACACGAAAAATTTACAAGTTTCGTTGCCAATTTCATTCAATGGCTCTCTTAAGTCCGCCTTACTTTTTACCGGAAGGTCTGTATCGTTTGCTACCTTAACATTTATGCCGGCTTCCTTTTAACGTTCATATCGATTCGTATTTCCTTTCACTTGTAAGACTTTAAATGGTCCGTTGACTACTCTTTGTACGGACAGCGTTCTGTTCCTATAGCTCCACAACACCACACGCCAATTTTAGTTTACCATCAGGAAGTTGGTGGAGTGAACGGAAAAAGCTAGTCCTCTCATTTTTCAATGCTTTGAATTGACGCATATACCTCGGTAGATTTCAAACAATCGGTCAAAGATTTTAGCTTTCGTCAACTGAGTGTAAGTGGTGTCGTCCTCTAACTTGAAAATACTTTTTTTCTGGGCACAAAGTAGTCGATAACCTGAATGACACAAGTATGTGACTTGAAATCTCATCCCCTGAAAGCAATGCTAGCTTCATAGAGTTAGTTACAACTCTTCGGATCAGACAGAAGCTTAAATGAATATACTATCACGGCTTAATTGCACTTGCAATGTGTGTGGGTCTGCTATACCGCCACACGCTGAAAATTCTTCTTCAGAGGGAGGCACGTTGTTCACCCTTATTTCCATTTCGTGCTTTCCGTCACCACAAAGCTTTTCTGAAAGATATGTGAAACAGACTTGCCCACTATCGGCTACCATAATCCATTAATTTCACTCAAAAAAATTCCAAGCACTGAATTTTGTAACTTTACCTTTTTTGCGCTGGATTACCAGCATCCGCCCGCAACCTTCATTACTACTTCGCTCCTGGTTTGAAGCTGTGAAGTCACTTTCATGCACAAAGGTAGTTCAGTTCAATAACTCAGTTCAGTTCTTTACAACAGGTCAAAACATTTTTAAAAGAAATATAATTGATTAGAATTCATCAAATGCAAAACCGATCTGCCATAAGGCTTTATCATATTTAATTCTTCATATTAAATTTTGTACTGATTCTTCTGGTATGTCGATGGTATCAGCTACATCACAGGTCTTTTATCTTTGATCGTCCAACACCATACTGCCCAATATCACTAGAGTTCCATACACGATTGCAGTTCTGGGACGTCTTACGGGTGAAGGAGTAGCGGCCGACCAGTTTTACCACCCATTTCTCAAAAGTTACGAAGAATAAGAATGAAAGACCGACAGAGAGGTGGTCGGACTACAAAGAATGAAAGGTAGGGATGAAGTGTCATTCCCCTACATCGATGAAGCAATGATCGAAATGAAAGATCAGTCCAAGAGTGGGATTAAAATTCAGTTGAAAGGATATCAATAAAAAGATTCGCTGGTGATATGGTTATCCTGAAGTGAAAATGAAAAAAATTAAAGGGCCTATTGACTGAAATGTTTTATGAATACACAGCATACTTCGAGAGTAAAGGCAAAAGTCATGAGGATTAGGAGAAATGAGATTAGCGATAAACTCAACCTGAGGACCATGTAGTAATCGAAGTGAAGGGATCCTGCTGCCTCGGAAGTGAAATAACGCACGGCGAAGGAATCAAGGCGGATATAACATATAGAGTGGCGAAGGCAAAGAGGAAGGTTCTCACTAAAAAGAAGTCTGTTAGTATCGAACAAAAGCCTCAACTTGCCGAATAAATTTCTGATAATACACGATGGAGCACGCAATGTATGGAAGTGAATCATGGACCGTGGGCAACCGGAACAGAAGAGAACTGAAGCGTCTGATATGTAATATTACAAAACGTTGTCGAAAATTAAGCGGACTGGTAAGACAGGAAATGAAGAGGTTCTCCACAGAAAGGATGAGGAAAGGCATGCATGTAGGTACATTCTCTCTGCAGATGGGGTAGATTGACAGGGCATGTGATTAAACATTAGGTAATAACTTCCATGGTACTAGAAGGAGCCGTTGAGATAAAAACTGCAGAGGAAGACAAAGGCAGAAATACACCCCGCAAATAATTGAGGAGGTTGGATGTAAGAGCTACGATGGGATACACTATGTGATCAAAAGTATTCGGACACCTGGTTGAAAATGACTTACAATTTCGTGGCGCCCTCCATCGGTAATGCTGGAGTTCAATATGGTGTTGTCCACCCTTAGCCTTGATGACAGTTTCCACTCTAGCAGGCATACGTTCAATCAGGTGCTGGAAGGTTTCTTGGGGAATGGCAGCCCATTCTTCACGGAGTGCTACACTGAGAAGAGGTATCGATGTCGGTCGGAGAGGCTTGGCACGAATTCGGCGTTCCAAAACATCCAAAAGGTGTTCTATAGGATTCAGATCAGGACTCTGTGCAGTCCAGTCCATTACAGGAATGTTATTGTAGTGTAACCACTCCACCACAGGCCGTGCGTTATGAACAGGTGCTCGATCGTGTTGAAAGGTGCAATCGCCATCCCCGAATTGCTCTTCAATACTGGGAAGCAATAAGGTGCTTAAAACATCAATGCACGCCTATGCTGTGACAGTGCCACGCAAAACAACAACGGGTGCAAGACCCCTCCATGAAAAACACGACCACACCATAGCACCACCGCCTCCGAATTTTACTGTTGGCACTGCACACGCTGGCAGATGACGCTCACTGGGCATTCGCCATATCCACACCCTGACATCGGATCGCCACATTGAATACCGTGATTCGTCACTCCACACAACAGTTTTCCTGTAGTCTATCGTCCAATGTTTACGCTCCTTACACCAACCGAGGCGTCGTTTGGCATTTATCGGCGTGTTGTGTGGCTTATGAGCAACCACTCGACCATGAAATCCATGTTTTCTCACCTCCCGCCTAACTGTCATAGTAGTTGCAGTGGATCCTGATGCAAATATTTTTATTCATATGACCGGCTTCGGTTCATTCAGAACCATCTTCAGATCTGATATTTCAGTTACAGGAGTAACCCGTCCAAATCCAGCAGTTTTCACATGCTACGTCACATCTGTGACGTAGCATGTGAAAACTGCTGGATTTGGACGGGTTACTCCTGTAACTGAAATATCAGATCTGAAGATGGTTCTGAATGAACCGAAACCGGTCATATGAATAAAAATATTTGCAATCAAGGCGGTTTTTAAGTAACATTATAATTTCACTGATTGCTGTTGTCCCAAAAGACATTATGTCTGTTTTTGCAAAGATCCTGATGCAGCCTGGAATTCCTGATTGATGGTCTGGATACACACTACGACCCTCTTCAACTGTCGGCGGCCTCAGTCAACAGACGAGATCGGCCTGTGCGCTTTTGTGCTGTACGTGTCCCTTCATGTTTTCACTTCATATCGGAAACAGTGAACCAAGGAACGTTTAATAGTGTGTAAATCTCGCGTACAGACGTATGACACAAGTGACACCCAATCACCTGACCACGTTTAAAGTCATCGAGTTCCGCGGAGCGCTCCATTCTGCTCTCTCACGGTGTCTAATGACTATTGAGTTCGCTGTTATAGAGTACCTGGCAGTAGGTGCCAGCACAACGTATGTTTTTGGGGGTGTCCGGATACTTTTGATCCCATAGTGTAAAGAGCCTGGCACAGTAGAGTCGTTGCGAGCTAACTCACACTACCTAGACGACATAACCAAAACACAAAACAAAAAAGGAATATTGGGCCGACCCATTAAATACCTTCAAGATCTTCGGCTAAAACTGATTAGACCATACACTACTCAAAAGAAAGAATTTTAAGGATAGTGTAACATATCCCTTTTTGTACTGAATCTTCCAAGACAGCTATTGATATTTTTATCATATTTCGTATACTCGGCTTATTTCGGCGGTAGTTACGTACACTTGTGAATATTGCAGCCGGTATAGTTCATTTACTTCTGGATATTTCTATATGGACTTAACTGTACAAGCATACCTACGTCTAGTTGTGGGAGACGTCCATATTGCATGTGATGGTAAAATGAAGTCACTCAGTAATATGACACCTAGTTGACAATATTTGCACAGTAATAATAGCTAGTCAGCGGTATTTTCTGAGTTACAAGTATTTTAGTTGTTCGTGTAATCTTTCGTTGTTTATTTTTTATACGTTGTCATGTTTCAGAATGTCAATAAAATTTTTTTAGCCAATATTTCTGTTTGAAGTTGGTTTATTCGTTTAATATATCGTGCGGATAAGTTTCCATGTTCATACAAATTTCCAATTCTTCCGGTATGTTCGAGTCCTTCTGGTACTATGTATAAGATTTCAAGTGCAGTTACGATTTTGTCGACTTTATAGTTATGCTTTTTAAAGTGTATGAAGACACTCGATTGATTGCTAGCACATCTCCACACGATTTAATGACCTTTTCAAGTCGCACACTCGCGAATTCACACCTAAACGTTCTATGAGGCATTTTTAACTCAAATAATAAGTTTCAAGCGAAAAAATATTCAGTGAACTGTACACTTATGGTGCCTCTCCGAAAACCAGACCACACAGTGTAATTTAAAGTCACACGCTCTCTAATTCGTACATAAATATTTCCCGAGGCTAACAGATATTTTAACTTACTTTGAACAACGCAGAATACTCACTCGCAATGAGCACGTGTTGCCAAACTGAATGCTATAGCGGTCGTCACGAAACTAGGCACGTCAGGGTCGTCGCACCGCCTTACAACATTGCCGCTTAGTGAAAATTATAGAAGTCAGTGAAAATTCCGAAAAATATATTAGACATACCTATTTTAGTCCAAAATATGATGGAGTACTTTCCAAAAGAAAACTCTTTCCAGCTGCTGCAAAAAAGATAAAAATTAAGGTTACGAGAAATTTTGAAATGAAATAATTTTTTACTGCAATCTGTGGAAAGAACAGAACTGCTGACATATTTGAACTGAAAAATACGAACATTCTCAAAGTTTATAGAACTTGTGATACGTATTTTACAGCCAAAACATAGAAGTATTCCGAGATAAAAAATAAAATACCGTTAGAGGTCTGATTGTGTTTCGTCTGAGTAACGAAAAATGTTGTCGCTGATGAATTTGTGTTCTGTTAGACATTATAGAACCTTCCAGTGAGAAAGTTGTTAAGAAAACTATAAAATTAATTTTGGTAACGTAGTTATTGTATCGTGTCACGTATGAACGCATTTTGTTCACGAGAGAACCCGTGCGTGGTAGCGCATGGGTGCTTGTATGCTGCGGCATCATTTTAGTCCCGACTGCTATCCTTAGTATGACCGAGAATATACCCTGCCGCCCTGCCTCCACAGGCATCTCCCCAGGCCACATCACTCTGTCCATTTTCTCCTCCCTTTCGGTGTTCATCCCACTCTCTGTCCATATCGGTCTGTCCTTAGCCAAGCACATCAGCGCATATAGCCCCTGCAAATACAGTTCAATAAAGTAGGTTGATACTTCTCCCACAACACACCTGTCATACAGAGCAGACTGCACATCAGGGGTCTGAAAATCATTTATTGGCCCATGATGTACAGGCTATCATGCACATCAGGTCGATAAATAAGGCCAATGCTACTCCAACACAACATGCCTGTCACATAAGGCAGCCTCCATGTTGGGGCCTGGAAAACCATTTCTTACCCCTAATATGTACGGAAGGTACATACTGCTCCCATACAACATACCTGTCATGCAGAGCAGTCTGTGCACCAGGGGCTGGGGAAACACATTTGTCCTTATCTTCGCTCCTGTTGGAGTTAGGAGATTATAAACACCACAGTGCTAATACATGAGAGGTCCGCTTTTTCTGTGCTAAATTTCGTTGAATTCGATTCAGAGGTTTAGGAGGAGATCCCAGATACACACACACATACACTCTGCTTTATATGTATCCTATAAGAAATTGAAACTGAGCCTCTGATGAATGTGCTGACTGTAAGAGAATTTTGGAGCAAGCCTTTTACGCTAAGGTGCAGTTCAACGTATTACCAGATTCGTGGTTTCCTAGAATAATGTCGTTCTGAGAGAACATGGCGGTCGATAAGGGAACAGTCCGGCCCGCGGGACCCGCAGGAGCCGACTTGGCGCGCGCCCTCCACATTTTGGCAGGCCCAGCACTTGCCGCAGGCTCACTCGTCAGACAACGGCAGCGCCTTCACAAGTCGTGCTGCCGCATTCACTGCGACCTCGCTCCCGACACCGTGCAAACGGTGGATTTCACTCCCTGCACACAAGCGAGTGTTTCATCGCCAAACTCACATTCATCCATATTTACAAAGAATAGTGATAAACGAAAAGAACAAGCTGTACACATGAAACCTGGTGGCTTTGTTAGCCCTATGTATGTACCCTTTAAAATAAAAAAAATATTTTCTAACAATAGGTGATTTGGTAGAGACCTTTTGTGGTGTGCGATTGTAAGACCTTCAGTAAACACACTATCAGATTATTTGACTTGTCGTTCTAACGAAGTAGGCGAGTGCCAGCAATATGTCTCGTGGTCTTATCGTGGCGTGTTTATCTTCTGCCGTTAGGTCAGACGATAGAAATGCCACTTGCACGCTTAGAGTAGCAGATTGACAGTGACCAACTTTAAACAGAACTTGATTAATTTTCACACACATTTATTAAAATAATAACAAGCATAAAAATTACTTAACTGGGTTGAGGATGCTATTTACAACTGACAATCTGAAGTTCCTTTGCTATTGGTACGTTAATCTTATTCTCACATATATCTCTTATACTTGACAAAAATATCTTTACATTTATCTTCATGGCTATGTACAGGAATATGGTAATCTTATTAGGCGCAGACTGAAACTTGACTATAGACTGGTACAGACAAATGTAGAACTCGCACAGACTGGTACAGACTAATGTAGGCTGGTACAGACTGGTGCAGACAAATGCAGAATGTCTAACCGGAGGTCTGTACACTCGTTATAGTACCTCGTGCGTTCACGTATCACTGCGCGAGTGTGATCCATGAGGAGAAAAGGTTCTACGTTAGCAGCAATCTCACTGGCTGTGTTACATATTAATACGCGGATCGGCGGAAGCAGAATATGGTCCGTGTCTATGGCAGCGCCATCTCGTAGTGCGGAGACGGACGATTGCTGCGCCTGCGCTGTTGTGCTTAGCGGGGCATTCTCTAGAGGGAAAGTTGTGTACGCGCCGACTACGTGGAACTATGTACACAACACCTTTACTGTAGATGTCTGTCCATTGAAGAAACGTTTTGCCTCTAAAATCATATCGTCGCCATTCTGAAAATGCCTGCCATGCAATGGTATCTCCGTCTGAAACAGGAGGAAGATGTCACTGGGTGCCATCTGAGCAGAATGTGGAAGGCGGAAAAATTGGGGAAGGGGTTTGACGCAAAATTGTATAACCCAAAGAAGCAGTATGTGTGATGGTCTCCTGTGAAGAATGAACTGTGGCGTTTTCATGGAGGGCAACCCAGCCAGTGTTGACTTTTATAGTGTTCAAAATATTGTGTAACATTTTTAGAATAGGTCTTTGAATGTTTTTCACTTTTTCCACTGTCACCTCAAGGAGCTGTGACAGTCGTCATACAACAGGGACTCCACTCCCCTATCCGGTTTCTTATACGAAGATGGTTTTCCACTTCGTTACTATTACTTTAGACTTGCTTAACTGGACGAAAAGCATCTATGCCATCTAACTGTTGTGTCATGTGTCGGTGCATTGCAATCGCGCACTACCACCAACTCAGCATCGACTCTTACAGCGTTTCTCTACATGTATATCTACATACATACTCCACGAAACACCAGACGGTGTTTGCCGAAGTGTATGTTGTAAAACTACCAGCCATATCCCTTCCTGTTCCACTCACAAATAGAGCGACAAAAAATTACTCTCTACATGCCTCAGTACGAGCCCTAATATGTCTTATCTTGTATTCGTGGTCCTTCCGCGAAACGCATGTCGGCATCAGTAGATTTGTTCTGCAGTCAGATTAAAATGACGTTTCTCTAAATTTCATCAATACGTTTGTCGAAAAGAACGTCGCTTTCCCTGTACGGATTCTCATCTGAGTTCCCGAAGCAGCACTAGGGTGCTAATCGAATCTACCGATAACGAATCTAACAGCCCAGCTCTGAATTGCTTCAATGTCATCCTTTAATCCGAACTGGCGGGGATCCAATACACTCGAGCAGTACTCAAGAATGGATCACATCGGTGTTCTACTTCGGGTTTCCTTTACAGATGAATCAAAGTTTCCTAAAAGCCTCCCACTTAAACGAAGTTGTCCCTTCACCTGCCTCACTGCCATCTATATGAGCTCGTTCCATTTCGTATCGCTTTGCAACGTTACGCCTAAATATTTAATCGACGCGACTATGTCAAGCAGCACATAACTAATACTGTTTCCGAATATTCGGGATGTTTTTCCTCTTCATCTGCATTAATTTACATTTTTCTGCATTTAAAGCTAGCTGCCATTCATCACACCAGTTAAAAATAATTTCTATCATCTTGTATTTTCCTACAGTCACTCAACGACATCTTCTCGTAAACAAAAGTGTCGTCAGCAAAAGGTCACAGATTGCTGCTCGACCTATCAGATTATTAATGTATATAGATAATAGCAGCTTTCTTATCACACTTCCATGAGGTACTCCTGACCATACCTTTGTCTCTGATGAACATTCGCCTTCGAGGACAAAACATTGTTTTCTACTACTTAAGAAGTCACGCATCTGGGAACCTATTCCGTATGCTTGTACCTTCGTTAGCAGTCTGCAGTGGGGCACCATGTCAAATGCTTCTCGAAAATTCAGTAATATGAGATGTGCCTGTTGCCTTTCATCCATAATTGGCAAGATACCTTCTTAGAAAAGGGCATGCTGAATTTCCCATAAGCAACGTTTTTTAAAACAGACCTGATTTGTGGACTAGAGCTCTCCGTCTCAGGGAACTTCATTACATTCGAATTGAAAATATGTTCAAGAATTCTTCAGCAGACCAATGTTAAGGACACTGGTCTGTAATTTTGTGGGTCAGTTCTTTTGTCTTTCTTGTATAAGGTAGTATATAGTTGAGGTATACATTCCAACGTCGCAAGCAGAGGATTAAGAGATAGAGAAATTGTATCAGGGTACTGAAAGGGTAAGTCAATATGTAAAGAGAGATGAAAAGAAATAATCGTGGGGGATTGAAACCCAGTTGTCGGGGAAGGAATAGAACAAAGGAATACGGGAGAATATAGCCTTTGCAGTAGGAATGAGAGAGGAGGAAGACGATTTGATTTCCGCAATAAATTTCAGTTGGCGAATACTGTATTCAAGAATCGCAACAAGAAGAGGTGTACTTGGAAAAGACACGGAGACACGGGAAGATTCCAGCTGGATTACGTAATGGTCAGACAGAGATTTCGAATTCAGATATCAGACTGTAAGACGTACCCAGGAGCAGTTATACTCTCAGATCTCAATTTACTAATAATGAAGAGTAAACTGAAGTTTAAGAGAATCATCCGTAAGAATTAGTGTAGAAGGAAGCGGGATACTGCAATGCTGAGGAATGATGAGAGGCGTTTGAATTTCGCTAAGGATGTGGGTATTGCGATAAGGAATACCAGAGTAGGTAGATCAGCTGAAGAGAAGTGGACATCTCTAAAAGGCAAACATAGGTGTTGGAGAGACAAGCATAGATACAAGCAAAGTAGCTACGAACCAGCTTTGGGTATCAGAAGAAACAATTCAGTATATTGACGAAAAAAGGAAGTACAAAAATGTTCAAGGAAAGACAGGAATGCATAAATATAAATTCCTCATCAATTAAATAAATAGTTAGTGCAGAGGGGCTAAACTGCTGCAGTAAAATTGGGAAAACTCGAAAAATAAAAGGTTGAGGGAAGGAGTGAGTCAGCATATAGAAAAGTCAAAACAAACTTCGGTGCAATTAAAAGCGAGGGTGACAACAATAAGTATGCAATGGGAAAACCACTGTTAAATGCAGAGGATGGCTCAAATGGTTCAAATGGCTCTGAGCACTATGGGACTCAACTTCTAAGATCAACAGTCCCCTAGAACTTAGAACTACTTAAACCTAACTAACCTAAGGACATCACACACATCCATGCCCGAGGCAGGATTCGAACCTGCGACCGTAGCGGTTGCGCGGTTCCAGACTGTAGCGCCTAGAACCGCTCGGCCACCTCGGCCGGCAGTTGCAGAGGAGAGAGCTGATAGATGGTAAGAGTACATTGAAGACCTATGCGAGGGGGATGATATCTTTGACAACCTGACAGAAGAAGAAGTTCGAGTCGACATGGGAAACAGAATGGTTCTTCCAGTATTAGGATCAGAATTTAACAGAGGTCTGGAAGACCTGAGATCAAATAACGCAGAAGGGATAGATAATATTCCATCGAAATTTCTAAAATCATTCGGAAAAGTGGCAAGAAAATTACTATACACGTTGGTATGTAAAATTTATGAGCCTGGCTATGTACCATCAGACTTTCGGAAAAACATTGTCCACGCAATTCCGAGGATAGCAAGAGTAGACTGGTGCGAGAATTATCGCACAATCATCTTAACAGCTCCTGCATCCAAGTTGCTGAGAACAGTAATGTGAAGAACGGAAAATTAACCTGAGGATCTGTTAGATGAATATCAGTTTGACTTTAGGCAAGTTGAATTCACCAAAGAGGGAGTTCTGACAATGTGGTTGAAAATGGAAGGCAGACTGTATGAAGAGCAAGACACTCTCAAAGGATTCGTCGGCCTAGAAAAAGAGCCCCTCAATGTAAAATGGGACAATATATTCGAAATTCAGAGACAAATCGGAGTGAGCTATAGGGAAAGACGGATAATATACAATATGTGCAAAAACCAAGAAGGAACTATAAGATTAGATGATCAAAAGCGAAGAGCTTGGATTAATAAGGATATAAGACATGGACGCAACATTTTACCGCCCCTGTTCAAGCTATACTTCGAAGAAGCAATGAAGTAAATAAAAGGAAGGTTCCAAGGAGGGAGTAAAATTCAGGGTGGAAGGATATATATGATAAGAGCTGTTGATGAAATGGCTGTCCTCAATGAAATTAGTGGTGAATTACACGATCTGTTAAACTGAATGAAAAGTCTAATGAACACAGAAAATGGATTGAGACTAAATCTGAAGAAGAGCAAAGTAATGAGAGAAATCTGTGTAGCGAGAAACATAACATCAGAATTAGTGAACACGAAATAGACGAAGTTAAGGAATTCTGCTATATTTGAAGCAAAATAAACCATGACGGACAAAGCAAGGAAGACATAAGAAGCAGAATAGAACGGACAGAGAGGGCATTCCTGGCCAAATGAAGTCACCGATATCAAACATAGGCCTTAATTTGAGGGATAAAGTTCTGAGAATGAACATTTGAAGCACAGCGTTGTATGGCTGTGAAACGTGAACTGTGGGAAAACCGGAACAGACGAGAATCGAAGCATTTGACATTTGCTGTTACAGGAGAATGTTGAAAATCATGTGAACTGATAAGGTATGCAACGAGGAGGTTCTCCGCAGAATCGGAGGGGAAATGAATACATGGAAAACACTGACAAGAAGAAGGGGCAGGATGGTAGGACATCCTTTAAGACAACACGGAATATCTTCAGTGGTACTAGAGGAAGTTGCAAGGCGTAAAAACTGTAGGGAAAGACACAAAATTCGAAAACATCCAACTAATTATTGAGGATGTAGGTTGCAAGTGCTGCTTTGAAATGAAGGGGCTAGCGCAAGAAAAGGAATTCGTGGTGGGCCGCATCAAACCAGTCAGAAGAATATATATATACTCTTTCAGTCGCTTCTGTTCACCGGGTAGCCTATCACTATGTCCTCCATGCGGGACTGTGGGAGTCTGTACGACAGTCAAACGACGGCATGTCTTTACTGTTGTCCTGCGTGAACGATTTCTTAAACGAGGAATTTAAAACTTTATATTTCCTTTTGCTATCTTCTATTCCCACACCAAATTTGGTCAACGAGTAACCGGATAGAAGCGTTCGACCCACTTAGCGATTATACGTATGACCATAATTCTCTCCAGTTCTCGGCTAGATCGTTTCCTAAGGTATGACGACTGTATTGTCTGTTTCGCGCATCGATCGTTTTTATAGATGCAAGAATCTCTTGTAACTTTTGACTGTCGTCGTCTGCGGGTTGTCTTTTGAACGTGGAGTGCAATCGTCTTTGCTTCCTACGCATTTCCGAATTTTGTTATTAAACCTCGGTGAATCTTTTCGTACTTAATCCGCATGCTCGGCACATACTTCTCCAGAATTGAATTTACAGTCTATTTAAATTTTGCCCATGATTCCTGTACTTACATTCTACTGGAACTAAATGATATCAATTCATTGTTTAAGCGGAATGCTCGCAACTGCTTATCTGCTCTTTCTATCAGAAATACTCTCCTAGCCTTCTTGATGAACTTATGACCTTTAGTAACCATTGTCGCTATGACAACATCTTGATTACTAATTCATGTCTTTGTACTGACTCCGCCATTAAGGTGTGGTCCCTGTAATACAGGAGAGAGTTTCTGCAAGATACTCCACTCTATCTCTGGGCTGTGCACTGTTGTCTTGGCTCCCCTAGCAGCGTGCCACGATACGCTCACGCGGATTTCAATGTGTACCACACAAGCAAAAAATTAATTACATAACTTTATTTTTTCGATGCAATAATAAAAGCTTTATGGCTACCCGTAAAGTAATGTATCCCACAGTAAATTAGTATTTATTAATACTTTGGAGTATCATCATCTTCACTGGTCATCTGGGCATGGAATCTGATTGACTTGAGTAGAGTTGTCTTTGGTGATGGGCGCCACTTGGAACTGAGTCCTGATGACAAGCGATGATTTGTCTGTCGCACGTTCCGGACAGCAGCGGGACACAAAGCTGACTACCAGCCACATACGGCCCGAAAGCAAGGATTGATGGTCTGAGGTGACATTTCATTCCATAGGAAGACCCCTTTTGATTTTGATCCGCAGCACCCTTACACCACAGCGGTATGTCGACGATATTCTACTCTCCTCTTTTTAGCCCTTCATGGTAAGCCATCCTGGGCTGACAT
Organism: Schistocerca gregaria; assembly: GCF_023897955.1. Taxonomy (NCBI): domain Eukaryota; kingdom Metazoa; phylum Arthropoda; class Insecta; order Orthoptera; family Acrididae; genus Schistocerca; species Schistocerca gregaria. The sequence continues at coordinate 543,587,603 of NC_064921.1, forward strand.
TTCAGCTAGACAGCGCTTCGACGCACACGATGAGAGTTTCCACTGCTTGTCTTCGTGCTTGCCAAACCCTGCCTTGGCCAGCAAGGCCGGCGATCTCTCCCCAATTGAGGACATTTGTAGCATTGCGGGCAGAGCCCTCCAACCAGCCCGTTATTTTGACAATATAACGCGCGAATTGGACCGAATTCGCCACGCCAGAAAGACAGCTAACAATTCCATGAATCAATTCCAAGCCGAATAGCTGGTCGCATAAGTGCCATAGATGGACCACCGCATTATTGACTTGTTGCCCTTCATGGCAAGCCATCCTGGGCTTACATTTCAGCTGGACGATGCCCCCAATTTTTAAAGCTTTATCTCTTGAATAAAACATTCAAGTTTTCTGAAATTGTTATTATTTGCTTTTCTGTATTTGTACGTCACATCAACAAATTTCTGTCCCATTTGGAGAATACCTTGGTAGTGCCTCGTTTTTTGTCTTTATGCAGAGGGTTTGTCGCCCAGAAATCACGTTCGTATGTTGATTGTTAGTGGTAAGATAGCGTTATGCTTCGTGTGGTAGGGAGAAACATCTACTAGCACATGTCGGAATTCCACAGCGCCCCGAGATATTGCTGCTCGCGTTGGTCAAGATCTTATGACTGCCACTCAAGTATCGAATCGACAGGTTCAGGAGGGCCATATTCATCGTCATGAAGGGTCTCAATGACCCAACGTGGCTAGCACCAGAGAGGACAGATATACTGCCCGCTCAGCCGTGTCAGATCGTGCAGCCATGTCACACACGTTGATTCCAGAGACGTGCTTGCTTGCAGCAAGACAGTTATACACATGCACATTTATTTATTTATTTATTTATTTGTTCTTCATAATTACCATCTGTTATCTGAGAAGCTAAAATAGAGCATACAGTTCACATTTTAATGGGTAATAATAAATTGTATATTAATTATTTATTTTTGATACTTATATGAAAAAAATGCTAATACAACCTTCTTATAGATGATTGAAGCAATTCCATAAATTCACTGTAGCTACGTTAGTTGACGTACTGTTACAAAATTCAGCACTCGTATCGAAAAACTCAAAAAGTTTTGTATTGTTGCAACCGAACTTCAAATTTCTGCCACGTTAGCGCAACAGTTAGCAGTTAGGCAAGACCGCGACAGGCGCTGAAGAGGCACATGTTGTGCTTGAAATACATTCATATCAGTCTGCCGCAACAGCGCAAAAAAATGGTTCAAATGGCTCTGAGCACTATAGGACTTAACATCGGAGGTCAATAGTCCCCTAGAACTTAGAAATACTAAACCTAACTAACCTAAGGACATCACACATATCCATGCCCGAGGCAGGATTCGAACCTGCGACAGTAGCGGTCGCAAGGTTCCAGACTGTATCGCCTAGAACCGCTCGGCCACCCCGACCGGCGCAACAGTGCAACTGCACTTCCAGAACTAATTCAACAAAGATCCACAAGCTGCCAACTCCATTCGGCTATGGTAGGTGCAGTTTAAGGCTTCTGGATGCAACTGGAAATCGACAGTTCGACCAACAGTTACGTAGCCCACAGAAGCAGACGAACAGAGCAAGTAGAGAGAGTGGGATGTATCACATCCGTCCGCTTTGAAGATCTTAAGGAAACGACTGAAGATGAAGCCTTACCGCTTGTAATTTCTGCAAGCCTTGATACCGAATGACAAAGTCAGACTCTTTGATTTTCATCACAGTTGCAAGACAGTATCTAAGAGGATGGGTTTTCTGAAAAACTCATCTTCAGTGAGGAAGATACTTTTTTTTGGTAAATGGCTTAGTATATAGGCACGATGGGCGAATGTGGGGGACAGAGAATCCCCACCCTATAGCACAGTACATTAGACATTCACCATAAGTTAATATGTTCTATACAGTCTCATGGTTTAAAGGTTATGATCCCTTTTTCTTCTGCGAAAAGTCTGTTGCAAGACACGTTTATGTGGCCATGCTGGAAAATTGGTTCATGCCACAACTGGAGACCAGCAGTGTGGACTTCATCTACCAACAGAATAGTGTTCCACCCTGGTTCCATCGTGATGTTCGTGAATTCTTAAACAGGAAACTGAGAAACCAGCGAATCAGTCAGTGGTAAGGGTGATGATCAGCATTTCATGTCATAGCCTCCACATAGTCCCTACGCGATTTTTTGTGTAGTGTTATTTGAAAGAATTCGTGTTTACGACTCCGCGACCAACCTACCAGAAATGCAAGCTCGCATCGTCAGTACTTTTTAACAGATTGGTAGGTACATGCTGCGCCGAATGTGAGAAATATTTGATCATCGAAGTGATGTCTGAAGAATCAGTAGAGGGGCACACATGGAGTACTAGTAATACGTCATTTTGAATTGTGTGTGTGTGTGTGTGTGTGTGTGTGTGTGTGTGTGTGTGTGTGTGTGTGTGTTTGTGTGTTCTACCACTACAAAATTATAATAACACCCTTTAACCAATTACTCAACTTTTAATATTAACGTTATTACTAGATTTCGTTCTGGTTTCATTCAGTTATTTAGGTGCGTCTAAACTTTAGACGATTATTTCCGCTAATGTATTCGCGCACATACTATCTCGGTCGACAGCCATTGTCTATTAATTCCTTGGGCGCAGGACAGCACTTTAGCAGCGTTTCCTCTTTAACAAGCGATTTCACGATTCACTGTTCTGTCTTAGAATCCCTACTTCCTTGACCATTTGCACCAACGCAATGTAAATTCTTAAAAAATTGTTTCACTCAGTGGTCGCCGACTTCATCTCTCTTCTTTCCAACTGTTGCATATGTTGTCTAATCGAGACAACAGCATGTGGACGTATGGTTGAACGCCTCGTGAAGACTTCCTTGGCTATCCTGCACCTGCAGTATCGTTCAATAGGCGCCAGGTAAGCTCTTTCCTCAGTGTGCTGTGGGAGTCAGCGGCCTTAAGGCCTGACGACCGCCATCCACTCGTCTCTGTAGAGCACATAGTTCCACGATGTGTGTTCTGGAATGCCAGACCGCAATAGGCACAAGTACTGTTCATCTGCCTTTTGATTTCTACAGATGAGTAGCGTAAGGACCACGACCGGTCAGCAACTGTATCAGTCCACTCTACAGGTTAAGAAATGTGATTTTTAGTCTCTTCCTGAATCCCGATGTTAGGGAGAACTTAATATGTTCTCCTGTCAGCGTCTAAACTGTCCCACCCATTTTCCGACAATTGTAATATGAGATCTTGTACTAGCTTTCCTTATTGGCCTCCGGTCCAATATCCTTCGTACTTCCATTTCATTGTTTTTCATTGACGAATAAAGGGCTCCTGTTTTCTTGATTTCCAAGCCCAATTGTCAAATTCCAATAATTACTAACAATGCATCGTTCGGAGTAGTGCAGTAAACGCCCGTTAATCTTAGTACCGCTCCTCCCTGAACTCTTCTTACTAATGAAACCGTCGTCACAAACTGCAATCTACGAGCCCAATCACTTGCAACACATCCTATAATTGACGCTAATAAGATTGGTGGTAAGCTGTGATTGTTTTCAATGTAAGTCAAAATTGTTCATTTGCGTTGGGTACAATTTTGTTCATCACGTCTGCATCTTTTCTGCCTTCCTCCTCTGTATCATATGCAAAATTACGGCGTTCGTTTAGGTTTAGCCCTAGATATCTCGTTACTATGCTCCTTCTACTCATTACATAGAGCTCCACGCGAGGTCTGTCTGACGGCTGCTGTGTCGCCCTCTGCCTTGTGGTGTCATACAGATGCTGCATGGAGGGACACGTGGTCAGCACACCGCTCTGCCTGCCGTTTTGCACACTTTCCAGACCGTGAAGCCTCTACTACTCGGTCAAGTAGCTCCTGAATTGACATCACGATGTTGCATGCACCCCTTACCAGTAGTCCCACCAAGGAAAAAGTCTTGGCGGCCACCTTCACTGACCACTAAGCTGCGGAGACAATCACCTCTGGTTCGCACAGATGGTAATTTGCATGGCCAGAGTTCCATCTCTGACGTATTAAGACCAGTTTCTGTGTCCTGTCTTCAAGGAATACGTCACGTTATCTCCCAACAAGATAACACAAGACAGTAAGTTGCCTCTGCGCTCCTGACCTATCTTGGTACAGAATGTGTTGGGCTGTTGCCATGGTCAGCACTTTTTACAGACGTCGCACCCACTGACAGCATCTGCCCACGTGTTGCTGAGACACTGTCGTGTCACCACTCGCGAGCTAATACGATGACTCTGCCAGGCAGCTGATGCAGCGTGGAATACTGCACGCTTACCTATCCCAGAAGCTCTGTTTGAGTCGATGAACAAGCGGATTAGAGCCATTCTCGCTGCCAGAGGTGACAAGGGGCGATCAAAACGTTTTGAGTTTGAGGGCGTTTCTGCACCGTATATGCAACCCACCCAACGCGGCTCCTATGCGGGTACACAACCGTGCAACTAAGGCGAAGCGTCCGGGAAAGCGGCGACAGTGGGTGCTGCTTCTACATGATAACCCACGTCCCCATATGGCAAATGTCGTGACGCAGAAATTCCGCCAATTCAAGTGAGAGGGTCTCGATCACACGCACCATAGTCCTGACCTCTCCCCTCATGATTATCACACCATTAATCCCGTAAAAAAGATCTCGGAGGATCGACGATTCCTGTTTGACGAGAATGTGCAGCGGGCAGTAACGGACGTCTTCACGCAGCAGGACACGGTGCTTTACCAAACGGGTATCTTCAGCCTGGTGTGACGGTGGGATGATTACACCCACAGCAATTCCGCCTGGTTGCCATACGGATCTGGTCTGTACTCCCTTCGAACGGAACCTTCTTGATAGCCCCTTGTAAGTATCGCTCCTTATATAACCGCACATCTTAGATTTAATGACCAGCAGTGTACATATTTACATCGAATATAAACATGTTAGGACCTCTTTTCTGAAATTATTCGTCTGGAGCGAGCCTTCTATGGAAGTGAAAGACGTTAAAAAAATAAAAGCCTTGTATGGAAGTGGTAGGCAATGAAATCATTTGAAATATAATGTTACAGTAGAATGTTATCAATTACGTGGTTACATCGTGTAACTAATGAAGAAGTATTAAATAAGGGAGAGAAGAGCTTTATAGCACAACGTAACTACATTTAGCTGAAAGGGAACATCGGTAGGCATCAAAAATTGTTAATTTGGTAATGCAGGGAAGTGTTCAGTGTAAAAATTGTAAAGGGTGACCAAGAACTGAACAGAGTTAGCACAGAATACACTGCCTTGTATATCTGTCTCAATCCAGTCGTGGATGGAAGACAATACCAAAAATTGAAATTCTCAAGTTGTTTCTTTTCGTACAAAACACTGCAGGGATTTATTACCATTTCTATGATTTGCGGCATCAGTCTCTCTACGAAAATATTTCATTGTGCTTCATTCACCGTATTTTAGCTGATTTGTCGTTAATATCTGCTCTGTTTTGTAAATTGTTTTCTGAACAAGTTCTGACACACCAACAAAATAACATTTACAAATTGTATTTTGATCATGTGACTAACAGTACAAGATACCTCCCCAACCATTACCAATATCATTTCCAATATGTTAATGACAGTGATGAGTTAATTACTGGACTCAATATCTGCTCGTAATGACGTTGTTGCTTACCGTCACTATCGATTTGCGGTGTAGCGCACAGCTGCTGGAAAATGCGCCACAATTAGTGTGACGAAACTCAGTCGTAATGAGGCAACCTGCACCCTATTAAAATCTGCGGTTTGGTGGCAATTACACCGTTTCCAGAAACTCTTTTAAAGGTGCTACGTTCTGCCAGGTATTAATTTACTAACGTAAGGCTGTTGGTATACACAGGAGAGGTCATCGTGGATTAAGCGCTGCGTATTTTGCTCAGGTGTGACTAACGTGACAGAAAAGATATTATTGCAAAACGCTGAGTGCACTGCAGGTTCACAAGGATCTTCACATATAAGGAAAATGGGAATTCCTTGGTACTAATCTACAATTAAAAATAATGAAAACATAATAGTATTGCAGAAAATTTGCCTCCAAAAATATAGAGGAAATTACTTGTGCTATTGTTACCGTAAAAATATTGGTATTTGTACAAAAACAATGGATCGAGATACAAATTCGATGTGAAGTTCAGATTAATTTCATCTGTTTTAATTTAATTTATGGCTTTGATAAAGCTAGGAGCTCCTCAAGAATAAATAAGATTACCCACGGTTCCTGAAACAACTGGAAAGACAGAGTGTGACTGGAAACTAGTTTTAATCTAAAGGACCGAGCGGGATGGCGCAGTGGTTAGCACACTGGACTCCCATTCGGGAGGACGACGGTTCAAACCAGCGTCCGGCCATCCTGATTTAGGTTTTTTGTGATTTCCCTAAATCACTTCAGGCAAACGAGTGGATGGTTCCTTTGAAAGGGGACGGCCGACTTTCTTCCCCGTCCTTCTCTCGTCCGATGGGACCCATGTCCTCGCTGTTTGGTCCCTTCCCCCAAAACCCAACCAACCTAATCTAAAGACAGCATATCTCAGATATCTCCAAGTATCAGCACATTAGGACGTGTATAGCTTTATATCATGCGCAGTTTGCTAAATTACTACAGGCCAATATTATTCTTCTAAAATGGCCATAAATACCTTCCCGTATGTTCGCCACAGACACGCTCTCCTTGAGTCGTAGAGTGGAAAGTTGACCTTAACTAGGAGCAAACTTACTTTTCCGTATCAACTTAGCATAACGATCATCGTTAAAAATGCCATATTTAAACTTGTGGCATAGTAGAACGACCTTGTTAAATTCCATACCCAAGAACCTGCACTTAGCTGCAAATCGTTTACTTAAAATCAAAAATTAATTAATCATATGTGTATCATTTAGTTTCAATACCTAGGTTAATGAAATTAGCGTGAAGTGTCACAGAAATTTATCCATTTAATTCCGAGGACAAACAGCTTGAATCTCAAACTACTACACGCAGTCTACCTTCATAGAATCTGTAGTTGTTCAGAAGTACAATGCACTGTTCCTTCGGACATGCATGCATTCCCTTAGGAATAGCTACTGCGTCGACTGCAGTAGCAATGGAGTTACATGATCTGTATTCGCAGTTGCGAATGTGAACAACCACCAGTTGTATAATGCGATGACGGCAATAGAAATTTGTGGCGGACTGGGACTCTAACCCAGATTTCCCGCTTGTCGCGAACGGTTGCTTCAACATTCTTTTTTCTTTAATTTCTGCACACAATAGAGTTATTAATCACAGCCTTCCGAAATGCCTTCACCACAGAAGACGAAGTAAATATTCCAGAATTCGAATCTAGAACAGCTGTAAACATGAGTAACGTAGAAGGGAATATCCTCGGAGTAATGAAGCAACTTAAATCACTTAATAAAAGCAAGTCTTCTGGTCCAGACTGTATACCAGGTAGGCTCCTTTCGGAGAATGTTGATTCATTAGGTCCATACTCAACGATCATATACAACCGTTCGCTCGACGAAAGATCCGTACCCAAAGACTGGAAGGATGCACAGGTCACACCAATATTCAAGAAAGGTAGTAGGAGTAATCCACTAAACTACAGGCCTATATCGTTAACGTTTATATGCAGAAGGATTTTAGGACATATATTGTGTTCGAACATAATGAATTATCTCGAAGAAAACGGTCTATTGACACACAGTCAACATGGGTTTAGAAAACACATGAAGTGCTGAGTGCTATTGACAAGGGATTTCAGATCGCTTCCGTATATCTGGATTTCCGGAAGGCTTTTGACACTGTGCCACACAAGCGGCTCGTAGTGAAATTGCGTGATTACGGAATATCGTCTCAGCTATGTGACTGGATCTGTGATTTCCTGTTAGAGCGGTCACAGTTCGTTGTAGTTGACGGAAGGTCATCGAGTAAAACAGAAGTGATTTCTGGCTTTCCCCAAGGTAGTGTTACAGGCCCTTTGCTGTTCCTTATCTACATAAACGATTTGGGAGACAATTTGAGAAGCCGTCTTCGGTTGTTTGCAGATGACGCTGTCGTTTATCGACTAATAAAGTCATCAGAAGATCAAAACAAACTGCAAAACGATTTAGAAAAAATATCGGAATGGTGTGAAAAGTGGCAGTTGACCTTAAATAACGAAAAGTGTGGGGTCTCCCGCATTAGTGCTAAAAGGAACGCGTTAAACTTTTGTTACACCTTAAATCAGTCTAATCTAAAAGCCGTAAATTCAACTAAATACCCAGGTATTACAATTACGAACAACTTAAATTTGGAACGAACACACAGAAAATGTTGTGGGGAAGGCTAACCAAAGACTGCGTTTTACTGGCAGGACACTTAGAAAGTGTAACAGACCTACTAAGGAGACTGCCCAAACTACGCTTGTCCGTCCTCTTTTAGAATACTGCTGCGCGGTGTGGGACCCTTACCAGATAGGACTGACGGAGTACATCGAAAGAGGTCAAAGAAAGGCAGCACGTTTTGTATTATCGCGAAATATGGGAGAGAGTGTCACAGAAATGATACAGGATTTGCCATGGACATCATTAGAAGAAAGGCGTTTTTCATTGCAATGGAATCTTCTCACGAAATTCCAGTCACCAACTTTCTCCCCCTAATGCGAAAATGTTTTGTTGACACCGACTTACATAGGGAGGAACGATCACCAAGATAAAATAAGGGAAATCAAAGCTCGTACGGAAAGATATAGGTGTTCATTCTTTCCGTGCGCTATGCGAGATTGAAATAATAGATAATTGTGAAGGTGGTTCGATGAACCCTCTGCCAGGCACTTAAATGTGATTTGCAGAGTATCCATGTAGATGTAGATGTAGATAAAGCCCCTGCCCCAACTATTTTTTGTCATTTTTACCAAAAGCAAGGTTATAGAAAAAAGAAAACATTCAACAGAAAAGGGACTCTAAACATCATCCAAATCTCTGACGATTAAGTCCTAGATACAGCATACTCGCGAAAAGCGCACGATAGCGTGGCTTGCTTTGCCATGTTCAGTGGGCCGTAATCATATACTGGTTAAAAACACAACGATCCGCATCATACCCGCTCCCGGCCACGAAACAAATATAATGTCCGACAACCCACATAATTGGACTGTTCCACGTTCTGAGAACCGTTAGACTATCGGAACACTAGTCGCGGCCACACCCAAACTTCCAGGCCCTGCGGCGATTACAGCCGTTATTGAACACGTTAAATACATTTGCATTTGCGGAAATAGACAACTATCATCTGCAGAATGGAACGAGGACAATGAAAACTTGTGCCACACCGGGACTCGAACCCGGATTTCCCCTTATCGCGAGCGGTCGCCTTAGTGTTAGGGTATGCTAGAGCGACCTACGTCCAGACCCAGACTTTCATATGTCGTTAATCACGTGTCTACAACATGCACTCTAAGCCGACAGCTCGCGGTAAGCGGGAAATCCGGATTCGAGTTTTCATTGTCCATCATTCGATTATACAGATGACAGTTATCCATATTCACAAATGTGAATACATTTCGTGTATATCCAGTGACCGCTTCCATATGTTTCATTGAAAGAGATCAGCAGTGCTGTGTTGCAAAATAGTGCGATTGCCAGTAGCCGTAGGGTACAGCACGACGCACGAAATGACAGTTCTCTTAGCAATTAGACAGTAGTTGCCATAGGATAAGTATTTTTGTGGCAAGTTGGTGCATCCCACCCTAACTAAAGTCCTAATCATTGAATAATTGAATGATGTTTTCACGTCAAGGTTCATTTTCCACTGATGTTCTAGACTCAGTACCGCTATTTCTGCCATGACCTCATACGCTCGTTGACGTTATTGTATCGCAACCAGCTTCATCTCATCAAATGCTATATGCTCATAGAAAACTCCTAATGCGCTGATGTAATAGGTAATCCATTAGGAAAGTATGTCGTCGTTAGTAGTCGGTACTAGTCAGGAGCGCTATAAAGCTGATTAATCTTCCTGTAAGTCTTTGTGGCATGTACAAAGAGAGCCTCACGTTGCAAAAAGCTCTGATGTACTCCCGCATGCATTATTTCAGCAAGGACGCAAAATTGCTGAAGCTTGTGAAACTTCACGTTCCGCAGCGAGCGATTGTCACTAAAGAAAAGTCACAAGTAGGACACGAAGATACACTTAAAATTGAAAACGATTAATTTACCATCGTACTAAAAGTGAAGGCGCTGAAATTCCAGAGATGACTTATCGTCTAAGATAACACGAAATATGTCACGAGTGTTTCCTTCATCTCCAGAAACACCAGCTTAAAGCATCCTACACGTTACGCACCAAAACAAGAATGTAGAATTTATCTCGATACAGGCAAGGCTTTTGACTTTTTTTAAAAAAGATAACACACAAATAATCTATCTCATTCAGATAAAACGATGCCGATGGATCTATACAAGACTGCATTGCAAGGATGCCCATGACCGGAGGCAAGACGGGGGTGGGGGGGGGGGGGAGGGGGGGAGGGAATGTAGCGTAGTCGGGTATTTTCCATTCAAGAAAATCTTTTAGAAATCTGTATTACGTAGGTTTTTGACAAGGTCGGAACTGTTATTTTTTGTGGCTATTTTCAAATAGCAGTTCGTCTTCCAAAATATTAAAAATACTCCACACCTCCAGGTCTAGCTCCCGCTCCCGCTCCTACATACCGCCGTATGGGCACCCATTGTGTGATAACAAACAGAGATAACAACCGCCAGCAACACCATTGACGTCGATGAAAGAAACAGTGCTGACAACATCCCTTAGTGACTAGAAGTTTCCTGTATCTGTTCTTCTTTCTGAACAGTTCTGGCCTACCATCTTGAATCAGTCTGAAATGTTTCAATGCATTCTAGTTGATAAACTAGTAACAACATTTTCCGTGATATAAAATAGCCGAAGATATGGGAGAAGGTACGTATCATAGATGCTGAAAAATACGGCTTGGAAATTAGAATGACTCTTGCAGTATACACATATTTCTATGTCTTTAAATACTGCACTAAAAGTCGCCCCAAAATCTGGATAACACCCCCGAAACCCTAGTTTCTTGGCTTCCCTGCGTGGGATATAGGGTGAAATGGTACTACCTTATGGTACTGATAGATACTGAATATGCTTCTGATTTATTCTTTTATTTGGGCGTATGACGAAATGAAGAAGGGTTGGTACTTAGGTCAACTTGTATTCTAAGTGATAGTATCATTTATATTAAATAAAACTAACATCTACTGGGTGAACGTCCACAGAGGTCCTCGCGCACCACAATGGTGTAGGGGAAGTCAAGACGAACCATTTGATACGGGACACTAGCGGTCTATCAAATCGGGAAGCAGCCTCTAATTGGCCTACAAAAGCCTCCTAAGCTACAGCGTTTTCTCGTTTTCAGTATCTTCTCAGTCTGTTACGCCGCCAGACTAGTCAGCTATTTCGTTAATACTATTAATACAAAATTTTCTCTTATGCAAAATCTAAGTACGTTTACAGTTCGGTCTAAACTTAACCTGTACAGCCACAGTAATTTCGTAGTAAAAAAGCCAAACAAACTAAACGATTTAATTGTTAATTTTACACTGTTAAAATTCACAATATTTTGAGGCAACAAAAACGACCATTTTACGTTTTATATGTGCAAGACAAGCACGTTTTTTATATTCAAGGACTATTTTAGCCAAAATCTCGTACGACGAAAATGTACTGTATCTTAGGTGGTTTTTGTGGGTCAATTTGAGGATGTTTCCTGACTTGATCGACCATAAGTGTTATGCATCAGTTTGTCGTTTTCGACTTAAACTACGCAACTGTGGCACGCTTTAAGCAATTATCCCTTACAGTCTGTCCAAATCTGCACTGGCGTTAGAACTCTAGAGCCGTATGCTAATGCCAAAGCTACAACTATCTACGGATGTCTCGACACTGCGGTGACTAGGAGTGCAAAACATGAAAATATACCACAAACTGTATCACTAATAAAGGCTACGTCATCCAAGGGAATGCAGTCATTAGAACGCGTCACGCTGCACACTAGTTAACCCATAATTATACCCAAAGACCCACAACATCACTTCAGGTGGACTTTTAACTGGGCCACGTCGGACTCGTTTCCCTACCCATATTGTACACAGCTAGTGATTATGTAACTGTAGATTAAGCGCGAAACAGCAAAAAACTAAGTGTCAAGGCAGCAACAGCGTATAACGACAGTGACCGTGATCGTTAATGAGAAACTTGTTTACTGCTGAGATATGCTGTGAAAATACTCGTTAAGGTCTCGCTACCACCCCTCCTCTCCTCCCACCACACACCCACTCCCCCTACCACTTGTTTCCTACATGAGAGCGTAGTGACAAGCATAATAACAGTGTAATGAACTTTCATCGTGCCTGTACCACCGTTCTGAGTAAATTGATATACCGACGCACTAACATGAAGCGGATAGCACGTTAAAATGATGCGACAAAATGTTTACCCATCCACACGCTACACTTATTTTTTCGTACAATATTTTGCTGTATTGTTCATTTGTATGCAGCGGTCGATTGTGTACGTAATTAGCTACTAGCAAGTTTTGAACCGTTTGTCGTCGAATCCTTCGTTAATCTTAGGTGTGTCATCGACTATTGAGGACGTAGATTTAATATGTATGTAACGATGGATTGTTTTGCACTAGACTGCAGATGGAGAATGGTATCAAATCAATCGAAATATTTCGACTTAAACAAAAACACTGCAAATGTCATGTACGGAAACAATAGACTTGACATCAATGAAATGTAGTTCTGTGAAATGAAATCCGTGAAATATGTCCGGAAATGATTGAGCTGCGAATAGCAAAAATGTTGTGCCAGACCGCTGCCCCTATTTATGAGTTTTATGCAACCCACAATGCCTTCAAATGCCACGTGCACTATGTTCATATTTTCTCGCTTGCTACGTGCCAACTGCTAGTCCTACAGAAAAAAATGAAGAGGGTTGATTTGTAGGAAATGTAATGTCGTTAAGTCTTATTATAACAGGATCCGTTTTCGCTAGAGACCGTAGTTCTCTCGTTATTAAAAAAAATACAAAAGTAACCGTTCAAACGAGTTTTTCTTCAATAACTGGAAAACCGTGGCCTCTAGCGAAAACGTATCCCAGTGCAAGATTTAACTACATTACTTTTCTTTCAAAAAGGTCCTGTTAATTTTTTCTGTAGGACTGATAGTTTGCACGTAGCAAGCGAGAGAATACGAAAATTTCGTGCGTTCTTTTTGAAGGTTATGCAGATTACTGAAAACCCATCGGTAGGAATAGCTGACTCATCCTGTTTAACACTCATAGACAGCCAATTTCGTATAAAATACTGTGAGATGTTGCCAAGAAAGACAAAGCCAATCCCAAATATCTTTCTTAGGTTCGAAATACCAGTTTCGCGCAGGTATACCGATTGGTACATCCCACTTAAATCACCGTTACTAGATTTGAATTTCTAAAACGAACATAATCTTGAGACGTTATTAGGTTATTACAGAAAACTCAATGTCTTTATCTTTTATATTTCCTGTAAGTTCTGCAGTGCATGTAATTTGAGACAAGTGTCAATTCTTATGCTCCTTGCGAGTGCTTGAACGCGGGAGCAGATAGTTCCACATTTCTCTCTAGTATCGCCTCCTAAAGTCTTGGAAAGACGGAACATTTAACTCTAGAACACTAAAGGTTGGAAAATGTTAGATTGTTACCAAACCACCACAAATTTTACTACTTCATGTTTTATTCTAACGACGAAATAATTTATAATTTATGCAGTAATTAATTACTATTATAAGGTCTCCAATATTATTTTACATACAAATAGTATAACATGTCCTGTTTTACACCTTATAGCCGCGCGAGATTAGCCTAGTGGTCTCAGGCGCTGCAGTCATGGACTGTGATGTTGGTCCCGGCGGAGGTTCGAGTCCTTCCTCTGGCATGGGTGTGTGTGTTTGTCCCTAGGGTAATTTAGGTTAAATAGTGTGTATGTTTAGGGACTGATGACCTTAGCAGAAACGTCGCATAAGATTTCACACACATTTGAACACATTTTACACCTTATGCTGATGATATCAGATTGGCTGAAATCATGAATTGGTACCAACCGAAATCGTAAATTTTACGATGGTTTAGTAATGAAGGGGCAAACACGAATTTTCGCCAACGTGGCATTAGCCGGTTAGGTGCCAGTGACTGTACAAATTTTCCTTAACTGTTGACCACTATGATAGAAAGTAAATATTTTTGTGAGTCTTTGTGATGAATTGTAATACGGTTCTCGCTCTCAATATTGATTAGGCATTTATTTATTTATTTTTGTTTTAATGTTTTTGCAGAACGAATATCGATTTTATTACTTGTGTACACTGCATAGCTTAATCATCTCTGTTTTAGAACGCAATGTCGGCTCACGAAACTTTTGGAACATTGATTTCAACTTGGTACACTTGCAGTTCGCTTCTTTATACCTGTGTTCTGGCTTGGTTCAAACACTACAAACTTGTTTGTCTTTTCTTTTCCTTTTGTCTTCACGACAAACACAGGCTAATAGCTGTAGTAAACAGACTGACGAAATGATCAATTAACTGTCAGAGTGTTTGTCCCTCGTCACTGTTTGACAAGGAATTAGTTGTTTTCCTTTGACAAAGTGAACTTTTCAGTGCGAGTCGTCAGCTACCTGGCACAGCAGTAGCTACGCGGCCATGGCTCCACTGACAGCTGCGACCTGTGCGCCTGACAGATTAACCGATAGCCTCTGTTCGACGAGGCATCACGCGGCCTGCGCTAGCCGTTGTTCCCATTCTGTCTGCTGTCTGCAGTCTTCCCTATGACTGTTCGTTCTGATTGTGAAACGCGCTACGGAACACCCGGATTCCTTGAGTAGCCTATGCCGACTTCACTGATGATACATTTAGTGAAATCTGACGAAGTACGACTTCATCAAGACCTCTGTTTATAAAAGGAGTCACGTTGCCGCGCGGAGTGGCCTCTCGGTTAGAGGTGCCATAAAACGGATTGGGCAGCCCCTACCGACGGAGGTCCACCGCAGGTTCGAGTCCTCCCTCGGGCAGGGGTGTGGGTGTTGTTCTTAGCATAGGTTAGTTTAAGTAGTGTGTAAGTCTAGGTACCGATGACCTCAGCAATTCGGTCGCTTAGGAAGTCACACACATTTGAACATTTTGAGTCATGTTCATTCTGTAGCGTGCTGATCGTTATTTCCATGTACACAGCTTGACAAGAAACGTGAATCACCCAGAAGATATCGTCGGATGCCAGTGTAACTTCGTACACAAACACATCATCGGCGGGTAGGTAAATTATTAGTGTGGCAATTCTCTATGATAGGTAGAAGGCCCAGCAGAGTGCGTTAGTGTTGTTCATGTTGAGTGCTGTTATCCAGACTTGTGGGGTGCATAGGGAGCGTTAACAGGGTCACATTCTGGGTGATCGCTGTGAAGTACACAGAGATCATGCGTACTCGTGTAAGGTGGCATTATTAGCACCTGACAGTGTTTGAAGGAGCCCTCATTGTTGGTCTCCAATTTGGCTGGCTAGTCGAACCCGTGTACTGTCCAGATTAGTGGGGCCTTCTGATGTCACAGAGGCCCAGTGTTGGATTTCATGGATACATGACGGCAGGGATACTCGTCGTGAAAGTCTGACCCCCACAAGGGAAGACCGCCCGCCGAGTTATACACCAAGCACACCGTAACTCCTCTGCATCTGCTCCTGCCGTCCAACAACAAGTAACAGGCTCCTGCAACATTCTATATCGATCCGCATCATTGGGTCGAAGATGAGCGGCAGCCGGACTACGAAATTATACCGTCTCATGCGTAGGTTGCCATTAACATCATAATAGAAAAGGTGCATTTGGGAGGTGTGACCTACTTGTGAATGGCGTCGCACAGTGTTCAGCGAAAAATTGTACTTGTGCACATGACCGTCGTCGACGAGTAAGGCGATGACCTGCTGAGAGACCCCATCCTTCCAATTTATGATTTAAATAATGAAAAACTGCACCAGTTACTAATTTTTTCTTGTTTAGCACAGTTCGTTTCGAGAACTTATTCTCATGTTCAAGTACATTTCTTTACATAATTATTTTTGGTGATGTTTGCATGTGTGATTTACTGCATCTCTTGCATTCTAGATTTATTTTTCAGATTATACTGCAATCTGAAAATCGGGCAAAATCAGACCCTGCGTGTTTTATAAGCTAATGTTAGAAATGGCATTTTTGTTTTCTGTTTGCCAGTATTGTGCTTCTTCCATCAAATAGAATGCCGCAGACACACAAATCATGTCTTACACGGTTTGTTTTAGCAATCAAAACATGCTACAAAGATATTATGATACTATGCTTTGAAAAAATCTCGCTAACTGTCGTAATATCTTTGTAGCATGGTTTGCTCACGACCAAAACAAACAGTGTGAGTAGCGATTTGCGTGTGTGTGACATTCTGTGTAAAGAGGAACACAGTACATATAAGTAGAAAAGAGAAATACCGTTTCTAACGCTATCACATGCACTGACGCGCCAAAGAAATTGGTGCAGGCATGCGTATTGAAATAGAAAGATATGTACACAGGTAGAATACGGCTGCGGTCGGAAAAGCCTATATAAGACAACAAGTGTCTGTCGCAGTTGTTTGATTGGTTACTGTTACCACAATGGTAGCCTATCAAGATTTAAGTGAGTTTTTAACGTGGTGTTATAGTCGGCGCACGAGCGATGGGACACAGCATTTCCGAGGCAGCGACGAAGTTTGGATTTTCTCGTACGAGCATTTCACGAGCGTACCGTGAATATCAGGAATTCGGCAAAACATCTAATGTCCGACATCGCTGCGGTCGGAAAAAGATCCTGCCAGAACGGGACCAGCGACGGCTGAAGAGAATCGTTCATCGTGACAAGAGTGCAACCCTTCCGCAAACTGCTGCAGATTTCAATGCTGGGCCATCAAAAAGTGTCATCATGCGAACCATTCAACGAAACATCATGGATTTGGTCTTTCGGAGCCAAAGGCCAAGTCGTGTACCCTTGAAAACTGCACGCCACAAAACTTTGCGCCTCGCCTGAGTCCATCAACACCGATAGAGAGAATTTCATGAATCCGTGGGCTCTGCATGACAGAAGCTGGTGAAGTCTCTATACTGGTGTGGGGTGAGTGCAGTTGGAGTGATATGGGACCACTGATACGTCTACATACGACTTTGACAGGTGACACGTACGTAAACATTGCGTCTGATCACCTGCATCCACTTATGTCCACTGTGCATTCCGATGGACTTGGGCAATTCTAACAGGACAACGCGACACCCCTCACGTACAGAATTGCTACCGACGGGTTTCAGGAACACTCTTCTGAGTTTAAACACTTTCGCTGGCCACCAGACGCCCCTGACCGGAACATTATTGAGCATATCTGAGATGCCTTGCAAGTTGCTGTTCAGGAGAAATCTCCACCCCCTCGTACTCTTACGGATTTATGGACAGCCCTGCAGCTTTCATGGTGTCAGTTCCCTCCAGGACTACTTCAGACATTAGTTGAGTCCATAGCACGTCGTGTTGCGGCACTTCTGCGTGCACGGAGCCCTACACAATATTAGGCAGGTGTGCCAGTTTATTTGGCTCTTCAGTATAAAAACACTCCAGAACCTATTTTGTCCGATTTTTCGATTACAGTATTACCTCAAAAGGACATCTACACTGCAAGAGAGGTAGAAAATCGCGCATGCAAACTTCACTAAAAATATTCATTTAAACAAATTCACATGAAATGAGAAGAAATTCTGTAAAGGTGTTGGGCTAAGTATGAAAAAATAAGTAACTGGTGCTGTTTTCCATTATTTAAATCACGAATGAAACAGTTTCAGGCTTTTCCAAAACACCAAGTACGATGAAGAAAATTAAGCCATTCTTCCAATGTTTTGGAGAGGCTCAGTGGTGTTACTGATGGCGTCATGATGCCGTGAGCAATCGGTTATGACTTCAGGTCAGAGCTGGTAGTGGCTGAGTGAACTCTGGTGGCAAAACGTTACCTCACGCAAATTCTGCATGCTCATGTCTTACCACTCTCTCAAGCTACAGCACCATGGAGTCAGTTTTCAACAGAACAATATTCATCCGTGCATGGAACGTGTCTCTATGAAACAGTGCGGGTTATGTTCAGGTATTCCCGTGGCGAGTAAGATCCCCAGGTCCGTCCCCAATAGAACACGTTTGTGACTAGCTCGGACGCATCGACTACCTGCCCGTGCCAGTATCCAGGATATCAAAGACCAGTTGTGGCCCAGCTTACCTCAGAAGAGGACACAACCGCTGCATGACGCCCTTCCCAATCGAATCATGCCATGCATCCAGAGCAGAGGGTGTGCAACGTCATAGTGATAAGTGGCCCCATACTGCAAAGTTCGTTGTAAATATAACTCGATTTCGTAATCATTGCAATACCCTCTCAATCCGCAACTTTCATTTCATTTCTTTCTTCCCTTTCGGGTGCTACACCTTTTTTTATCAGGCAGTGTACTAATCTTCAAAAATATCTTACACCTGCTTCCTTGTGGCTCTTTGGAAGAATATTTTGTACCAGTGAAGCACATATTACTCGATTACGCCAATTGTTATCCACACCAGACTGGTGTCACCGTTTTGATTTTCTAACGAGTGAGACAGTGGAGGAGACACGAACAAGGCATTGTACTATATTTTGTTATATTTATTTATCAAGTTCCGTGGGGCCATGCGAGCGAAAGCTACGTGACCATAGAACGATTGGGCACACATGTTAGAGAATGCTTGTTAGAAAATGTATATACAACTGCAACTAAATAATTAATAACGCAAGAAAAAATTATGAGAGGAAATATAAAGAAATAACACAGTATAGATAAATATTCTCAACTGCTGCAGTAATTCCTGTAAAAAAAAAAGTTGAATGAATGTGCCCCAAGGAAACCATTCAACTTATATTTCCAGACTTCAGATTTATCGCTCAATTTCTTTCAGTTTTTCCGGAAGGCTACTGAAAGCTAAACTTTCTGAAGAACATGCCTTTCTACACAATGCTTAAGAAGTTGTTATCCATGTGCAAATCGATTTTCTGTCTACTATTCACTGAATGATGTGGCTGGCATTGTCAAAGCTTCACCCTCCATTGCCGGTGGTGAACTGTAGCCGAGCTCGCGGCCGCAGACTACATGTACCTGGCGCGCCAACGTCCGAGGGCTTCTCGGTCATTTCCGGTAAGGTCCTCCTCTTGCTACCTCTGACGGTCGTTCGCTGCAGTACAAGAAGCCAGGATCCGTTTACCTTAAGGCTTTCCTCTTTCTTGTTGAAGCTGTTCGCGTGTTTTTGTATTTCTACAGCTTCTCTGAACAAGTGCGTGTGATAGTGCTCCTCTACAGGCAGAACTTCCGTGTCGGCTATAGCGAAGCACTATCACACGCGCTTGTTCAGAGAAGCTGTAGAAATACAAAAACACGCGAACAGTTTCAAAAAGAAAGAGGAAAGCCTTAAGGTAAACGGATCCTGGCTTCTTGTACTGCAGCGAACGACCGTCAGAGGAAGCAAGAGGAGGACCTTACCGGAAATGACCGAGAAGCCCTCTGACGTTGGCGCGCCAGGTACATACAGGGTGTTACAAAAAGGTACGGCCAAACTTTGATGAAACATTCCTCACACACAAACAAAGAAAATATGTTATGTGGACATGTGTCCGGAAACGCTTATTTTCCATGTTAGAGCTCATTTTATTACTTCTCTTCAAATCACATTAATCATGGAATGGAAACACACAGCAACAGAACGTACCAGCATGACTTCAAACATTCTGTTGCAGGAAATGTTCAAAATGTTCTCGATTAGCGAGGATACATGCATCCACCCTTCGTCGCATGGAATCCCTGATGCGCTGATGCAGCCCTGGAGAATGACGTATTGTATCACAGCCGCCCACAATACGAGCACGAAGAGTCTCTACATTTGGTACCGGGGTTGCGTAGACAAGAGCTTTCAAATGCCCCCTTAAATGAAAGTCAAGAGGGTTGAGGTCAGGAGAGCATGGAGGCCATGGAATTGGTCCGCCTCTACCAATCCATCGGTCACCGAATTTCTGTTGTTGAGAAGCGTACGAACACTTCGACTGAAATGTGCAGGAGCTCCGTCATGCATGAACCACATGTTGCGTCGTCCTTGTAAAGACACATGTAGAGTATCCCGTATGAAATCGTGATAACGTGCCCCATTGAGCGTAGGTGGACGAAACTAAAATGAGCTCTAACATGGAAATTAAGCGTTTCCGGACACATTTCCACATAACATCTTTTCTTTATTTGTGTGTGAGGAATGTTTCCTGAACGTTTGGCAGTACCTTTTTGTAACACCCTGTATAGTCTGCGACCGAGAGCTCAACTCTAGTTCACTACCGGCAATGGAGGGTGAAGCTTTGACAATGCCAGCCACTCGTGCTGGCGAAACGTCACTTAAATCATTAGATGAACGTCGGCCTAAGAACTCGAGACAGAAGCCAATAGGCAGTTTGTCAGCAAGTGGCCACGAAAGCCTTAACAATGTTGTACAACACTAGAATTTCATGGAAGCAGGGCAGCAGGACAGGAGTGAGTTGCGCAGTGAGCCGAAGACTGATGCCGAGAGGCGGCATATCATATGGGGCGGCTGTGTTTGCGCGGGCTACCTGTGCGTGTTTGCTGCCAGATAGGACGGCGAGTGTCGCGTTATCAGGGCTGGGGCTGCGGCCAATGATCCGCGCCGCCTCCCGCCGGCGCCACGCGACGCCACGCGTACCGGCACGGTTCGCCACCCTGCTTTTTCCCTCGCTTATACATTGACGTATCACAAATCATGCGATACGTCCTGCTATAGTGTCGGACCTCCTTTTTCCCGACGCAGTGCAGCAATCGGCCTGACGTGGACCCAACAAGTCGTCGGATGTCCTCTAATTGGGAAATTGTTGCCGGTGAAAGATTTTGTGCACAAACTAACCTCTCGTTTGTGTCAAATAAATGTTCTATAGAATCCAAGTCGGGCGATCTGGGTGAATATATCATTCGCTCTACCTTTCCAGAATGTTCTTTAAATCAATCGTGAACAATTGTGGCCCAGTGACAGGACATCCCTGTATAGCTGCAAATGGCCTCCAGCTAGACGAAACTAACCATTTCCAGTTAATGATCGGTTCAGTTGGACCAAAGGACTCAGTCGATTCTATGTAAACACAGCCCACACTATTATGGAGCCACCACCAGTTTTGGAAGTGCCTTATTGACAACCTACACTCCTGGAAATTGAAATAAGAACACCGTGAATTCATTGTCCCAGGAAGGGGAAACTTTATTGACACATTCCTGGGGTCAGATACATCACATGATCACACTGACAGAACCACAGGCACCTAGACACAGGCAACAGAGCATGCACAATGTCGCCACTAGTACAGTGTGTATCCACCTTTCGCAGCAATGCAGGCTGCTATTCTCCCATGGAGACGATCGTAGTGATGCTGGATGTAGTCCTGTGGAACGGCTTGCCATGCCATTTCCACCTGGCGCCTCAGTTAGACCAGCGTTCGTGCTGGACGTGCAGACCGCGTGAGACGACGCTTCATCCAGTCCCAAACATGCTCAATGGGGGACAGATCCGGAGATCTTGCTAACCAGGGTAGTTGACTTACACCTTCTAGAGCACGTTGGGTGGCACGGGATACATGCGGACATGCATTGTCCTGTTGGAACAGCAAGTTCCCTTGCCGGTCTAGGAATGGTAGAACGATGGGTTCGATGACGGTTTGGATGTACCGTGCACTATTCAGTGTCCCCTCGACGATCACCAGAGGTGTACGGCCAGTGTAGGAGATCGCTCCCCACACCATGATGCCAGGTGTTGGCCCTGTGTGCCTCGGTCGTATGCGGTCCTGATAGTGGCGCTCACCTGCACGGCGCCAAACACGCATACGACCATCATTGGCACCAAGGTAGAAGTGACTCTCATCGCTGAAGACGACACGTCTCCATTCGTCCCTCCATTCACGCCTGTCGCGACACCACTGGAGGCGGGCTGCACGATGTTGGGGCGTGAGCGGAAGACGGCCTAACGGTGTGCGGGACCGTAGCCCAGCTTCATGAAGACGGTTGCGAATGGTCCTCGCCGATACCCCAGGAGCAACAGTATCCCTAATTTGCTGGGAAGTGGCGGTGCGGTCCCCTACGGCACTGCGTAGAATCCTACGGTCTTGGCGTGCATCCGTGCGTCGCTGCGGTCCGGTCCCAGGTCGACGGGCACGTGCACCTTCCGCCGACCACTGGCGACAACTTCGATGTACTGTGGAGACCTCACGCCCCACGTGTTGAGCAATTCGGCGGTACGTCCACCCGGCCTCCCGCGTGCCCACTATACGCCCTCGCTCAAAGTCCGTCAACTGCACATACGGTTCACGTCCACGCTGTCGCGGCATGCTACCAGTGTTAAAGACCGCGATGGAGCTCCGTATGCCACGGCAAACTGGCTGACACTGACGGCGGCGGTGCACAAATGCTGCGCAGCTAGCGCCATTCGACGGCCAACACCGCGGTTCCTGGTGTGTCCGCTGTGCCGTGCGTGTGATCATTGCTTGTACAGCCCTCTCGCAGTGTCCGGAGCAAAGATGGTGGGTCTGACACACCGGTGTCAATGTGTTCTTTTTTCCATTTTCAGGAGTGTATGTCCATGGCTTCGTGGGGTCTGCGCCACACCCCAAGCCCACGATCACCTCTTACCGACTGAGATCGGGACTCATCTGATCAGGCCACGGGTTTCCAGTCCGCTTCCGTCCAACCGACGTGGTCTGGTCACGAGCCCAGGAGAGGCGTTACAGGCGATGTCGTTCTGCTACCAGAGGCACTCACGTCGGTCGTCTGCTTCCATAGCTCATTAAAGTCGCACTGTACTAACGGATACGTTGTCGTGCGTCCCTCGTTGATTTCCGCGGTTTTTTCACGCACTGTTGCTTGTCTGTTAGCAATGACTAGATAAAAGTCGCTGCTGTCGGTCGTTAAGGCTGTCGCTCACTATGTTATCTGTGGTGAGAGGTAATGGCTTAAATTACGTATTCTCGGCACGCCCTTGCTCTGTAGACCTCGGAATATTGAATTCCCTAACAGTTTCCGAATTGTAATATCCCATCCGTCTAACTCTATCTACTATTCCGCGTTCAGAGTCTATTAATTTCCGTCTTGCGGCCATAATTACGTGTGAAACATTTTCACGTGAAGCACCTGAACACAAAAGGCAGCTCCGTCAATGCACTACCCTTTTATAGCTTTGTACGCGACATTACCGCCATCTGTATATCTGCACATCGATATTCCATGACTTTTGTCACCTCAGCGTAAATGACTGCCGCGTGCCGCGCCGTCAGGTAGCGCAATCACAGCCGTTCGCGTGCTACAGGCTCGCCATATGTTCCGTCATTAGGTCTTTGCCATCACGATCGCGAGAAATAACCGTCAAAAGCCCTGCTCGTTTGCTTTATCTGAAGCTGTATCGATTTCTCCGGGCGGGAAAAGGAAGCGGTCTGCCTGTACTTCCTGTGCAATTGCACCATCATCAGCGAGGGCAAATTTTAAATGGTTCAAATGGCTCTGAGCACTATGGGACTTAACATCTGATGTCATCAGTCCCCTAGGCTTAGAACTACTTAAACCTAACTAACTTAAGGACATCACACACATTCATGCCCGAGACATAATTCGAACCTGCGCGATCGTAGCAGCAGCGCGGTTCTGGACTGAAGCTCGACCACAGTGGCAGGGGGGGGGAGGGGGGGGGGGGGGCAAATTTCAAACTCACTGAAGATCACTTCGGGGGGTGCATTGAATGGAGGAATGTTATAGTTCGATGCCTCGCTGATAACTTGAACTGGTCGATAAGCTGACTAGATAAGGAGAGGCTAAGAAATCCAAGACATTACCAATGGAATCACTACGATCTTTGCCGCAAGTGTCTCAGCGAAAGCACAAAAATCAGAAATCAGGAAGATTGCATCGACATTTGATCCCACGTGAATTAGGCCCTATCACCCTTTTATTTAGTCATCTAAATAAAGACATTCACGTTCAGTTGCCTCGAACCTACTTCTCTACCAGTATCGATAAACTGAAAGTTATTTGACCGCCAGCCTCGCCATCAAAGATTCACTCCTTGAGACAAGAGTAATTTCCCCAATAAAAATCGATACGACGCTCTGGCTGAATCGAAGACACGAGATCCAATGGTAAGATTTGCGAACTGCAGAGATATCAACGCCGGAAGACTGACAAACTAAAATTAAACACCTCTTCCGTTCGCTTGCAGTAGTGTGCAAATTTAAGTACGAAAGCAACTTTCGCAGGATGTGTCATTTCCGAGTAACATAGCTCGACCGAACTTGGACCGCACTTGGAAAGAACTACTACAGTATAGTACAGAAGATAACTGAAATACTCTGTGAGACAAACAGAAATGACACTTTTATTTATAGACAATATTTACGTTGAAGCCATTGCAATTTATGATGGTTCCCTGAACATCACAAAAGGCAGTACATGGTTCTCAATAGGGGTGTAATAATCACGAACGCCAATGCAAGCTCTGCAACGCGCTTCCACAAGACTGGTACGGAGTTTTTGTGGTGGGGCGTTCCATTCCTCCACCTACGCGGATGACACCTGCTGGACAGTAGTTGGCGCATTTGAACATGCTCCAATACGTCTCCCGAATGTATTACACACGCGGTCGGTGGAATTTAAGACGTGGGAACTAGCAGGCCAGTTCATCGCCAGACTTTTCGCTCCAAGAGCTCAACCACTCTCGCTGCTCGATGGGATCCTGCATTTTCATGCATAAAAATGAAGTCAATGCCGAGCGCATTCAGGAAAAGACGCACATGGGGAGGGAGTATAGTGTCACAGTAATGTTTACCGGTGAGTGTACCGGATTCAAAGATTTTGAGGTCTCTAGACCCTTCCAACACTATTCCTCCCCATCCCGCAGACCTTGACCACCAAAATGATCGTATTCTACAGGGAATTACCTGTTCCCACATCTCCCCAAATGAGGATACGTCCACAACCACGTGGAGCGTGATCGTTTTGTTGGCCCATGTGTTATAGTATGCGAGGTATAATGTTTCTTGGGTGTGCTAACCTCCAAATCTTTGAAAGGTGAAAAGAGTCTTTTCACGGATGCATTCGGCCCTGACTTCATTTTTATGGATGACAATGCGGGACTGCATTGAACAGCGCAGGTAGAGAACCTCTTGGAACGAAACGATATTCGGCGAATGGACTGGCCTAACTGAACTCTCAACTTAAATCCCTTCGAGCACATACAGGATGCGTTGGGGAGACTTATTGCAGCACGTCCACACGCCCCGATGACCATCCTGCAGTTTTCGGCAGCGCTGGTGGATGAATGGAACGCCCTACCACAAGAATGGACCAATCTTGTAGTTAGCGTGGGAGAAAGTAGCAGAGCATACAGTCCATTCCTTAATGATCACACACCCTATTAGGAACCACGTCCCGCCTTTTGTAACATCCAGGGGGCATCATAAATTGCAGTGACTTCAGCAGGATTATTGTCTTTGATCGTAATGACGTTGAAGACACTGCAATTTATGTATTTATGTTTATTGTCTTTGAAATGGACAGTGTCTTGAAAGGAGGCTATAAGACGAACATCAACAAAAGCAAAACGAGGATAATGGAATTGTAAACGAATTAAACCGGGTGATGCTGAGGGAATTAGATTAGGAAATGAGGCGCTTAAAGTAGTAAAGGGATTTTGCTATTTTGGGAGCAAAATAACTGATGATGGTCGAAGTAGAGAGGATATAAAATGTAGACTGACAATGGCAAGGAAAGCGTTCCTTAAGAAGAGAAATTTTTTAACATCGAGTATAGATTTAAGTGTCAGGAAGTCGTTTCTGAAAGTATTTGTATGGAGTGTAGCCATGTATGAAAGTGAATCATGGACGATAAATAGTTTGGACAAGAAGAGAATAGAAGCTTTCGAAATGCGGTGCTACATAAGAATGCTGAAGGTTAGATGGGTAGATCACGTAACTAATGAGGAGGTTCTGAATAGAATTGGGGAGAAGAGAAATTTGTGGTACAACTGGACTAGAAGAAGTGATCGGTTTGTAGGACATATTCTGAGGCATCAATGGATCACCAATTCAGTATTGGAGGGCAGCGGGGAGGGTAAAAGTCGTAAAGGGAGACCAAGAGATGAACACACTAAATAGATTCAGAAGGATGTAGGTTGCAGTAGGTATTGGGAGATGAAGAAGCTTGCACAGGATAGAGTAGCATGGAGAGCTCCATCAAACCATTCTCTGGACCGAAGACCACAACAACAACGTTGTCTTTGACTAAAAGTGTCATTCCTGTTCGTCTCATTGCGTACTTCTTTTAGTTACCTTACTTTACTATGTTGTAGCAGTTTTCTCTATGTCCACCGATCAACCAGAAGATTATGACCACCTGCCTAATAGTCGGCATGTCCAACTTTGGAGAGGGTAACAGCGGCGAAGCTTCGTGGCATGGAAGCAAGGATATTTTGGTAGGTCGCTGCAGGGATATGGCGCCACATCTTGCGAGCTAACATCCCAAAGATGTTCGGGCTCACATGCGGTTCCCCTTCATCGAAATGTCTTGGCTCAAACTCATGTAGTGGGTGAACCGCACATGTCGTATTACACGCCCTAAACTAGACACCTCTGACCCTTTGGTTAAATTGTCTGGCTGAGGGCAAGTTTGGGAAATACAAAGTTAATATAACATATAATAACAGTAAAATAATATCGGGAACTAAATCAACGACCCATAAATGATGTAGGCCATCCAGCTGCGATTTTGTTAGAATAATGTTTTTTCCAGAAAGCAAACTAATAGCGAAAGTGTTGGTATTTAGGGTTACTGTAACACTCGAGCGCATATCCATTTGACACCGTACGATTAATCACAATCTCATCGCGAATTATAAGTCCAATGCTCCACACGAAAAGTTAGCGTTCACACCAGGCGTGCGGCTACTCACCGCTCAGAGACCAAGTCCCTCGTTACCACTCAACGCGGGTTGACTTAAACCATTTGTCTTCCTAATTACCTAAACACCGACCGCCCGCTTCCGCGTCTCCACCAGCACTGTCTTCTGTCCGTCACCGGCCGCGCTTCCCACGAGCCGAATATCCTCGCTCAGCTGACTAGCGCAGTGCCCTTTCCCGGGGCCGTCCATCTGATTGGCTGCAGCTTACTGTACATTATTCTACATTTTTAAATATTTAAATAATCAAAGCCTGACCACTTTCACGTTCTAAATAAAGTAACAATAATATCTATTACATAATAAACGTTAAATTTTTTACATAAAACCAATACAATTTCCTTCTTAACTTCGAATGTCACGGCCAATAGCCTTTTCTGATAAAAAAATAAAGAACAAAAGTAACTATTATGCACTAAACTTAACAACAAATATTCTATTACTTAATGATTCAATAAGGAGTCATACCGTCCTCGTACAAAGTGGTTTGTATCAAAGAAATGATGATAAGATGCTTAACCGAAAATAATGATAATTTAAATTTACTGCATATTTTAAACAAATGAAGTTACAGTGTTGATATTTACAATATTTGTCATTTTAATGATGCGCTTCTACATGAAACGTCGATCGTTAAGATCGACCAAAGCGTTCATATTTTAGCATTCTGGTCTTTGTTGCAAAACTTGTTAATTTCACTTTAACAGTAAATCCTAAACTATTATAGATATGATCAATATTCGAGTTTTATTGGCATCACCATGAAAATTTATGAAGGTTGGCAGATTAAAATTACTGTGGCTTCATTCCCTGAACTACTACAGAATTCAATAGTTTTCATAAATGTTTCCCTTTATGGCCGATCTTAGGGCCGCCATATTTAACACAGCTACGTTTCCTCGGCCACAAATGGCTTCTACTTGCTTTCCCTATGACGTAGGTTCTCGTGTGTCGCACTCGCACACTACAGCGATTAGGCCTCAATAGACAATAGACGCCTGTGAGTTTCCCCATCTCGTGGTGAATCTGCGCCCTCTATGGCATCCGGTCCTGTACGAAAGGGTTCGTTTCACAATTCCTGAAGGCTGTTTCAGCCACATACTTAAATGAGAGCGAAATGCTCGTTCACTCACCATCTGCACGCATAATTCACCCAACTCCTATAAATTTTGGAGAGGGCGCGATGAGCTCTTACGCCACTTTCTGTCACATCCCAAATGTGTTCGGTAGGTTAATACATGGCGACCACATCAATTCTAACTCACAACTGTGTTCCTCAAATCACTCCATCGCACCCCTGGCCTTATGACATGGCGCATTATCTTGTTGAAAAGTGACATTGCCGTCGGGAAACGTGATCGTCATGAAGGGGTGTACGTGGCCTGCAACCAGTTTACTATACTCCTCGGCCGTCATGGTACCTTGCACGAGGTCCGATGGACCCAAAGAAATCCACGTGAATGTTTCCCTGAGCATAATGGAGCCGCCGCCAGCTTGTCTCCTTCCCGCAGTATAGTTGTCAAAGAGCTGTTCCCCTGGCAGATGACTGATTTACTCACTTCCATCGACATGATGGAGAATTTATAGAGATTCATCAGACCTTGCAACGGTCTTGCCACTGTGCCAACGTCACATCCGATGGTCATGTGCCCATTCCAGTCGCAGTTGTCGATGACAGCGTGTTAAATTGGCACAAGCATGGGTCGTCGGCTGCGGAGAGCCACCGTTCGGTGCACTGTGTCTTCAGACACACTTGTACCCTGCCCAGCATTAAAGTCTAATCTTAGTTCTGCCACAGTTCGCCGCCTGTCCTGTTTTACCAGTCTGCCCAAGGTACGACGTCCGACATCTGTAATCAGGGCTGGCCGCCCAACCCCACGACGTCTGGACGTGGTTTCACTTTGGTTTTGCCACCTATTGAAGAAACCCACCAAAGAACTCCTCGATCACCCGACAACTCGTGTAGTTTCCGAATTGCTCATTCCGAGGTTTTGGGACAGCGCAATCTGCCTTCGTTCAAACTCAAATAGATCTCGCGCCTTCCACATTCTGTACAGGGGGAGTACGCTCACTCATACTACATGCTCCGTGCTTGGATCTGATTAGCAGTCACTCATCTCCAGGTGTCGCTGCTATCGCCTGAACGGGTTTATATTGACAGTAGGTCGGTTGGTCATAACGTTCTCGCTGATCAGTGTATGCTCTAATTTTCATCGAGCTACATTACTTGACAGTGACACATCTTTCGAAAGTTACTTTCGTCCCAAATTTTGCACATTAGTGATTATCTACCATACACCATGATTAAGGTGCACATTGGAGTAGAGCGACAACTCAAAGTATCTGAGAACGTCTAAAGGAGAAAAGACTACTAACGACGGCCGCTAGTATAAATTAAAACTTCTCCTGAAATTCCTGCCTACATACGTTCATTCATTTGGAAGCGTAAAGCTTGGCTAAGCCTCAGAAAATCCCTTATACATTGATACATTCTAAGTCCCTCCTGGACACTAGTCACAGCAACAGACAACTATGTGTCCTGCAGTCTTCTAATGAACATAGTTCCTCACTGCTACCTGAAAATTAATTACAGTGGGATCATTTCGGCACTTCACCGAGCACGGGGAAGACTGCATTTATCCATGTTCTGCCACTTCAGGTCGGATCTTCAGTCTCTTCCTTACTTACTCTCTAAAATTTCTCGCCGCACTACACATTCTGTCACCCAACCTTGCCCCCCCCCCCCCCCCCCCGTATTCTCCTGTACACCAACACGCTTGTTGAATTCTATTTTAGACAGTTCCATCACCAAAATCCATAACACCGAGCTCCTATTTGTCGTTCGGCTTTCTTCTACTCCACTGAGTTGAGTCCCTCACAAGTGAATTTCTGATATAGACACCGTTCGGAAACCGCAAATGCCACTTTTCGACAAGGAAAGCAGTTACTTTCAGCTAAGAACCTGCATCCGTCTGGTGTTCGCAGTTAGTATCGGAGATACCGCAGACTCTATGGTTGCATAGAAACTTCAGGTATCTCATAGACTTCGTAGTAGACATTGCCTAGGACTATTTTTGAAGAATACGCCGTAAGCGACACAAACCATCTCAATAATTCTTCAAAAAGGTTATTAGCAAAACCAAGAAACAGTGCTCGTCTACTCCAACGAATAATAATGCAAAACTGACAAGTGAAAGTCACTGACTAAAGGCTGTAGTTCAGACACCAACAAGTTGATCACACAAAATGAAAATGCTAGGCCTCGTTGAGACTTTGTTGGAATGAAGTTGATGTAAAATCTCAGTTCTTTCGTCAATGTACGAAGTTAAAATTACACAGAGCTTTAAGTTTTTCCGTCTAAACACGGAGTTGAAGTTCCCTTGGAACAGACTAGAATCAGTGTATTATAAGAATAATTCGAGCCAAGTTTTACGATATCCACAGCCACGAAACCAGATCCATCAGCGGCGTCTTGGCGACCTGTGGGATTCTTCGCAGCGTCAGCGTAGACGGTGGTGTAGGCGTGGGATGGATGTCAGAACTGGGGTCGCTGCTCGGAGTCAACTACCGCGTAAAATATCGTTTGGTGGCAGGATATCTTGGGACTTATTCGCGGTCACGTGTCTTGCGGAAGTAAGGAGGTTGCCTCTACACACGACCTCTGGTGGCTCTGCTAGTGCCGCCTAGTGGAACACCAGGAAACATACTTTTCGGTGAAAAGTTTTTGCCTGGCAAGCGGGCAACCCGAGACACTGCAACGTTTCATGTGTTGTCCACACTGCAGGCGTAACCTCGCGACATATTCGCTTTACTTCGCTGTGTACCGCGCTGCTCTTGTATCTGAGTGCCTATGTAAGTCTGTCTTCCGGTTTCCCCATGTCACTCCACGTTACCCAACACTGAGGGATATGCTGAGGCTGGGGAATCAAAGAAGAATAGGTACTTATTTAAAAAATTCCGTTTGAGATACCCCTAAAACAACCACCACACTCCCGCTTCCCGTCGTAGCCATTGCGTTCAATCATTCGGCAAACGTTTGTTTGGAGAGGATCAGTATCTCAGTTCTATCGTAATAAGGATGGAATAGGCCATGACATCGAATGAAGCACCTCAGCTTCCACCTAAAATTATGAAATTTCTATCCAAGGGTGGCCGGAGTGTGATCTGAACCAACTTACTCTGTGAATGTGTAATGTTTCAAATCGCATCAAGGCACTAAATATATACCATTAAAATTGCGTCTAGTGAGTGCCAGTGTTTACGAATTTAGCGTTCTTATGTCAGTTAGAAACAAAAAGCTCTTTCCATAGCTCACTTCAATAAAAAAGGTACGTTAAACTTGGTCTCGTCCTCCTGAAGGCAAGTTCAGAGTCTTAAAATCGCTCCCTCTCGTTAAGGGCTCTTCCTCCCTTTGACGGTTATGACATTTTCTCCTTGAAGGCTCTAAACGGCTACCATGATTAGAAATTTAATTGTGGTGCAATAAAGCCAGAAATTCATGGTCATCTACCCATGTCGAAACCGTGAATCTTCTGACGTACCAATGGTGGCCGTTTTAAACTACACCGTCCTCAAATAATCAGCATGGACTCCGAAAACACAGCTTGCTTGTTCATAAATGAAATCTTACAGACAGTAATTTCGTGTGAAAAGATATATTCCATCTCCCAGTCTTTCAGCACTGCTCTACATCATCGATGACTAAGAAACGATCTCACGTTGTATCTTCTTAGATATGCGACTGAGTCGATGAATATTTGACTAATAAGACCCAATACCTTGTACTGGAAGGCCGATATTCAACAGAAAACAAAAGTGACACTGAATGTGGCGCAAGGAAACGTAATAAACAGAGCTTCTTATATTCTCAATAAAGAAAATTATTTATGAGTTTCCAGGGTGGAGACAGAAATAAAGAAATATCATAAACATAACACATTATCATGCCTAATGCTGTGTAGGAAACGCGTTGGCATTCATAACAGCTTCCTGCCGTCTCGTAGTGGATAAAAAAAGGTAATGTATGGTTTCAGAGGAGTCTTATACCATTCTTCCTGCAAAATTGTGGCAAGTTCAGATAACGATGATGAAGGTGGATAGCGATCACAAGCACTTTTCTCCAAAGTAGATCACAGGATTCAATAATATTGATATCTGATGACTTTAGTGACCAGGAAAAATGTGATAATACATTCTCGTGCTTGCAAAACCAGTGCTGGACGAAGAGATCTGTGTGAACAGGAGCCATGTCATCTTGGAACACAGCTTCACCATTGGGGAACAAATACTATACCACGGGATGAGCACGATCAGCCAAAATGATTACGTAATTCTTGGCAGCAGTGCGATCTTCCAGAGTGAGTATAGACCCTTGTAATACCACGATAAGGCTATCCAAATCATCACCGAACCACTGCTGTGTATCGCTATTGGGATGTTAATTCAGCCAGGAGCTGGAAACAGTGTGAAACAAGGCTCATCCGACGAAAATACATTCTTCCATTGCTCCACATTCGAGGTTTTATGGCTTCGGTATCATGTTTTCCAGTTACGGTCATTCGCTCACTAGTGAGTGGTTTTGGAATTCTGGAACTCCCTGCTTATAGAGCTCGCGTCGTGTTGTTTTAGTGATGACAGGGTTCGCGAGTGAGACATTCATTTGTGCAGTGACTGCAGCTGTCGTCTTCTTATTTTTAGTCGTAATCCTCTTCAATGATTTTGATATCATGACCCGTTGACCGAATGATAGCGGTCTTAAGCCTAACGCTTTGTACAGTGTCGTGTCCGCAGTAAGTGCTTTAGGCAAGAAATATTAGTTTAGACCTGACAAGAATTAAAATTGTCTCGCCTGCGTGTTGTCAACAGTCACCAGTGGTTGTGACGGACAGACTGCTGCTCGAGCGCAGCGCCGCCAGTGGCAGTGGCAGTGGCCAGCACTAGAGGGAGGGCGTGGCGGAGCTGCGAGGCTCCCCTGCATCCTTCCCCTTCCCCTTCCCCTGCCCCCTGCAGCCAGCGCCCCTGCCTTCCCCCTACCCCACTGCCCCACTGCCACAGGCCGGCTCCGTAATGAAAGCCGCCGGCCTGCCGGGCAGCTCAGCCCGCAATTCCGCGTCGCTGGGAGCGTAGCTGTCTGTCTGCAAGCTGTGCACTGGACCACCGGGTCGAAGGACGCAACAGCGGTCTCGGACCTCCACCAGCCTCGTCTCACAGCTACTATAGTGTGTACGTGAACCACTCCAGCACGAACATTCAAACGCTGAATCCCAGCTGCTTGTAGCTTACTGTGAGTGCCGGCAGAATTGATTTAATTATGTTCTCAGTGACTATAAAATTGTTTTCCTCTAGTCCGATTTTACAAAGGCTAAGAATGAGTTTTGATTTTCATTATAACTGGAGGCGAGTTTCATACATAATAGTACAATTTGAAACGCTAGCTACAACACTCATAAGAGGCAGTGCTGAAAAGTATACCTCCGAATTTTTTTATGAGCTTTCTTAAAGCTTTTTTAAAAAACGAGCGTCGTTAACGCTTTACATCTTTATCTACATGTCTACAAAGCTTTTTTAAAAAGCCAGCGTCGTTAACGTTTTACATCTTTATCTTCATGTCTACATATTTGCAGCCCTCTGCAGCTATAAGGTCCCGAATTGTAGTGTGTAACATGGCTGTGTGTAACGTAACTAACTTGTTGTGTTAGAAAGAGCGGGTTGTAATCGAATTTCGAATTCGAGGCGTTCGTCCACACATGGAGGACCCTCTCCTACAAGATGACAATGCTAGACCACACACGGGCGCTGCTACATCTGCAACAATTCGACACCTTGGCTTCACTGTCGTCGATCTTCCTCGATACAGTCCCTATTGCCGGCCGGTGTGGCCGTGCGGTTCTAGGCTCTTCAGTCTGGAACTGAGTGACCGCTACGATCGCAGGCTAGAATCCTGCCTCGGCCATGGATGTGTGTGATGTCCTTAGGTTAGTTAGGTTTAAGTACTTCTAAGTTCTACGGGACGAATGACCACAGATGTTAAGTCCCATAGTGCTCAGAGCCATTTGAACCAATTGAACAGTCGCTATTTGGTCCCATCCAATTTTCATCTGGTTCCAAAACTTACAGAACAACTTCGACGACTTCATTTTCTTAGTGATGAAACGATGCAAGCAGAGATGAGGCTGTGGCCCCTTAACAAAGTCTGACACTCCACACTGACGGTATCAACAAACTGGTCTGTCGTTGGGAGAAATGTGTTCCTCGTCGGGGTGATTGTTGAGATAAATATATAGACACGAATAATAAGGATGTAGAATGTCAATAACGTTTGTTTTATTAAAAAAATTTTAGGAGTTTTCATATGAAAATCCAGAAGCACTACTTTTCACCACGCCTTCGTAATTAGTGACAAATCACTTCTCAAACGACAAGTTTTGACAAGAAAGTTCTCTTCTGCGCGTGAAGAATACAATAATCTTCATAGCTCAGATGGAATTTAATGGTATCACACCACAAACTCTTTGATTTAACTCTGCCAAACTGATACACCAACGTTTACATGTCGGTCGGATGTTGTTATTGTAGTCTTCAGTCCTGAGACTGGTTTGATGCAGCTCTCCATGCTACTCTATCCTGTGCAAGCTTCTTCATCTCCCAATACCTACTGCAACCTACATCCTTCTGAATCTGCTTAGTGTATTCATCTCTTGGTCTACCTCTTCGATTTTTACCCTGCACGCTGCCCTCCAATGCTAAATTTGTGATCCCTTGATGCCTCAGAACATGTTCTACCAACCGGTCCCTTCTTCTTGTCAAGTTGTGCCACAAACTTCTTTTCTCCCCAATTCTATTCAATACCTCCTCATTAGTTATGTGATCTACCCATCTAATCTTCAGCATTCTTCTGTAGCACCACATTTCGAGGGCCTCTATTCTATTCTTGTCCAAACTATTTATCGTCCATTTTTCACTTCCATACATGGCTACACATATACAAATACTTTCAGAAACGACTTCCTGACACTTAAATCTATACTCGGTGGTAACAAATTTCTCTTCTTCAGAAACGCTTTCCTTGCCATTGCCAGTGTACATTTTATATCCTCTCTACTTCGGCCATCATCAGTTATGTTGCTCCCCAAATAGCAAAACTCCTTCACTACTTTAAGTGTCTCATTTCCTAATCTAATTCCCTCAGCATCACCCGACTTAATTCGACTACATTCCATTATTCTCGTTTTGCTTTTATTGATGTTCATCTTATATCCTCCTTTCAAGACACTGTCCATTCCGTTCAACTGCTCTTCCAAGTCCTTTGCTGTCTCTGACAGAATTACAATGTCATCGGCGAACCACAACGTTTTGCGCTTCTAGGCGCGTCAGTCTGGAACCGCGTGACCGCTACGGCCGCAGGTTCGAATCCTGCCTCGGGCATGGATGTGTGTGATGTCCTTAGGTTAGTTAGGTTTAAGTAGTTCTAAGTTCTAGGGGACTGATGACCACAGATGTTGAGTCACATAGTGCTCAGAGCCATTTGAACCATTTGAACCTCAACGTTTTTTCTTCTCCATGGACTTTAATACCTACTCCGAAGTTTTCTTTTGCTTCCTTTATTGCTTGCTCAATATACAGATTGAATAACATCGGGGATAGGCTACAACCCTGTCTCACTCCATTCCCAACCACTTCTTCCCTTTTATGCCCCTCGACTCTTATAATTGCCATCTGGTTTCTGTAGGATATGTTGATTACAATTTTATCCTTTTGCGAACTTATGTTCAGCACAGAAAAAAGCCTTTGTTACATGTGAGGAAAGGTGTGAGTATATGATTATTATTGAGTGTGTGTGACGTTACTGAGACTTCTTAGGTGTAGGTCTCTTCGCATGCTACCCACAGGACGTACACATTCAGTTTACTCCATCTTTCAATACTTTCAAAATGGTCAAATCATTCCAATCAGGGTCATGGGAACATCATAATGACAGATGGCACAGTCATTTGGTTGTATTTTGATGACCACAGATAGACTCAAGACAACAGTGTGGCAAGAAGAGTTGGCGGGCATCCTTCCAGTCGGAGTATGCCACGACAAGATCGCAGGCTTTTCCCGGCTGCCTCTAACGAAGTGACGGATGACAAAAACTGGACTGCGCAGACGTGAAAGGCGCAGTGTTACCATAAACTGTCGGGAACGATTACTGGAAGCTGTACTGAGATCTCGAGTTGGCATTCATCGTTAACCACTGAGACCATACTACAGACAACAAAGACTTGGATGGTGTGGATCCAGCCCCAACTGGGACATTGAGATGCATACTGTGGTCTAGAGCGACGAATCTCGCTTCTGCTTGTGGTGGTCAGATCGGCGGAAACGTATCTCTAGACGACCTACCGAAAAATCACAGCAAACAGCGATTCTCGACACACACACACCTTTCCAGTTCCTGGCGTTGTGGTCTGAAGAGCTGTTGGGTAGGGGAACAGGTGCTGTGGCGCCCTAGACAACCGGCGCCAACGGCTCCGTGCACAACTCAATCGTCATGTGGGTTGCAGCGAGCTCAGCCCCTGCAGTGCAGACGACATGGAACTTCGCAATCGCGGAACTCCGCTGCCGGACCAGCACAGGGCGTCAACAGCCTTCTGACCATGTCAACAAGCGGCGTACATGGCGGCGGTAGAGGTCGACGGCAAACCTCTTCGTGCATCCGCCAAGACACGCGCTAGATATGTGGCCACACATATCCGACCGCAAGGTGATTTAGGCCGACATACAAGCTCAGAAGAGCAGTTTAGTACCAGGCAGCAGTCTGAAGATCTCTACTACGCCGCGCCGAGGACAGCATGCCACCCTCCCCAGCTGGGAATCAAAGTGACATGGACATGCTTGTTGGGACTTACTAAAATTACACTACTGTTCTTTTATACGAAAAGATAGTGTCAGACTGGAATTTTCGATCCTTATCGGACTTAGATATTTCGTTACTGTTGGCTCTTAATACTTCTTCAGCGAAGTATACCGTAACAGTTGTTAAGTGTTTATTCTTCTTGATTGAAACATGAATTTGGCCTTTTGTTTTAAACCTGAAGTGAGAAAGCTATTTTTCCGTTTTAATCTAAAGTTATTAGGAGTTCAAGTCTCTGCTCTTCACAGAGGTGTGACTACAAATACTTAATCCACTGTTTTTAACATAGAGCTGTTAAGACTTTAAGACTGTGTTCACTGAAGCGTGTGTAAAAATTTCAAATATCTCAGATCTAATTTATGTACTTTCTGATTCTGGAATTCTAAATGGCTCACAACGTTGTTTACGAACCTTAATTTATTTTCTATCAGTTACTGAAGGTCTAGCATCCATTTCTATTTCTAAACCTAGTAACCACGGAAACATAGCTGACAAGACGCTAATCGAAACGTGTACGCTTCTTACATTTTGTTTGAATCGTACAACTTTTCTAAAACTTTACCAGCTCTCAGACATAGTGCCACCAGATATTCGTCGTAGATTATCCGCCAAAGCGGAGAGAACATCCTTTCTTTTATTTTACTGTGAAAAATATTTTTGTGGAAATTGTTTTCAATAAACTTTTGTTTGTTCCGTACAACTGGACTATTTAGTTGTGCCCGCCAGCGCCGAACACGTCAATAGGACTCATTTGGTGGCTGCTGAATGGAGCCATCAGTGTGTTTTGAGAATGGTAAACCCTGCTGACGTACCCTTCATTCTCCGTCGAATCCATCTAGGTGTTTCTTCCCGGACAGCGCACTCTTGAGTCTCCCATCACACCACTCCGATGTCAGGAGCCGCATGAGTCGTTTACTGGGGGTCTATGGTCCAGCCTTATGACCTACAGCTTGTGCGACTAGTCACTGCATAGCCACTACTATCTGCTATTGATCCAGCAATACAAAACACGTCGCATACATCGTTCTCGGAGAGTTAGTTTATACATGACTGACCCTTACAAGTTGTGCTGTAAGTTACTGTAGCATTTTGGTAAGCCTTGCGATAACTTTGGTTGCTGTGCGGTGAATTTACTCAACACGCAACGGCAATAAATATCATTTGACGCTTGCCCAAAGAGTTCAGACTTCTTTACCTAGTTTCAGGAGGACTTCATGTCCTGCACTTTGGATGATATTGGATTTGCTATTTTCCGTGACAAGGGGCGGGTTATTCTCCTCCTTCCGAAATTATTCAACACAAAAAGACCTATTTATAAAAGAATAAACACAAAAGACTGCGGCCAAAGGATTCCATAAATCTAAGTGGAAAAATAGTCGTTCAGTGGTGCGCGCGAGAGCGCGCACACACACACACACACACACACAAACTAACTACAGGAAAAACACATTACTCTTGAACAGCTAGCAACCTAAGACGTCACTGAATTGAAGTGCTGATTTTCAGTTCAGTACCTGGATTTCTAAACCAGGTATCCATGGAAACATAGCTGACAAGACGCTAATCGAAATGTGTAGGCATATTACATTTTATTTTAAACGTACACATGTCGTAAAATTTTACCGGCTCGCAGGCATACCGCCTGGGCACGTTCCGGCAGCCCCAGGATAGAGGACTAGAAGTTTCGTCTAGACCACATCAGTCGTGCTAGCAACAGCAAGAAAACAGTAGTGCTTTTCTCAACTTGAGAATAACTCTACCGTCCGGAGAACCTCACATCTGAGCATGAACAAAATTGGATCCTGTTGAGGTCACTCATCCGTCCTCGATCTGGAGTTGGAAGATCCAGCAGTAATTAGCAGAAACAGCATTTCCTTGTGAATACCATCAACTGTGATTGCAGAGAGGCACAGGCTACCGAGCCTCTACTGGATTTTCAAGTACGTCCTACATCGTGCACAGAAGATCTTCAATTTTCTACTCCGAGCGCATTTAAAGTTGCAATGTTTTGGTATAATAATGTAGCTTGATAATTATTTCTTTGATTTGCTTTTGATTACCATCTATCCTGTTTACAACTCGAATAAGTAATATATAAACACGAGT
Source organism: Schistocerca gregaria (assembly GCF_023897955.1). Classification (NCBI taxonomy): domain Eukaryota; kingdom Metazoa; phylum Arthropoda; class Insecta; order Orthoptera; family Acrididae; genus Schistocerca; species Schistocerca gregaria. Next base: position 543,626,728 of record NC_064921.1, read on the forward strand.
AATTTATCAGTAGCCCAACCAAAGTTGACAAGTAGGAGTATTCAGCAAGGGGAGGCAGTGATGAACGGTCTCACCTCATTTTGGACAGCTGCTCACATGCGTGCGCGGCTCCTCCCAAACATCCATTGGTTGTGTCGATTGAGGAGCGCTGACAGCGACTGTGTAACCGATCTTTCAACAACGACAGGCTGCCGGTTGTATTGCTCCGCCGTTCAGTTTTTTCTATTCAGCAGGTGTCCCAGCTGACCTGAGAGAACCACCTCTGATTGTTGCCTTCGACAAGCCAAAGGGCAGTACCTTCCACGCTTGGCAAGACGTGGTCACATAGTGCCGAAAGCAATGGGCGCACATTGAGTGCACTGTCGCTACCGCCGGATGGTCAGGAAATCTGATATCCCAACGCCTAACGACCACAAACGGTGCACTTTTCATTACACTCAGATTATCGCGGTATCTTTCATGCATATTTTTGCATATAACTGTTGACTTAGATAAATATGCCATCGATATCCCATACAATGAGATGCAATTAAAGGCGTGGGGACTGTTAGGTGAGATGACTAACTGTTCTGGCCATTTCGAATTATTACATTTAATTGGCTTATTAAAGTTCGGTAAGTCTAGGATAAGTCGTGTTTTATCTGTTACTAGCTGACAAACGCGGCATTGCCCAGGGATTCATTTTGCTAGTTTTGTATTAGAAAAGAAAACAAAAAAATGAACTCTCTAAGTACACTCCTGGAAATGGAAAAAAGAACACATTGACACCGGTGTGTCAGACCCACCATACTTGCTCCGGACACTGCGAGAGGGCTGTACAAGCAGCGGACACACCAGGAACCGCGGTGTTGGCCGTCGAATGGCGCTAGCTGCGTGGCATTTGTGCACCGCCGCCGTCAGTATCAGCCAGTTTGCCGTGGCATACGGAGCTCCATCGCAGTCTTTAACACTGGTAGCATGCCGCGACAGCGTGGACGTGAACCGTATGTGCAGTTGACGGACTTTGAGCGAGGGCGTATAGTGGGCATGCGGGAGGCCGGGTGGACGTACCGCCGAATTGCTCAACACGTGGGGCGTGAGGTCTCCACAGTACATCTATGTTGTCGCCAGTGGTCGGCGGAAGGTGCACGTGCCCGTCGACCTGGGACCGGACCGCAGCGACGCACGGATGCACGTCAAGACTGTAGGATCCTACGCAGTGCCGTAGGGGACCGCACCGCCACTTCCCAGCAAATTAGGGACACTGTTGCTCCTGGGGTATCGGCGAGGACCATTCGCAACCGTCTCCATGAAGCTGGGCTACGGTCCCGCACACCGTTAGGCCGTCCTCCGCTCACGCCCCAACATCGTGCAGCCCGCCTCCAGTGGTGTCGCGACAGGCGTGAATGGAGGGACGAATGGAGACGTGTCGTCTTCAGCGATGAGAGTCGCTTCTGCCTTGGTGCCAATGATGGTCGTATGCGTGTTTGGCGCCGTGCAGCTGAGCGCCACAATCAGGACTGCATACGAGCGAGGCAGACAGGGCCAACACCCGGCATCATGGTGTGGGGAGCGATCTCCTACACTGGCCGTACACCTCTGGTGATCGTCGAGGGGACACTGAACCCATCGTTCTAACATTCCTAGACCGGCAAGGGAACTTGCTGTTCCAACAGGACAATGCACGTCCGCATGTATCCCGTGCCACCCAACGTGCTCTAGAAGGTGTAAGTCAACTACCCTGGCCAGCAAGATCTCCGGATCTGTCACCCATTGAGCATGTTTGGGGCTGGATGAAGCGCCGTCTCACGCGGTCTGCACGTCCAGCACGAACGCTGGTCCAACTGAGGCGCCAGGTGGAAATGGCATGGCAAGCCGTTCCACAGGACTACATCCAGCATCTCTACGATCGTCTCCATGGGAGAATAGCAACCTGCATTGCTGCGAAAGGTGGATATACACTGTACTAGTGGCGACATTGTGCATGCTCTGTTGCCTGTATCTATGTGCCTGTGGTTCTGTCAGTGTGATCATGTGATGTATCTGACCCCAGTAATGTGTTAATAAAGTTTCCCCTTCCTGGGACAATGAATTCACGGTGTTCTTATTTCAATTTCCAGGAGTGTGGTATAACATTGAAAACATTTCATTTCGATGTATTCTTGAAAACACATGTGAAATTATCAAACAGTATTACAAAACACCAAAAAACGTTGAGATAAATAACAATTCATTATTTTATTTGCATCAGCCACAGACATCAAGAATTAGAGACACCAAAACCGTGCTTTCATAGCTACAGGCTCATCATACGTGGTAATTGCGGCACCAAATGCTTCAATGCGTCGCCAAAGTCTTGTATTCGACATTCGACTTTGCACAAAAATTAAAACTTCAGTGTGACATTGAAACAAAACTGTTACGTATCGATATTGGCATCACTCGCCATTCAAATTTCAACAAGGTGAAGGTGGCATGTAAGAAACTTCAAAATGGCATGCGGTATACTACATGCTTGGATACGCAGTTGATTAGTATTCAGGCGAAAACGCTTAAATTAGATAAGAATGACGCTAACTACATTCTGTATACAGGGAAAGAATACGTAGTGGGTTTCTCATTCAAAAATATAATTTGAGTTTTGGGTTTTTTTGTGGAAGTATCGTGTTACACCTCGTCTGAGGAGGAAAGACGTCTAATGGCAGGGTGCGCGATTTGACAGCGATAGGATCAGTGCATGTCGACGCTACTACTTATCGTTCCGCAATATTGTTGTTCGCCTGCCATGTCAACATTAATGTAACCATCTGTCAAAAGCGTGAGAAACCACCTTTTTGGAGCGCGGGACGTAGAGGAAGGGAGTCAGTGAAGGTCTGGAAGGTACAGACAGGGGCGTACAGCCGCTACGACTCCAGTCCCTTGGCCAGCAGCGCTAGGTTTCTCGGTTGAGGATCCACGTTGCTAACAGTCCGGTCGAGTGAGTCCCACAGATTCTGCATTGCACTTAAACCTTGGGTGTTTGGTGCCCAGGCTAGTCCAGTAGACTCATCCTGGTGACCTTCGAACCACACTGCGAGTTGTGTGACACGTTGCATTGTCCTGCTGCCAACGTGCAGAGGAAAAACAATCTGCATGTAGGGGTGGACATTGTCCCCCAATGATAGATGCGTACTTGTGCTGATCCATTGCGGCTTCCAAAATGACGATATCACCCACAGAATGTCACGAAAACATTCCCCAGACCATAAAGCTTACTCCTCCAGCCTTTCCCCTTCCAGCAATTGTTGAATAGTCATTGCTTTCAGACGTTTCACATCGTGCACTTATTAATCTGGAGAGGCTATCTGTACCACTCTGGCCGGCCGCGGTGGTCTCGCGGTTCTAGGCGCGCAGTCCGGAACCGTACGACTGCTACGGTCGCAGGTTCGAATCCTGCCTCGGGCATGGATGTGTGTGAAGTCCTTAGATTAGTTAGGTTTAAGTAGTTCTAAGCTCTAGGGGACTAATGACCACAGCAGTTGAGTCCTATAGTGCTCAGAGCCATTTCAACCATTTTTTGTACCACTCTGTGGACTTCCAGTTGCGTTATTAGCATGCAAATTCCAGACTTCGTCATCGATGAAAAGCAGTCAGCATGGACGTGTCAACCGGGCGCCTGCAGCGAAGGTCCATACGCAGAGACATTCGCTTAAGAGATTCTACTGGTAGCCCTTGGTTCATTTACGTGGTCAGTTGCTCAACAGTTGCACGTCTCTTGACCCGTAGAGGTCTCCACAGCCGCCTTACAGCCAGTGCCATCTATAACCGCAGGTGCACCTCGGTTACGTCCGCGCCAGTTTCGGATAGCGCCATTTTGCCATGCACAGTATACTTTAACCACGGCGGCACCGTAGGCCGACTCGTGTACTCTTAGTGACTGCACGACACAAAGCTTTGTGACTCACCTGGGTCCGTCAACACCGATATTGGACTGTTGATGACTAGAAACATGTTGCCTTGTCGGACGACTCTCGTTGCAAATTGTACTGACGGTATGGACGTCTACGGGTATGGATACGTCATGAACCCATGGACTCTGCATTTCAGCAGAGGACTGTTCAAAGTGGTGGAAGCTCTGTAATAGTATGGGGCTTGTGCAGCTGGAGTGATATCAGATCTCTGATACGCCTAGATACTACTCTGACAGGCGACACGTACGTGGGCATCCTGTCTGATCACCTGCATCCATTCATGTCTATTGCACATTCCGAGGACTTGGGCAATTCCAGCAGGACAATGCGACACTCCTCACGTCCAGAATTGCTACAGAGTGTCTCCAGAAACACTCTTCTGAATTTAAAGACTCCCCAGACATGAACATTATTGAGCATACCTTGATGACTTGCAACGTGCTGTTCAGAAGAGATCTCAACCGTCTCGTGCTCTTATTGACAGCCCTGCAGGATTCATGGTATCAGTTCCCTCCATCACTACTTCAGACATTAGTCGAGTCTACGCCACGTCGTCGTCTTGTGGCACTTCTGCGTGCTCGCAGGGGCACTGCAGGTATTAGGTGTCACCAACTGCGACATGGTCGCGTATACAAACAGTGATCCAATACTGTCAAATGTTTTTTATTTCAGTCTTTGATCACAATATGAATTCCTTGGACGATGACCTGTTTCAGTCCGTAACCACCATCCTCAAATCTATAATATACAAATATATACACCTAGTCAGCAGTTTGTCTTTCAACATAATACAGCAATACGTATCACAGTATACTACCATATAGCCAGGGAGATGTACAGAAAATACGGTAAAACGTACCTTTTTTACACCATGTCCTAAAGTGATAAGGCCATAATAGCATCGTCAGAACATATAAATATAATCAGCGTAACATCGTCCTATAGATCTAAAATAAGGCGTAGAATAGACCGCATCGTCCACACAGTCAGGATTGCAACATTAGCTACCAGAAATCATCTAGAGATGATGTAGGCAGATTTCTGGTAGCTACTGTACTTCAGTAGCCAGTTGCAATAATGACTGTGCTGACGATGCGGCCTATTCTACGCCTTATTTTAGATCTATAGTGTGGTCAGAAAATGTCTGAAACGCTTGTAGGGATGTTGCAGGGCAGGTTGTACTGAGATATGAATGTTACAAAAAAAAAAAAATTGATACGTTGCGCCGTTTCCGAGTTATTTAGCATTGAAGTTAGCCAATCAGATCGTCGCGCGCGTAAATTCAAGATTCAGGTAACGAGACAAAGCACTCGTTGGGCAACACCGCCCCTGGCAGGCCGCTTGAATGTGAGCGCAAGACGCCCCGCTTGGCTAAATTCTTTGCTAAATAACTCGGAAACGGAGCAACGTATCGAATTTCTTTCCTAACATTTATGTCTCAGTACAACCTGCCCTGTAATATCCCTACAAGCATTTCACACATTTTCTGACCACCTTGTATATGACGATGCTATGCTGATTAAATTTATATGTTTTGACGATGCGATTATGGCCTTATCACTTTAGGACATGGTGTAAAAAAGGTGCGTTTTACCGTATTTTCTGTACATCTTCTTGGTTGTATGATCGTATATTGTGATACGTATTGCTGTATTATGTTGAAAGACAAACTGCTCACTAGGTGTATATACTTTATATATTATATATTGTGATAAAAGACTGAAATAAAAAACATTAGACAGGTGTACCAGTTCTTTTGGCTCTTCAGTCTATATGCGTCGGCCTGTCACTGTGTTGCAAATGCTGCAGTGATGTCCTCAAATGAAAACTTTTTAATCTCCTCATATATTACTTATTTTGCTCGTATTTCGTTTTATTTGCGAAACCTTCTTTCGTTCAAATCTTGATCTGTGTTGTTTTGTGAGTGGTGCTAGATGAGTTTATGCCTAATACGTTTGTATGACGATTACAATCCACAAAATGTAACAAAAAATAAATTTTTGACACATTTGCACATTGGGTGCAAATAGTATATTTCGTCAAATATTAGGATTGATAAGGAAAAATTAAAACCACATGGACAAAGATTCCACAGGAAAAAACTATAAAACGAAGCAAAAATGAGGGTAAATGATTGAGTTAACACGATTTTAAAATGATTTGGCAAAGGATTATAAATGTACAAAATTATGTTGAAACAAATAAACTGAAATACTATATAATGATCGTTGTGTTTTTGATGGATATAAAAAAAAATAGATAGCATCCTACAGGGATCGTACCGACAAACTTCAACGCACCGGCCAAGTAACTGACACGCTGTACTGCGGCGTCGTTTTGAATTTACACTATTTACAATGCACTAGTCTATCAGAAGAAATACTGGTTTTTTTCCTTTTTTTCGATTACTCGCAAACGATGCCACGGTAAATGGTTTTAGGGTGTTGGATGTTAAACTACAACACCGTATCAGTGGTTTTAAAAAGTCAATTCCATCCACGGTGACTTGGGACTGAATTAATAATAAAGCTCAAGCCGCAGAGTCAGCAACCGACGATATGCAACCTACGCCGCAGCATTGTCTCGCGAAGAAGCATTCTGCCGCACTTCCTGACGTCTGGGCTGCTAGATCTCGCAGCGTACGTCGTACTTGGCCACTATCCGAGCTAAAATTGCGTTCCGATTACACGAGCTTAAGAGGTCGGCTAGCGCAGTATCGGCGCGGTTCGGAAACGACGCGCCCTGGAGCACGCGAGCGTCGAGCGCGGCTGGGCGGCCGCGTCTGACCGCTGTGCTGTGCTGCGGTGCGGGCAGGCGGCGCGATGCACGCGATGGGGCTGCACTCGGCGCTGGCCATCAAGCGGCAGCGCAAGCGGCGCGAGGAGCAGCGGCGGGCGCGCGAGCGCCGCTTCAGCACGCAGAGCACCGAGTCGGGCCTCACGTCGCCGCACAACAGCATCGCCAGCCTGGACCGGCAGCGCGGCGCGCGCCGCACCGCCGCCCACTCCAAGGCCACCGGCGACGCCGTCGGCTCCAAGGTCAGTGCCGCAAGCGCGCGCCCGGAGTGTTTACGTCACTCCACACCAGAAAGGCACCTCCCATTCCTCGATAGAGCCTGTAGTACGGTATTCTTGCTGTGGCTGTGGCTATCAGTCCGAACACCTGTTCGATGTAGCTCTGCATGCTAATCTATTCTGAGAGATGCCTCCAATTCCCCGAAAGATGCCGTAGTGCAGTACTTTTGTTGCTGTTACGATCTTCAGTCCGAAGACCTGTTCCATGTATCTCTCCACCTTACTCTGTCTTGTGCAAATCTAATCATTTCAGGATATCATCTGCCACTTACACCCATTCGAAACTGCTTACGCCAGCAACCTAACTTCTCTCGCATTTCTCCCATTACCAAATTAACGATTTCTTGATGAAATTTGTTTTCTCTCCATTTCAGTTCAGAACCTTTACTTACCCGAGTTACTTATCTAATAATAGTCATATCACCTTTTAAAAGCTTCTATTCTCTTCTTGTCTGACTGTTTGTCGTCCTCGTTTCCCTTCTGAACAACATTACATTCCAGACAATACCTTCAGATAAAGACTTCCCAACAAACTAATAACTAATGAGGAGGTATTGAATAGAAATGGGGAGAAGAGGAGTTTGTGGCACAACTTGACAAGTAGAAGGGATCGCTTGGTAGGACATATTCTGAGGCATCAAGGGATCACCAATTTAGCATTGGAGGGCAACGTGGAGGGTAAAAATCGTAGAGGGAGACCAAGAGATGAATACACTAAGCAGATTCAGAAGGATGTAGGTTGCAGTAAGTACTGGGAGATGAAGAAGCTTGCACATGATAGAGTAGCATGGAGAGCTGCATCAAACCATTCTCAGGACTGAAGACCACAACAACAACAACAACAACAACGAACTAATACACAGTGTATCAAATATAACGGCGTAAAAGCATGCAGCTGAAAGTACACGATATTAGAAACAAAAAACTCCAGTAAATGTGGGCTTTCAAATGCATACCTTAAGAACTATTAGCACTTTTTCAGTAAAGAGACGGGTTGCAAAGTAGCGAAGAAGAGCAAGTGCACTTTAGAACCCATCTTACTAAACATTTTTGCTTCTAGATTGTGTTTATACAATTACGATACACTCTTTATATTTCCATTGAGGTGACAAAAGTTATGGGATACCTCTTAATATCGTGCCGGACCTCCTTCTTCCCGTCTTAATGCAACAACTCTATGTGCCAGGACTCAACAAATCGTTGGAAGTCCGCTACAGAAATTCTGAGCGATGCCGCCCCTATAGCCGTCCATTAACGCGGAAGTGTTGCCGGTACAGGATTTTGTTCACGAGCCGATCTCTCGATTAAGTGCCACGAACGCTCGATGAGATTCATATCGGCCGATCTCAGTGGCCAAATCATTTGCTGGAACTGTCCAGAATGTTCTTCAAAGCAGTCGCGGTGACATGGCGTACTGTCACCCATAAAAATTCCATCATTGTTTGGGAACAAGTAGCCGAACACAACCACCTAATAATAGTCAAACCACCTCTAAAAAGCTTCTATTCTCTTCTTGTCTGACTGTTTGTCGTCCTCGTTTCCCTTCTGAACATCATTACATTCCAGAAAATACCTTCAGATAAATACTTCCCAACAATCCAATCCACGTAAACACAGCCCACACAATTATGGAGACACCACCAGCTTGCACAGTACCTTCTTGACAACTTGGTTGGACGGCTTCGTGGAGTCTTCGCCTCACACTAACCCTGCAGTCAGCTCTTACCAACTGAAAGCGGAACTCATCTGACCGAGCCAAGGTTTTCTAGTCGTCTAGAGTCCAACCAATGTGGTCATGATCCCAGGAGGGGCGCCGCAGCTGATGTCGTGACGTCAGCAAAGGCGCTCGCGTCAGTCGTCTGTTGCCACAGCCCATTAACGCCAGATTTCGCAGCACTGTCCTAACGAATACGTTCGTCGTACGTCCCGCATTGATTTCTGCGATTATTTTACGCTGTGTTGCTTGTCTGTTACAACTGACAATTCTATCTAAACGCCGGTACTCTCGATCGTTAAGTGAAGGATGTCGGCCAGTGGTTTGTCCGTCGTGAGAGATAATCCCTGAAATTTGGTACTCTTCGCACAATATTGCCACTGTGCGTCTCGGAATACTGAATTCCCTAACGGTTTACGAAATGGAATGTACCTCAAGTCTGGGGCCATCTATCTTTCCGCGTTCAAAGTCTATTAATTGCTGTCGTGCCACCATAATCACGTCGGACACCTTTCCAGTTCAATCACCTAAGTACAAATAACAGCTCAGACAATGCACTGCCCTTTTATACCTTGTGCACCAGACGTTACCGCCATCTGTATATGTGCATATCACTGTCCCATGACTTTTATCACCACAGTGTATATTCAATGTTAATACAGGTCTCTTTTTCGGGGAACGCTCTTTTGGCTTAAATGATGTCATTTTCGCTTTTAGGTGTAAGTGTTTCTGTTGCAGTATTGTTGTTTCGGCTTATGTCCCATTGTCAAGCATCAGATTTGATGTGATTATACAGTGTAGAAATAGATTAAAGGTAACAACGTTCTTGCTGGGTCGCTCTTCCTAGTAACAAAGTCAATGACTGCTACTAATGAGATGGCTAACATGATAAATAGAGTTGCGTTATTTACCTATACAGTATTGTGCTCTGTTGTAGGGAGCATTTTTGTAACGATGTATATTAGGCTTCAGAGTGCCTAAAACACTTAACACGCGTTAAAGTGATTCTTTCAGTTCTGTTAAGGTAGCTACGACTATTGAGTGACCGTTCACAGTCAAGGTTCACAAACTCTCGTTTGGAAGACATTCGACATGGTACAAGTACTGGTCTGATTCAAAGTCCTAAGGCGGTTGGGAGACACTTGCAAGAAATTTATCGAAGTGCAGTCACGAAGCGATGAACCGGTGTGATGAATGGCAGCTAGCACTAAATGTAGAAAGATGTAAGTTCATGCAGATGAGAAGGAAAAACAAACCACAATGTTGGAATACAGTATTATTGGTGTGCTGCTTGACACAGTCACGTTGCTTAAATATCTAGACGTAACGTTGCAAAACAATATGAAATTGAATGAGCGTATAGAGATACAGTAGGGAAGGTGAATGATCGACTTTTGTGTATTGGGATACTTTTAGGAAAGTGTGGTTCATCTGTAAATGACACCACATTCGGGACACTAGCGCGATTTATTGTTGAGTATTATTCGAGTGTTTGATATCCGCACGAGGTCCGATTAAAGGAAAACACCGAAGCAATTCAGAGGCGAGCTGCTAGATTTGTTACCGGTAGGTTCGAACAACACGCAAGTATTACGGAGATGCTCAAACTGAAATCACTAGAGGGCAGACGACATCGAGCAGCAGCACTATTGAGAAAATTTATATGACTGCCATTTGAGGCTAACTGCAAAACTATTCTACTGCCGCCGACGTACATTTCGCGTAAGTACCATGAAGATCATGTAAGAGAGACTAGAGTTCGTATGGAGGCACAAAGACAGCCGTTTTTTCCTCGCTCTATTTACGAATGGAACAGGAAAGGAAATGAATAGTAGTGGCACAGGTTACTCTCCCCAACGCACCATACGGTATCTTGCGAAGCATCTATGTAGATGTAGAGCGGCGGGCTCTGAAAGCTGTCTGCAAGCAGTTGTCCGCTGGCGCTCGTAATGACTAGAACGTTGGGCATCAGCTCTGTAAGTAGACCCGTCGATTCAGTCTACAGTCGACTCTCCTTGTCGGACCGTGCAGCCCACATAAATACCCGACTGGTGAAATGATACCGAGCAACCTTCTATTTCCGCCCACGTCACAAGCGATGGGAAGTGGGGCGGAAAAAATGTCGCCCTCAGCAAGCCACTCCGGGAAACGACAGCTGCAGCCGTACGTCTTCTCGCAGTTAGCGCCTGCCGAGCAGGCAACCCAAGGTGCACTACTGTACCGCGTCGAGTATCTTGGTTCCGTAGGCTACTGCAAGCTGGACGCAACACAAATCCATGTACCATATTAAGCATGTCATTAATAACAGGCATAGTGAGTGACACAGCCCTAAAGAGACACTGTTGTTTTTAACTTACTTTTGTAGCATGACATCAAATGTTATAGCTGGCAATGGCACAAAGCCGAGATTGCAGTAGCGCTATAAGAACAGTTTCATCTAAAAGCGAAAATGACATCATTCCAAAACGTTATACAGGCTGTGGACCCATAGTGCGCAAAGATTTTCCCTTTATTGGCAGTCTACATTTTACACTCTCTTTACTTCTGCCAGTGTCAGTTAATTTCCTGCCTACTAGTGGAAGTCATCTGTCGCTGATGGTGTTTCGTTTTCTAATTCCTTCAGCATCGACAGATTTAATTATGTTGCATTACACTACCCTCGTTTTAACTTTAATGCTAATCGTCTTATAACATATTTTCAAGACACTGTTCATTCCGATAAACATATATACCAAATTCTTTGCTTCCCCTGAACAACTATGTTGCCAGCGAATCATAATGTTTTTACAATTGCAAATGAGCGCAAGCTTACATTCGAGGGGAACAGGGAATGAAATAATAAGTCTTATTAAACTGAAAAATTACGGTTAAATAAAAAGGCACATACAAAATAACAGCGATCTATTGCAAATTACTCGTCGTCGGACATCTTTTAAAACAAAGTCATATGATGAGCAACGTCACAATATCCACCATGGACACTGTAAAATTCTCGGATTCTCCTTGGCTCTGTTTTCTCAAAATACTCCCATTTTTATAGGGTAGTCATATATTGAGGTTATCGACTGAGTGATTAGAGTTCCTGTTGCTCGTGCCAAGCTCGCTCAGTGAGCTTGATGTTAGCAGATATCGTACGCCGTTCCATTCCGTTGATTCCTTCGCCCTGGAGAAAGTGTTCACCAGATGTGCAGCGATACACTAGATCGTTATCGTATTAAAATACTACCATCTCCGAAATGTTGATTGTAGGGCCGGACAATAGGTTTAAGGATCAAGTCCCGATACTGTACGGCCCTTAAATTACCCTCGATAGCACTGACACGTGTCCGACATCTGAATATGGTATCTGTCCGAAATGTGACTGTCCCACATGCACGCTGAACCTCTGAAACTGTGTGTCTGGGACGCGCCTTGGTGCATGGCCGCCTTGACGCTCTCCTATGATCACCCGTCGGTGAAGTAGACCCGACACCATAGATCTAGAACCCATTCCAGATGTTCCATTGCCCAATTTCTTTTCGCACCACGGTCCTGACTGTTTTGATATCCGTGATGAAAGCATAGATCCTAAAAGAGACTATTACGTACTGGATAAGTAGACGCAGTCTCGCACTTATCTAAAAAAAAAAAAGCATAGTTCAGTTATGCTGCGTTTTTGTATTCCAAAAATTAACAGCTTGCACAGTACGTCCTTGAGCATTGTCGCGCAAAATGATGGTCAGGTCCTGCAGAAAGTGTCATCATTTCTGTCTCTATGCTGTTCATTTTTGGAATACAACCTACGACCAGCGTAGAGACAGAAGTGATGACACTTTCTGCAGAATCTGGCCACCATTTTGCAGGACAATGCTTAAGCACCTACAGCGCAAGCTGTTACTGATTTGTTTGACTGATGGGGATGCTAAATGCTATACCACCTACTGCACTCCGCTGACTTAAGCTCTCGTGAGCCCAACTCGATTTCTAAACTGAAGGAAACACTTCACGGTATTCACTTCATAACTGCTACAAATTCGTCGGGTAATAGACCGCGCCGATCGAACTGTCAACACAACTGGCACTGCCAAGAGTATCCTACGACTTCCACATCGCTGGCAACGGGTTATACACAAGGCTGGTGACTACTTTGAAAGTCAGTAAAGCTTTGAAACACGTATCTATTTTGTAGGAGCTGTAACTAAATAGTTACCACTATTAAAGTTCCAACCCTCGTATTTCACATTCAATCATTTCCCCTGCATTTTCATGTCCTCAGCATAAAGCTGTAGAAGAAACGTCAATGTTTGATCACCGAAAATGTTCAAATAAACGTCCTGGAACTTATTCATGGTAACCTGGAGTGATTGTTCCCATATGTACTATGAAAAACACCCCCAAAGCATCACAGCACCACCTCTGCTCCTCCACGAACTGCGGGCTATACGAGCCTCCGAGCCGTCGGTGGACACGACGCTTTGTGTCATTTGAACAGAGGCGAAAGGAAGACTCGTTGGACACACTACACGTCTCCAGTCAATCACTGTCCAGTTTCTGTGTTGTTTGTCACATGGAAGGCGTGCAGTTTTATGTACCACTGTGTCCAATGGTATTTTGCTACGTAAGTGACTCCAAGTGTCCATTTCATGCAGTTCTCTTCACAAAGTTCGCTCGGGAAGAGGTTGAGACCTACGTTCACTGACAGCAGAAAATCCTGTTGAATTTGAAACCGATTGTCATTGGCAAAGCGTGACGTTTGTCACTGGGCCCTGGTGGTTAGGATCTTTTTACGACCACTGTTTTTCCGTCATGTTACACCACTGCGAGTGGTACACCATTCCTTGAAGACACGTAGTACAGTCCTTGTTGATACACCACGAAATCTGGCAAATCAATTCAGAGTGTAGTTGGTCACGGACACGTCTAAACACGGTAACGCCTTCTTTTCTGGCTGGTTTCACGCGGCATGCCACGATTTCCTCTCCTGTGCCAACCTTTTCATCTCACAGTACAGTTATCTAAGTCCTCAGTTATTTGCTAGATTTGCTGGATGTATTCGATTCGCTGTCTTGCTCTTCAGTCTTTAGTTTTTACCCTCTACAGCTCCCCCTCGTGCCAAGAAAGTTATTCCCTGATGTATTAACAGATGTCCTATCATCCTGTCCCTTCTTTTCGTCAGTGTTTTCCATACATTCCCTTCCTCGCCGACTCAACGGAGAATCTCTCATTCCATACCTAACCAGTCCACCTAATTTTCAACATTCTTCTCTAGCACTATATTTTAAACGCTTCGATTCTCTTCTCTTCCGGTTTTCCCACTATCATAAAATGCTGTGGTCCAAATGTAAATTCTCAGAAATTTCTCCCTCAAGTTAAGGCTTGTGTTTGATACCAGCAGGTGTCTCTTTGACGGGAATGCATTCGTTGCCTGTGCTCGTCTGCCTTTTACATTCTCCCTGATTCGTTCACTACGGGTTATTTTGTTTCCAAGACAGCAGAATTCGTTAACTTAGTCTACTTCGTGATCAGTACTTCTGATGTTGCTCGTTATTATCATTACTGGTGCATATTATTACTTTGTCATTCTTCCTATTTTATCTCAATTCATATTCTATATTTATTAGCCTGTTCATTCCATTCAACACATGTTGTAAGTTCTCCCACACTTTCAATGAATATAGCAATCTCATCAGCGAACCTTACGATTGATATCCTTTCACCTTGAATTTTAATCCCTCCCTGAAAGCTTTCTTTCATTTGTTTCATTGCTTCTTCGATGTATTGATTGAACAGTAGGGGCAAAAGGCTGCATCCTGTCTTACACCCTTATTAATCCATAAACTTCGTTCTTGGTCAGTCACTTTTATTGTTCCCTATTGGTTCTTGTACATACTGTGTATTACCCGTCTTTCGCTATAGTTGCCCTTATCTTTCTCAAAATTTCGAACATCTTGCCCACTTCACATTGTGGAACACATTCTCCAGGTCGACAAATCCTCTGAGCGTGTCCTTATTTTCTGCAGTCTTACTTCCATTATCAACCGCAATGTCCGATATGCCTCTCTGGTGCTACCAACTTTCCTAAAGTCAAACTGATCGTCATCTAACGGATCTTCAGTTTTCTTTTCCATTCTTCTGTATTTTATCGTTGTCAGCAAGTTAGACATATGAGCTATTAATGTGATTGTGCCATAATTCTCGCACTTGTCGACTCTTGGAATCTTTAGACTTGTGTGGATGATGTTTACGAAAGTCTGATGCTATATGGTCATCTCTTACATTCCACGCACCAACATCAATCGTTTTGTTGCCATTCCCCCAATGACTTTAGAAATTCCGATGGAATGTTATCTCTCGCTTCTGACTTATTTGATCTCAAGTCTTCCAGAGTTTTTTTAAATTGTAATTCTAACACTGCATCTCCTATCTCTTACCTATGGACCCCTGTTTCTTCTGTTATCACGTCATCAGAGAACTTTTCCCTTTAAAATATTTTCAGTGATTTAACTTCCGAAATATCATATTTACTAAATCAACACCATCCGTGCGTTATATCGAATTCTTTTTGGAACGTTCGTCGTAGTGCTCCACATAGTTAATCTCGTTCTAACTTTGCTTCCAGTTTAAGTGACTTCACCAGACGATTAGTATGGATACTGCAACCATTTGCATGTGCATCTAAGTGTCGTGTCTTTTGCGCTTGAGTACAATGCATATAACTTTCTGGATTACGTCCATTCGCCAAAAACTCAGTTAATAGTCCAGATTGGTGCAAAATATAAAGTAGATGCATTTGAGCCACAACTGTCTCCAAATCCATCTAAAAGGACAACTTTTTTTTTAAGCGTTCTACTTTTACACTCCGCAAATCAGGCTGCGGTGTGTGGCAGAGAGCATCCCTGGTACGTCTATTTTCCTCGCTTCTCTGTTCCTTCGCGAATTATGTGTTGGAAGAACGACTGTCTAAAAACTTCGTATGAGCTATAATTTATCTCATTTTCTAATGGATACAATTCCGCGAGATATGTGGGAGGAAGAAGTATGTTGCGCGACTCTTCTTCGAACGTGCACTCATGGCACTTCAACAGTAACCCTCTATGTTATATACAACACTTCCCTTGAAACGATTGCTACTGGGCCACATTGAGTAATGCTGTACCAGTCTTCGTTGGATCTCATAATCTTCTCTATCTCTCCTGTTACTCTTACGTGGTAAGAGTCCCATATTAATGAACAGTACTAAAGAATCGGTCGAGCAAATGTTTCGTAAGCCACTTATTTAGTGGGTAAATTACATGTCCTTAAGATTCTTCCAACGAATCTCAGCCTTCAGCCTAGCATCGACGTTTTCTACGATTAACACTATGTGCTCATTCCTCTTTTGTCGCGCCAGACAATTACTCCCACGTATTTTGAGGTAATTACTCTTTCTAGTGATTTATCGCCAGTAGTGTAATCATATGGTAATACGAACTTTTTTTTCTTCGTGTGTGAGTCCACAGCCTCGACCTATTTTCTGAATGATGAAATTGTATTTAAAAAAACACCGTAGGCTGTCAAATTTTGTTATGCTAGATGACTTTCATTGTACCATACGTATCATTACTGCTCAGTTACGGCCTGCGGCCATTTTCAAATTTATTTGTGTTAGCGATGCTAGTGTTACATACAGGTTGGTTATAACTAAACTTTCGCTTCTTGAGAGTCCCCCTTGAAAAATGAGTGATCGTAGGGCTTCTATGGAAACATTTGTAAGGAGATGCGAAAGTGAAAAGACGAACAAACCATTGAAAGAAAGGCATTTTAATTTCCAGAAGAGACGGTAACAGTTGTTAACTGCGCGCCATGTTAAGGTTCCAGGTTCCAAACGTTGCTCATTATGGCGAGCAGCTGCATTCACGACAGCCTGGAACCGCACTGTAGATTGCTCTACTGCTGTAGGTCAAGTGCGATGTTGGCTACCTCCACTGCTATGCTCATTTCAACCTACAACGTGTGTTACTGTCCCGTTGATAAGCCGTGTCTTTCAGGAAACGTCACAGCCAGAAATCACACCGGTTCAAATATTGTGATCCTGGTTGCCGTGCAGTTTGGAACGATCGGCCAATGATTAGGTTTTCTTCAAGTGTATTACGGAGTAACCAAGTGATCTCATTAGCAACATGGGTGGACCTCCATCGCGCATAGAAACAGTTCAGTCCAAAGCACCTCTCTCCCGTAGAGCAGGGATCATATGTTGGCGAAGCAGATCACAGTAACGTGTGTCGTTCACGTTAAGCGTCTTTTCGCCCTCGGGGTCCGAGTTCCGTACCAGTACCGGCGCTTAACGCGACAAGTTATGATACAATAACTACTAAAAACGCAATTCCTGAGGCGTATAGTCTAACATCATTCCTATAAATTTGAATACCCATACAGTCCATAGAATGGCTCAAGCAGCACTAATTTAAATATATCACCCTGTATAAAAACAGTTCAGTGGTAGGCGGAAGCCAATATTTATTGGCACACACACACACACACACCCACACACACACACACACACACACACACACACGCACACACACACACACACACACACACACACACGTTGAAAGTCTACATACGGGAACAAATGTCCGTTCCCGTGTAGCACTAAATAAGTTTTATACGTGACGGACATTGCTGGAGCAATAGCCACAGACCACGACTGTCGAGTAATGTCATACACACACATATATATTAGTGCAACAGATATCATCAGCATAACATAATACGACAGCCTAGTTTGATTTTATAACATAGTTTCATCATTCAGAAAGTAGGACCGCAGGTCGCAGTTTGCATATAAATTAGCTGGTACTTTTATTAGTCTCAGTTGTTAGTGCCCAGTTCGTATAATGGGCAGTCAGATGAAAACGATACACATGGAAAAAGTAAATAAACTATTTTTTATTTCAAAAGTAATCGCCATAACTATTAATATATTTATTCCATTGTGGGACAAGATGGTCAGTGCCTTCAAGGAAAAAGTTTCCTCAGGGAAGCAAAGTTACAGAAATCGCTTAGAGAGAGATCAGGAAGGTATGGAGAATGTGTAAGGGCCCACATATGGCCTAGCTTGTTTCGATTACTCTGCATAAATATCGGTAGGAAGCCCTTACACATCTCCCATATAATCCCCATCTGTCGCTGTGCGATATCCATATTTTTGGATTCCTGTAAAAAAACATTCCGCGACATAGATTTGCTTCGGACGAAGAGCTGGACGCATGGGTACAATTATGGTTCCTTAGGCAACCGCAAACATTTTTCCATAAGGAGAATGACCACATTGTCTCACAGTGAGATAAAATGATTAAGAGATATGGATATTATTTTTGAACTAATAAAGAGTCTACCTCATTTTTAGGGTTTCGTGCCTCAATGTGGAAAAACGAAATCTTCATAGAATAGCTTTGCTGTCCGTTTGTCTGTGTGCCAATCTGTCCGACTGTTAAGAACCCTTTTTCTCAGGAGCAGGTGGACGTATCAGAATCAAATTTATGTCGCATATTAAGGTCTATGGTCCCTTGGGGATATAAAAGTTTAAAGCCTGTAAGTCAGCTTGCTCATCAAAACCTATAGTGCTCTTACTGTTGACCTAGAATCTGGAAATTTGACGATGTGCAAGACTTCGCAATACAAGTAAAGGGAAAAAAGCCGATAATTTTTGATTTGAAATTATATAGCATGAAAAAAAATTTTTTTGTATTTTCTTATTCTTCTGTTCGCTTATTTGTCCGCCTGTTAAGATTCTTTTTCTGTGGAACCATTTTGGCATCAAGTTCAAATTAATGTCACAAACTAAGGTTTTTGATTCTTTGGCAGTGTAGAAAACGTAACCTTCTAAGTCACTGCAATCAAAACGTATTTACATTTATGTTACATTATTTTCACACTTGCAAACTAAGTAATGGAACTTATAGTGTACTTATTGTTGATCTAGAATCATGGAATTTGACAAGAAGCAAGGTATAACAGTACAAGTAAAGGAAAAAATTCGAAAAATGTTAATTTGTAATTATATAACACCAAATATATATATAACGATACTAGAAGCAAAAAAGTTTCTGTAAACATAGGGTCGAAAATGCATACCTTAAGAGCTACGAGCAATTTTTCATCTTCGATACTGTGAAGCAAATCTCTTCTACTGCAAGCTCTTTGCTTTATACATTTTGGGAAATGCTAATGTGGACCCAAACAAGAAAAAAAATGTCCAGCAAACATGTGCTCTAAAATGCATACCTTGAGAGCTATGAGCACGTGCTCATCTTCGCTACTTGGAAACACAACTTTTCTAGTGATACATACAGGGTGGTCCATTGATCGTGACAGGGCCAAATATCTCACGAAATAAGCGTCAAACGAAAAAACTACAAAGAACGAAACTTGTCTAGCTTGAAGGGGCAAACCAGATGGCGCTAAGGTTGGCCAGCTACAGGGTGCGTTCCGAAAGTAATGCAATTATTTTTTTAAAGTAATTTATTGAACAGATTTGCACAAACACTTAAAATTCTTCAAAGTACTGTCCTTGGGCCTCTACACATTTTTTCCAGCGACTCTGCCATGACCGGTACGCGCCCTGGAAGGCGTCTTCTGGGACCTCTCGCAAGGTCTTCGTCACGGCGGATTGGATCTCGTCTATGGACGAAAAACGGGTTCCTTTCAGGGCTGACTTAATCCTAGGAAACAAAAAGAAGTCAGCTGGGGCGAGGTCAGGACTATAGGGGGGGGGGGGGGCAGCGTTGGCACCTGGTGTTTGGCCAGGAACTCGCGGACTCGTAGCGCGTGGTGGCAAGGCGCGTTGTCGTGATGGAGTTGCCAGGTAGAGGAGATGTCCTTTCTCGTCCTGACGACCCTTTTGCGGAGTCTTTCCAGCACATCCACGTAGTAGGCAGCGTTAACTGTCTGTCCTTGAGGAACAAACTCCTTATGGACCACTCCTTTGCTGTCGAAAAGGACAATGAGCATTGTTTTCACTTTTGATTTGCTCATTCTTGCCTTTTTGGGCTTGGGGGACTGATCAGTGTGCCACTCAGAGCTTTGGCGTTTTGTTTCTGGGTCGTATTCAAAAACCCAGGTTTCATCATCAGTGATGACGTTGTCCAAATAATCAGGTTCAATTTCAACACGTTGCAAAAGTTCACTTGAAATTTCCGCTCGGTTGGTCTTTTCGTCGTCTGACAACACCTTGAGCACGAGCTTGGCGCACACTTTCCTCATCGCTAAATCTTCAGTAACAATGCGAAAAACAACAGTAGACGACAAGTTCAGTTCATTGGCAACTATCCTGATACTCAATCGACGGTCAGAGTTCAACAGTTGTCGCACACGAGACACATTGTTGTCGGTTTTGCTGGTTGACGGCCGCCCAGAGCGTTGTTCGTCGTGAACCTCTTCCCGGCCTTCCTTAAAGGCCTTTAACCACCTCGAAACTTGTGAGTAGGACAGAGCAGAGTCCCCGTAAGCCTCACGATCATTTTGTTAGTCTCCTCAAAAGATTTGTTCAGTTTAGCACAAAACTTAATCGCGTAACGTTGCTCGATCGTCGATTCAATTTTTTCCGTGACACGGTCGGCGCGCAGAGGTTTACAATAACAGACGTCCTGCCGCTTCCACAGCTCGGAGAGCACTGAAACCGGTTTCGCGGCAAAGCTTAGCGCCCCCCCCCCCCCCCCCCACCTACTCCATGTGGCCCGCTCCCATTCCGACTACTAGGAGCGGCGCGGGAAATTCAATTGCATTACTTTCGGAACGTACCCTGTAGATGGCACTGCCATAAGTCAAACGGGTATCAACTGTGTTTTTCTTTTTTTTTTTAATAGGAACTCCCATTTTTTATTACATCTTCGTTTAGTACGTAAAGAAATATGAATGTTTTAGTTCGACCACTTTTCTTGCTTTGTGAGATATGGTGCTGTAATAGTTACAAACATATGGCTCACGATTTTAGACGAACTGTTGGTAACAGGTAGGTTTTTTAAATTAAAATACAGAACGTAGGTACGTTTGAACATTTTATTTCGGTTGTTACAATGTGATACATGTACCTTTGTGAACTTATCATTTCTGAGATCCCATGCTGTAACAGCGTGATTACCTGTAAATACTACATTAATGCAATAAATGCTCAAAATGATGTCCGTCAACCTCAAAGCATTTGGCAATACGTGTAACGACATTCCTCTCAAGTAGTTCGCCTTCCGCAATGTTCGCACATGCATTGACAATCCGCTGACGCATGTTGTCAGGCGTTGTCGGTGGATCACGATAGCAAATATTCTTCAACTTTCCCCACATAAAGAAATCCGGGGACGTCAGATGCGGTGAACGTGCTTCGACAACCAATCCACCTGTCATGAAATATGTTATTCAATACCGCTTCAACCGCACGCGAGTTATGTTGGAACTACATCGCCATTCTGTCATGCAGTGAAACATCTTGCAGTAACATCGGTAGAACATTACGTTCGAAATCAGCATACATTGCACCATTTAGATTGCCATCGATAAAATGGGGGCAAATTATCCTTCCTCCCGTAATGGCGCACCATACAGAAACTTGCCAAGGTCGCCGATGTTCCACTTGTCGCAGCCATCGTGGATTTTCCGTTGCCCAATACGGTTTACTTTACCGCTGTTGCTGAATGACGTTTCGTAGCTAAATAGAATGCGTGCAAAAAACCTGTCATAGTCCCGTAATTTCATTTGTGCCCAGTGCCAGAACTGTACACCACGTTCAAAGTCATCGTCATGCAATTCTGGTGCATAGAAATAGGGTACGGGTGCAACCGATGTTGATGTATCATTCTTAACACCGACATTTTTGAGATTCCCGATTCTCGCGCAATTTGTCTGCTACTGATGTGCGGATTAGCCGCGACAGCAGCTAAAACACGTACTTGGGCATCATCATTTGTTGCAGGTCGTGGTTGACGTTTCACATGTGGCTGAACACTTACTGTTTCCTTAAATAACGTAACTATCCGGCGAACGGTCGGGACACTTGGATGATGATGTCCAGGATACCGAGCAGCATACATAGCACACGCCCGTTGGGCATTTTGATCACAATAGTCATACATCAACACGATATCGACCTTTTTCGCAATTGGTAAACGGTCCATTTTAACACGGGTAATGCATCACAAAACAAATATCATCCGTATTGTCGGAATGTTAGGTGATACCACGTACTTATACGTTTGTGACTATTACAGCGCCATCTATCACAAAGTGAAAAAAGTGGTCCAAGTAAATCATTCATATTTCTTTACGTACTACACGAATATGTAATAAAGAATGAGGGTTCCTATTTTTTTAAAAAACTCAGTTGATATCCGTCTGACCTACGGGAGTTTAATACTTTTTGTGGGATCTGAAATTTAAAAAAAACCTCTCTCACACCGGCCTGATTTAGCTTCACTGATCAGGATAGTAAAAAACATGCGTATATTAAGGGAATTTTCAACACAAAGCAGGCTTATCACATTCACACAGTTCAATACTGTTCTATCCTGATTAAATTGAGCTTAAGTTAAATTCCAATAAGGCAGTGAAGCAATTTGGAAGTCTCGGTGCGACGAAAATTGTCAGTCGATCTGCTGAAAACATTTGTAATAATTATTAACTTTCGGTGATCACATGGCGAAGATTTCTTGAGCATACAGAACGGCAGGTTCGTCCAGTGTAAATCAGACGTTCCCCACTGATCCCATGCAACAGAGCGTAGTAAGCAGACACTGTCAATAATAATCAGTTAAATAATACGCGAACACACTTACTTTAGTTTAGTTCATGTATTAAATTCCTTCTCATACAGAATCTCATCAAGATGTCGACTAGCTCAACAATACATACATATACATCTCCCTTCTTTCACTGCTAATCGGCAAGATCTGCTTCATTGTTTTCATAAGAGAAAATATAGATAGCAGAGAAGCTACTCCATGGACTAAATGCACGCCCCAAGGAATAATAGGGCTTGAAACTACTTTGCATTGATAACCATGGTATATTAAACTTTAGGAATCGGTAAGATAAGAAGAGATATTTCGAGATATGTACTGAGTTAAACAATTTATAAAATTTCTGAAAATATCGCGGAGAGACCGTTGCAAGAGACTTTACAGGAGCGCCACGTAGCGCGCCAAACATAGCGCCACCTGGTTTCTCCGTTCAAGCTAGACAAGTTTCGTTCTTAGAATTTTTTTCGTTTGATGCTTATTTCGTGAGCATTTGACCCGGTCACTACCAATGGACGACCCTGTATTGTACGACTGCAGACCTATAATAAAAACATTCTCGAAAGTCTAGGAATTCCAGGGACCGATATCTTGCCAGTATCACTGTCGGTCATCCTCGATTGCTGGGTTGAATGAACTGTCTACATACAAAATTAAGTCTGTACGGAATCTTCATTGCGCGAGTCCTATTCGCACTTGGTCAGTTTTTTTTCCGATCTGTCTCGTTTTCATTTGACTGCTCCTTATAGTGTGCTTCCCTATTGCACTTCCGTTGGCGGCGCATTCGATTCTTGAGACGGAAGCGGCAGAAACTGTGCTGACGTCGGTGTGTGTGGGTGCAGGTGGTGACGAGCGTGGGCATGATGCACATCGGCGTGGTGTTCCTGGTGCTGGGCGCCTTCCTGCTGGTGTCGGGGCTGCTGCCCACCGACCTCACCTCCTGGAGCACGCTGCCCGGCGGCGCCTGGTTCAACGAGCTGTCCATCACGGGCGCGTTCGCCCTCTTCATCGGCGTCTTCCTAGTCGTGCTGAACCGCATCATCTCGAAGCGCGAGGAGGACGTGCTGAACGAGTACGTGCAGCGCCAGCTGACGCGCTCGCGCTCGGGCCACCGGCTGGTGCGCGACGTGGAGACGGGCTGCCTGACGACGCGCGCGCAGCAGCGGCCGCGCACCACCGAGGACTCGGCCGCGTCGACGCCGGACCCCGAGGCGGCGGAGCCCGCGCCGCTGCACCTGCCGGGCGCCGGTCTGGCCGGCGGCGGGCCCGCCTCGCCGCGCTCGCCGCCGCTCGCCGACGGCCTGCTGTCGCCGCACCACCAGCTGGAGCAGATCGCCGAGGAGGAGCCGCTGCCCGCGCTCGCGCCCTACTGCGAGAAGGGCGAGGACGAGGCGCGCGGCCGCCACGGCAAGGACGTCTGCTCCAACGGCTCCACCACCGGCGGCAGCCTCAGCCCCGGGTCGCCGTCCGAGACGCAGGAGCTGCTGTCGGCGCGCGCGCGTTTCCTCAACATGTGAGAGCTGGCCGCGTGCGACTCCCCCCCGCCCCTGTACAAGGCCTCGCCCGCGGCGACCCACCACTTCTACGTCCCGCTGCCGCTGGCGCCGCACCAGGTGGTCAAGACCTCGCGCCTCTGAGGGCCACGCGGGGTCGCACGCGCCGCTTCCTTCCTTCTCAGCCGAGCCGCCGGCTCCTCTTCTCCCTGGGCTGTAACCGTAACTCTGACACCTGCGCCTTACAGTCCGTCTACACTGTCGGTCACCCGAGAAAGCTAGGACGGCCAGTTCCGCAGTTCGAGAGAAGACTAAATATACATAAATCATTTTTCTGCGTCAGCTGCTTCTTAATTACACCACTGTCCGTTTCGATTGTCGTCACCGTCATACTTAGTTGGAGAGTTGCACGGTTTCATTCTCGGCGTCAGTACAGAGCTCGGATTCCTTTTCACAGCAGCAGACAGGGTATGTTACTGGATAATCTTTTCAGCTGACACTTTGATGAGACTGTCAGCAGCTCGTGGTCTTGTGGTTAACGTTGCTGACTCTCGATCGCGGGGTCTCCCAATTCTATCCCCAGCCTGATCGGGATGGGTGTGTGCGTATTTTCCTCTTCATCACTTCATCACCGTCGGCGCACAAATAAAAGCACCAGTACCAGGTGGACGAACTCCCCAGGAGCGGACTCCTTGCCAAAAATGTCATACGCACATTTCATTGGTAGTATTTTCTTCAGTGACGATTTTCATACCTCACTTACTTTCGTTGGAAAGGCAACCTACTTCGTATACCGTACGTTTCCCTTCGTACTGTGTGTGAACAAGACTGACATATTTTATTTTTCGATGTGATTACGTTTTAGATCACTTCAAGTACTTCAGTTTTTCAACGGAGTTGGACTGCCACAAACATGTCTGAAAACGAACTTGTCTAATTTCGAAACTGACTAAGTGAATCAAATCCAGTCAATAAAACAGTTGCGTGGGTTACCCAGTAACATTATACAGGGCTTAATGGGTATAAGTGTACATATTTCTATTGGTGACTGAGAACAGTGTACATGAACGGCGGTTAATCTGTATTTACGTCATTTGCACACTAATCATTGCAGCTATTACAAGTCGTATGTTTGGGGGTTGGTTGGTACCTCCAGATACGTGTGGCAAGACCAACCCATTAATGTTTATTTTCTCCTGAGCAGCAGGTCTCGTGTTGTAGTGTGGACATGTAA
This sequence comes from Schistocerca gregaria, assembly GCF_023897955.1. NCBI lineage: Eukaryota > Metazoa > Arthropoda > Insecta > Orthoptera > Acrididae > Schistocerca > Schistocerca gregaria. Next base: position 543,651,917 of record NC_064921.1, read on the forward strand.
ACGCAAAACAGTTAATCTATACTGACAGCTATACAGCACTTGTTTCAGCTACGACCGTTGGAGAACATCAGGTCGTATAGATTCTGAAATGTTTGTGCGAAGACCGTTTCATGCAGAGACAACACAACTAACACACTGCTCTGTATTGATATTAAGGTACCGTATCTAAAAATATCTGCGCTTCTGCTCTTTACACCCTATATTAATAAAGTACAACAGAACGCCACCAACGTTCCATTCACGAGACTGAATCACACCAAAATAAAAGTAATTACGTCTTTTGAGGTAGAGGAGGATCAAAGCGATGCTGCATACTTTAATCTGTTGTTTCTGCTCTTCACTGCACATGAGGTGTTATGTACAAAGAAACTGTGCTAGATTGATGCCCAAATAAGGAGACAGTATGACTTGCTCTGCACACAGAAGGCTTGACCAGACCGCCAACGTGCTCTTCTCCCACGCCACACATTCCAGCTGTTGCCTTCTTCAAGCAACTCGCAACGCCGAGCCCAACGCCACGTCGAACCACATTTTCTGCTTCTGACTCTCCCTAGGTAAATTTGTATGCTGGGAAGATCAACGTCCCTTCTTAACACAATACTCGTCATTTTTGCTTCATACCTCCCTCTACGAACACTACAGTGGCTAAGTACCTTGACCATACCTAAACAAACATGGAGATTAACGCTAGATGTTCTAAGGGAACCCCGAAAGACATCCTATACTCAGGCGCAGTCTAGAGCGTCACCTGGTACACTGTTCCCTAACACTGCGCTTCGCTCCATAACTCGCCTTCGTATATGCAACACCTCTACAACACCTCACGAACAGCGAAGAGCAAATACATCACACAGCGGTAAGCAGAAGCTTCTTGACTTTTCTTTACTTAGAAGACGAAACATAACAGGTTTTGCAATTGACCAGCTGCTGCATAAAGGCTTCTTGAGCTATGGACGAATACCAAGAATGTAACGATTCAAATTTTCAGCTGAAAATGACAGTAGAATCATCGAAACGCGAAGTGCTTCAACAGAAAAGCGACCGACGTGAATAACGGTTTTGCTTATATTTAATCATCGGTCGCAGTTCTCAAGATGCCGGCCTTTATGGATGAAATAACTATCGGGAGGTGATTGCTGCCTCGTTAAACATACTGGTTCTATACTTGACAGCGTGGAAGCAGTAGGCAAGTATGGGAAAAGCATCAATCCCTCAGAACAGTAGTTCAGTCTTGGTGTACAAACACGCAACTCTTAAGGGAATGGGACGACATCGTATACAGAGCTTTTTAAAGTACATTAATGGTGGTCATCTTACAACATTCCAATATGTCAAAATTCGCGAGTCTTTAATGCTCATTAGAAGCACTGTTCATCGGATTTTACATGTATTTATGGGGAAATTTTCAGCGACTCAAGTCACGCTTTGTAGTCACCTAACGGTTCTGATCTCATACAGTATTTAGCTCCTCAGGTCTCGCCGAGAATATCTTGTTCATATAACTCGTCGCAACTGCATGTGCAAGCTGCTTACATCTTTCATTCTTCATAATTTAACATACCGCTTGCTCTGAGTCATACAAACACTAAATGACTGACAAGAGGCATTAGCATATATGATTTTGGCGAATTACGTGTACGACGTTACCAACTACGAGATCTTATGATGGTCATAGAACAAATTAGAATTATAGCTGAATATTCTATGAAATTAGACCTGATAAACGATTAAAAACAGAATTCATGCTTGAGAGTGGTGTTCTAAGCCAGCAGTACAAAGTGATTTGAAGACACCACACGGCTGTACCGTGTACCTCCTGTATTTATCACTACAGACCATCTCTAATACTTATTCTGCGCACAGTATTCCTTAGATTTTGAACATCTGTGGAGCCTGAGTGTCTTGTTGCAAGATCTGTAAAACCATTAGTTCCATCACGATAAATAACACAGACTTCAAAAGTCTTTTGCAGCAACATTTTGAAATACACCAGATATAATAAAAGAAAGTTCACTGCATAACACTCACGACTCATTGTAAGCTATTTTTATGCTGGCTTGAACAATCGTTATCAGATTATCGCCACTCAAATTTGCCTGCTTCCACTCTTGATTCAATTCCAGAATTACTTTATTCTAATGCCTGAGTGGAGCAGAAGTTCTTTCTTTTGCAAAAGTTTCTGATTTATCCTTGCTCTGACGTCTCATCATAAATCAAAGCAATTGTCCACGCATTTACAAATATAAACTGCCTCTTTCCATCCCATAAACCCTCAAAATGAATAAATACACGGGAAACATATATTAAACGAAAATCTCCTCAAATTCCAGCAGCACCAACAGACAGACAACAAAATATGAGAATAGCTCATATTGTAGCGCTATTCCTCGAAAAAATAATGGTAAATAAAATAAAACATATTTGTTAAGTTACTGGGTACTAAAAAATCTTTTGGTTGGCATTACTGTCTAGGTAAACAGCTAGAGCAGTGGTTTCCATTGGTATAAAATAGTAACATCTTTCAAAAATCATTTATGTTTGTCACCGATTCCTCGAATCTCAATTTTACTATCATAGGTCGATTTCAATATTTCTTTATGAAAGTCCACACATTAATAGATGACAAAAGTTATTAGGTTTGTGGACAACATGCATTTCTCGTTAACACTAAACATAATAAGAAATTTCTGCAACTATAAGTCATATTCTGTGCAGTGAAGTCGAAATTCAGAGTTAAGTTATTTCTTTGCCAGAAGCTGAATTAATCAGCATCACATTCGGCACACTATCTAATCTATTCATGTTAGTTCATAATAATTGATAACCATAGGCCACTTCCTTCATGATCAATTCGCTATGTGGAAAGTTTCACTCTATATTTACTGAGAACGGAGATGGCCTGATTTGCAGTTTTAGCAGTAATAAGAACACGACACGCTCAAAAAAGGGATATCCATTGCAACTTCACTTCCTCTAGAAGAAAGTGTCTCTGCTGATTCAAAAATACGCCACATACTTTATAAAAATCATTCCATTCTCAAAGGCTTAACGAGCTACAGCGATACTAATTTAGGCTGAACTATTATAAAAACAATTGCATCATATGAAAATGGAACATCTGTGGTGTCAGTAAACATTCACTTCCTTAGTCTAAAGAAATTCATTTATAAAAGCTTGATATGATCTACACCATTAACATCTCATGAAAGATTTACATAGCCAGTTTGTTACACATCTGATTATAATGGGCAGAAATTCAATAGAGAAATGAATGTGATGTAGAAACAGATATATTGTTTAGAGTGAGCAGTGAAGATCACCACCACTAATATCTGAAATATAATTTTTAACAATCATTGTAATTTTTTGTATTTCTACTACCACATTATTTGTTAAAATAATGTCCTTGTGGCAAAAATACTACATGTATGGTGGATAATTTTTGAGATATCTTCTTTGATTACAAGGAACACAAATATAGAACTTTAGAAAATTAAATCTCAGTCTTTTATGCCTCGTACAGTTAAGTTCTGCAAAATGTGGCAGTAATAAAGCTGTAAAAACCAACCAGCAACATTTTAAATTATAAAAAAATGGAATTTTTAAAGAAAATTGCCCTTCCTTTAGTATTTATCTGTACAAAACAGAATGATAACTACAGAATGACTTCCTCTTCATATAACTTATCATGGTAATGGAGGCCAACAGAGTTATGTAATTTAAACATGAAATACAATTAACATTTTATAATTATTAGATGCTTGTTATCAACTTCATATGTCAGTTTTATTTCTCTATCTATATCTATATATATATAAATATATTATAGTGTTATTATATGTAGATGTATCTGTTGTACCATAATTCCATTTTAAGTGAATGTAAAAATTCTAATTATTGAATGTAGCCAAATTTCATTGATATATATGTATATTAATATATGTATATGGATGCATTGAATGAATCCATTGAAATGAAAAACAATGTTCATACCTGTGTACCACATTAAAAACTGGCGTTCATTGGCAGCTGCAAAAGACTGTCAGTGTCACAACAACAAGAAAATAATGACTGTTACTGGTTGCTGATGGTGCTGCTGTAAATGTGAAATGGAGAAATTTATTTTGCATTATATAGTGCTGCATTTTATCAACAGCTTAGTGTTAGGACAAATTTTAATGAGATCAAACATGAGTAGTACGATGTATGAAAAAGGTCATTGCTTGTAAATGACGCTAAAAATGGGTATTCAAATGAAACAATTTCTTATATGGAAAGTTGTGAAGATTACATATTAAAAAGGCTTAGATACATGTATTGATAATTGAAATGCTATATGTAAGCAAATTGCATGACTTTTATAAGCTGCCTTTGCTGTAATCATAAGTGAGTCATAAGTGACCCAACTGCCTATCCCCTTGGATGCCAACTACAAAGAAACTACCTACATTTTAATACTAAATATTTTTGTCTTTTAGTGAATATGCAGATTCTCTTATTTTCATATTTATTACTAAATTGTAGATCCTTTCCTCCCATATCAATGTCTTTCAGAACAAATTACAATATTGTCTCCAGAACTATGTGTTTAGTGTAACAATGGTGAAATACAAACTAAACCACATATATTGTTGAATATTATTTGCTGGGTCCAAAAATTAAGGAGAAATAAACAGAATGAGTCAATTTTCCACCAAAAAAATTTGAACATTCTTGACTAATATACATTCTGTGGAAAACTTATTCAGCTTGAGGAACATCATGACATTATGGCATTGATTAGCAGTTAGTAGTTTTATCTGAATCACATTCATACATATCCCAGCCACAAAAGTATACAATGTTTTGCAAGAGATAATTACTGTACTACTTGCTTGTACTTACTTAAATCTCTACTTCCCTCTTTTCAATTGTACCTGGAAATTTTGTTTCATTCCAATGAAAGAAATGTATTCAGATTGAACAAGACATCGACATTTTCTCGTTCATTAATAGCATAGTTCAGAACTGACACTTATCGTTTTTATACATGCTGTCTTCTTTTCTAAGAATTATAAGGACTCTTCATAGTCTATAAATGTTAAATATATCTAACAACATCTTCAGAAATAATCAGTATATCACATTAAAAGTGTTTGTATAATTGATCAATTATTGATGTTAAATAGTTATTACTAGATTATAGAATATGGCAAAAAATATGAAAAAGTAAAAAAAGGAGAAGTGACTGATTTGTCATTAAAAATATTTTTCATTGCTTACATCAGATGAGGTATACCAAATGATGGATCATAGACCTTTTGAAATTTAAATAGTAAACTAAACTTTTGTAGATCATTTCAACTATTTTCAAACCTGCACAAAATATTAAATTATCCTAATATGTATAACATAATACATGACACAACGCTTTTCTGCTGATATTGAGACATGTTTTATAACTTGTGTGTTATGCAGATTAATGTAATCTTATCTTTATACATCAATGTACAGAACTAAAAATCAATATTGCTACAAGTAGTACTCCCAACTACTGTTTCCAGCCTATCAATTTATATCATTATAACTGATATCTCTGTCTTTCAGAGTGCTGTAAGATATATTTCTATTTTGCTAAATATTTTTACATTCTACTTTATAAAAGAAGAAAAAAGATACATTATTGCTTCCTGTATTATACTATGCACTCATCAAAATTACACTAACATATATTTCAATAATGTCTTCTGATCAATAATAAGAAATTATCTGCTTTTGCATCTATTCATATGATTACAAACATTTCTTGACTGAGTTTTTATATTATGCACATATTATATAAAAATGTTTATAATAAACATTATATGAAACAATGAAATTATTCTTTACAGAAACCATAAAACTAAGAGAGTTATGTATATTGTTTTTTAACTTTAAACATAATTTTTATAAAATAAGATTTTCACTCTGCAGCGGAGTGTGTGCCGATATGAAACTTCCTGACAGATTAAAACTGTGTGCCCGACCGAGACTCAAACTCAGGACCTTTGCCTTTCGCGGGCAAGTGCTCTACCATCTGAGCAACCGAAGCACGACTCACGCCTGGTCCTCACAGCTTTACTGGCAGAAGTAAAGCTGTGATGACCGGGCGTGAGTCGTGCTTCGGTAGCTCAGATGGTAGAGCACTTACCCGCGAAAGGCAAAGGTCCCGAGTTCGAGTCTCAGTCGGGCACACAGTTTTAATCTTTCAGGAAGTTTCATAATTTTTATAGCTGTTTGTTCATTTCCACACAACAAAATTTCATTTGCAGTTCCCTAAGCGCACAGAAGTTGCTGAAAATTATTGAAGTTTCCATAACTTTACACTGTATCTTGGCTTACTGTTTACATCTTGCCTCTGTAGTGCAATCTATAGACATCTGAGAGTAGACTGACAAACTAGAAGCTTCAGCTGTCACACAGAAAGAAAATAATTACTGACAATTAAATATGTTTCTGGTGAACCGAATTTAGAATGACCTGTAAGTAACAATAACATACATTATTCATTGTATATAACACAGATACAAATAGTGTAAATAGCGTATAGAGTGCAGCACTCCTCCACCAACACTTTTAATTTATTGGTAAACAGTAAACAACTCTAGCAACAATTAATTTTTTAGGAAAAAACTATGTCACTCAGTCCAGTATATTTGCTACTACAAGATTCTACATCAAGCTATTTATTGAATAACAGTTAAGTAACAAAACAAGTTAAAAATATGATTACTGAATACAGTTACACACCTATGCAAACATTTTATCTGATTATTTTTACAGTACAAACTCAGGATACTTCGTAGAATACTGATGAAATTTACTGATAATTATTGCAAGTGTTTGTTGAATAGAATTACTGATCATGAAATAACAAGCTCAGACTCATGTATTTTTGAAGCTATATTGCAATAACAGAAAATGAAAGGCAGTTCATTGATGAGGACGATTTGTTTATACAGAGCAAAGTAAAAAATGCCCTTTATGAATTACAGTACCTTGACCTTATGTTTTTGGAACTATAGATAATCTTCAAATAGTACAAATAATACTGCTGCAGAGAAGTATGTGATACCGTTGTTCATCTGTGTGTGTGTGACTTATTATTATATCTGTCCCAGTTTATGGCCAATGACCAACAGAAGCTTCTCATTATATCATATAACTCATACATATAACCATGTTTTCTTGAATCATGTTAAGAAATTACAACAGGTCAGTTATTTACTTTAAAATATTAATCTCAGTTACAGAACAAGTGCTGAAATAAATCATTTTAGTAATATCAAATACAAAAAACAGGGTATAAGTAGATCAGAAACATCAGTAACTCGAAATAAGTTACAATGCATTTAATTAAATTTGTAATTCCATACTTGCAGTATCAATAATCAAATACTTTTTTGACATTAAAATGTTCTTGGAACTTTAGATACACATTTAAGGAGAAAGACAGTAAAGCTAAATATAAACATCTGTTTTTAAAATATGAGATCTTAGTGACAAATGGAAACATTTACTAATGTCTTTCTGGCACCTACCTCTATCCTCTTTATAGTAAGCTCTTGTAATTAAAACAAAACATAATTTTTAGGCAATTGTGTGCAAAGACCTTTAATCTATTTCTTGAGTCTTTCACAAAATTTCCATTCCTGAATCACATCTTTACCCTTAAAGGACTCCAGTTAAAATGTAAATCACATTCATATGTTGCAAAACTGAAACTGTAGTCCAACAACAGTATAACAAATTGACAGATCACACATAACTCTGAAGTAGCTCAAGTTATATGTATAAAGTACCAAATAATGGAAGACAACTTTGGGGCTACAGTAGAAAAACATCTTTCATTTCTACACAGTTTTCGAATGCCATCATTGCATTTTATATCTACTTTAAGTAAATGTTTATTAAATGCCCAACTCTACTAGTCGTAATTTTCCTCCATTCCTCTGCCTCTCATTTCAGTTAGGTTGAGTTTGTAGATTCCCTGACTCATTGTAGTCTCTTATCTGCATCCTAGTGTTTAATCCACTATAACCGTCTTGAAGGCTCTGTTGTTTTTATAAGTATAGCAGTCAATAGTCTTAATTCAATTTCAAAATTTCTTATTATTCATTTTCATCTCAATATGTTACTACATATCACTAATACTTGGTGCCAGATACACTGTGCACATAGCTGTGCTACATCATTCTCTGTAAGTTTATAATTTGTTCTGTCACACACCTGTACAGTGAACAGCTTACAGAAAATGAGTAAAATAATGATCCAGTTATTTTCGCTCATTAACATATCCCTATAAACTACTTGGAGGTTCTCACTATTAAGACCTCATGCTTGTTCTGTCTCTCCCACCCTCCTCGTCCCTGCCTCCCTCCCTCCCTCCCTCCCTCCCTCCCTCCCTCCCTCCTCTCTCTCTCTCTCTCTCTCTCTCTCTCTCACACACACACTCTCTCTCTCTCTCTCTCTCTCTCCTCTCTCTCTCTCTCTCTCTCTCTCTCTCTATCTATCTATCTATCTGTCTATATTTCTATCTCTTTATCTCTTTTTATCCCCTCCTTCCCAACCCTTGTATGTATGTATGTGTGTGTGTGTGTGTGTGTGTGTGTGTGTGAGAGAGAGAGAGAGTGTGTGTGTGTGTGTGTGTGTGTGAGAGAGAGAGAGAGAGAGAGAGAGAGAGAGAGAGAGAGAGAGAGAGAACAGTTTTCTAAGTTATACTCATAGTTCATTTTTTTTAAATGGAACCACCAGGTGTTTACTCAAATAAAAAAGATGTTAAATGTAAAAAAACTAACTGGTGGTTATTGAAAGACAAGATAAATCTACCTTAGATTCACCTCATTTTGGAGAGGTTCACTATCATTATAAGTTCAGTGACAATTACAGTAATATCACAATGACTGAAATTCAGACTTCAGACACATACTACTTGTTATCTTTTATGTAAAAAGTTTGTCCAGTCAGTTCATATATGTTCAGTATAAATTTCTGTAGATAAAAAGGTGGGTACAGGATGTGAATAAGAGATATACTAAAATGAAACAACGTTTAATACCCAGAAATACCATGTAACATAAAATGACATAATGAGCAGTATTGAATATATTAACTGCAAGTTGGATCCAAATAAGAGAAACAATAAAAGTTGCAACTTTTGTCTGAAATATGAATAAATTCGTCTACTTTTCATTTGTACAGTAATAAGCAACAGCTTTTAGCGCTGAAAATGTAAGAATTTAAATTGCTCTCATAAGTAGCAACTAATTCAATACCATAAACACATGCAATTGGTGCTTTTAGGCAGAGAGAGAAGTGGTGCTAGTAGGCAATACTCACAGAAAAGAAAAGTTAAACTATTCTGAGTAAAAGTTTCAAAACTTGTTCCATAAAGAAATTCTCAGATGCACATATAGCTATAGCCTTAATTAAAAACTATGAAACCATTGCGTTCACATCTCCATACACTGAGTATGAACATGGTGTTCCAGAATGTTAGGTTGTGTGCTTTTGCCAGAAACAACAGAATTTATAAAGTAAGACGTCTTTTAGGAAACTAATAGAAATTATTTTTGTAAGTTTGTCCAACACCTGACATTAAAATTGAATTATCTTTTCCATAATGTTCCTTTGAATAAGAAATGGCTAAATAAAGTGCAACAATGTTTTGTTTTTCTTTCATCCTCTAAATAGTACATAAATTTATTTTATCCATCTATGAATACTATCAAAAAGTTACAAATAGTCATATATATATATAAATCTCCATTTACATCTACATCCATATTCTACTAACTACTGTGAAGTCCATATCAGAGATACTTCCCATTGTATCAGTTATTACAGTTTTCTTCCATGCCTATCACTTATGGAGTATGGAAAGAATGACTGTTTAAACATCTCTATGCACACATGTCTAATCTTGTTCTCACAGCATCTACAGGTGGTTTACTTATGAGACTGTAGTATAGTCATCATTTAAAAACTAGTTCTTGAAACCTTATAATTAAGGTTTCTTCGAATAATTTGTGTCTATTTTCAAGCACCTTCCAGTTCAGTTTCTTCAGCATCTCCATTATGCTCTCCCATACGTCTAAAGAGCATGTGACCATTTGCATCTGTGTACTCAGCTATCGTATCTTCTGGAAATGACATATGTAAAGAAATTGTTTTAAAAAACTGCACGTCTCACTGAAGCAGATTTCACGCTGTTTAGCATCTCCTAGTCATGCTCATGTGAACATATTGTTTCGTCTATTTATAAATGAATTTCTAAACTATTTTACTTTTAGTTGCAAATTCCAGTTCTGGAATTTCTTAATGTCTATTAAATGTGCTGAAAATATGAGTAGTAGAACAAATTCCACATTTTCCATTACTGTAGCTTTTTTTAACTGGTGTAGTGCACATGAGCAAAATGGGGTAACTCTTTGAACACATCATTTCACTGGTTCTATAATGGAATGGAAATATTACATCTTCTAAAACACCACATTTGTTATATAGAAATGTGGTAAAAGAAACTCTTAAAGAAAAAATATAATAAGCTATTGATTTTGTTGAGCCACTTGTTTATTCTTCATCCATATCATGTCAGCTACAAAAAATTTATTTCTCTTTAAAGTAGTTGAAATAATGCAACTGTGAAGAATGTAATGTTACTGTTTTAGCAGATATTAGAAAAAGCTAACTCTTGTGATGATGAATTTTTTTACATATGTACTCCTACACAGTAGGACATCAATGGCTTGTCACTGACATTTTAATGCAGTACTGTTAATACCCTCTTGTTCTCCATCTTCACAATATGCTGAGTCCCAATTTAGTGCAGGTGTTATTTAAAGCGTCTGTGACTGAACTGTAGGTGTGTCACTGTTTTTAAAACTGTTCGTGATATGTTTATATTTTGTATATCAGTGAAATATCAATGTACTAAAGTATATTGGTGTTCCCAAGTAACACTAAATCTTTTCCACTCACATTGTTATTTGTTCTTAACACTGTCTAGAACATAATTATGCAATCAGAGAATTGGATATTTTATGGGCCTGATTACAAATGATAATCACTCTTGCAATGTCTTTCCAACCATTTCACATCCATGAAGGCTGTAATGGCCTTTTTTTCCATACAAAAATAGTTTTCTTGCTCCTCTCCTGCAACGACTATACTTTGACTGCTTTTCTTAAACCAGAGCTGTTATGGATTCTTGCAGCAGTTATACAGTATTTGCTGATTGAGAGACAAGTAGTCTGATAGTCTTTACATCAGTATTCATCACCATAACAACTGTGTTACAAAGTTGCTAATATGTCTTACTAATTGATGTAATCTTAAATTAATCAAATGTTGTATTCATAAAGCCTAGTGCTACACACCAGATCAACTTATACCCTGTTACAATATTTAAATATTTCTTATCGATCTCAATATAAAAACACTGTAAGACTTGCAATTCACAAACATAAATTTACAAAATACAAATTTTTATTAATGCACATTGTCTTTTAGTAGTAGAATGTGAAAGTATGTTTGCTACTGAAGTTTATTCTAATCTTATAATATTTGTAATTATAATGGATATTATCACAAATAATTTAAAAGTATTCTCTCTAAATTAAAAAAATTATAAATCAATTAGGTAATTCTTATGTACTCAGTGACTTGTTTATTAAAATTATAATACTCCACTATTAACATATTCATAGAAACCATAGTGATATATATATATATATATATATATATATATATATATATATATATATATATCATAAGGTTCCACAAATAGTCATCACAGGTAATGATTTCCTCTTGTGTTCTAATTTTAGCTGTTCCCAACTTTCAGTGCAAAGAAAGATATATTGATATATTGTATGCTTTTGAATTACATTTGTTAACCATTTCCTTTGCATTCCTGGAAATGCTTTTCTGTCCTATCCCCTTTTTTATTATTTATTTTAAATTAATACACCTATGTTGAGAAACATGCATAATGTTTCTCCCTGCCCATTTATAATTTATCTTACTTTTGATAAGTAATAAACAACAAATGATTTTCTGAAATATAGAATATAAAGTCTCATAATGTGTAGAGTGTTTGATGTACAATGGTTGAACAATACTTGTCTTTTGTTTCTACATTATGCAAAGTAGTGTAACTGATTCAGCAAAGTGCAATTGCAGTGACAATGAAAACTGTATTTTTAATACATAAATATTCTCATGGACTTTTCAAATATCTCTAACAATTTGAAATTTTTGACTGTTAATCTAGATATATAACAAAGCGTTATTAGACTGTTGCATGGAATTTTTAATTGCTCATAACAAATTATTCACTGATTCTGCTATTTCATTGGAAGATTACAACGTATCCTGCTCTGAAGCTGTACGAACATTATATTTCTCCTGCACCTTTTACTCGATTTAACAATTTTTGTATTGTAGTATTTCAACAAACTCTTGCAAATGCTGATGAACATTTATTTTTATTCCTTACACTAAACTAAAAAGTCTTATAACAAAGGTTATGGAATAACAATAGCATTTTGCATCAAACAAAATAAAATCTTTATAAACCAAGTGAGATATGTTGATTCTTATGCAGTGTTTTCAGTAGCTGGCAAATATTACGTGAAGGTTTGCTGGTCATAGTGCCATAAAATCTTGTAAATGTATGTCAAGCACATTCTATTCCTAACCTATATTTTAAAATATATATATATATATATATTCTAGTATTTTTGTAAAGTATAATATATTCTATTGATCATTAAAAACTTTATTGAATCATAGAATGTATCTGGTCAAGAATATGGCCTGTTTTGACTCCACATATTCATTAACTTTGAACATCTAAGAGACTCAACTGATCTATCAATGATTGTTTCAATGGATATGGAAATTTGTTGATTGTGCAAGACTTTCTTACTGCATTACTAAAGTAATGTATTAATATTCTTTGTTGAATTGATTTTTCTATAAATTTTGTATATATAATTCTTTTTACTAATAAAACATATAAACATTAAAATTGTATTATCTTGTTTTTGAGAATAATAAAATGAAGAAATGTGTATGGTATTGAAGAAATCTGTTGAGTATGTAACACATATTTTTCGGTATTTAGAGAAATCTCATTATGTTTGAAAAATATCAGAAGTGGCTATTTTTCCATAAAGGTCTTGTTGTAACAATGAAACATTTTAAATTCCACAAAAACTTGTCTACTAATATAGCTACTGATAACACACTTCACTATTCGTATTTAAAAAGTAACAACAATAGAATTTAACATTTCCTGAAGTATGATCAGTGAACACCATGTAAGATCCCAGTACCTGTTATTTCATGACAACTCATTGACCTAGAAAGAAAAGAAGACAAATGTGGTTATTTGCTACTGTAGGTACTAATATTTCGCAAATAAGTGATATCCCCTGTCTGTAGTTCCCTTTTTACTTAAACAGCACTTTCTCACACTTGTGCAAAATATACTTTAATTTGTTTTTAATTTGCTGATAAGAGTTTTCTTTGTGTTGCCTCTTTCATTTTATTATTTGTGGTTCAAACATCACAGTTGCTGATACTTTCTAGTCACTCTGCTCACTGCTGTACTTTGTACCACGAAGCTTCTAATTGTCTTACAGTAACGTCTATGACTTGTTCCATTTACAGATTTGAGCTATAATAATCTTTGAGTTTTCTCCTGTGGAGATCTGTTACATTTTACATTCCAACAGAAATAACGAAATACATTTTACGTGTTGAGCATTAAAGAAATTTTTGTGCTACTTAAATACAGCTGTAATCATTTTTGTCAGTTGGATATTAATGAGAAATCAATTCTTTTAATAGAGACACACCATTAGCACCATATGCTCGCTGCTATGTAAGTTCTTTTTACTTTCATACTTAACTAGACGTCTAATGCTCTGAGCTAACATTCTAATAGTGCTCTTTATGATTTCATGATAGTCCTTCGCTAAGTAATTAGATATACATGGCCTGACATAAAAAGTGAAACAGCCAGAAGACAAGACCAGATGTCAGTGTAGCGTCATACACGTTCATGACATCGGCAGGTCTGTAAATGATTAGAGATGCAATTGCCTGTGACAGGTAGTATGGTCACCAGAGTGCGTTAGCATTGTTCATGTTTGAGTTCACAGTGAAAGACACAGAGATGCTGCGTAGTCATGCGAGACAGTGTTATCAGCATCTGAGAGAATATGAAATGGACTTCGTTACAGATCCCCGTTTGGCTAGCTCTTCTGATGGTGTAATTCCAGATATATGGGGAGTTCAGGTGTCATAACGGCCTAGTGGTGGGTTGTATGGGAAAGTGAGGTAAGGCACACTCGACGTCATCGTTCCAGTCCCCAAAGCATGACAACTGTAAGGGAGGAGCCCTGTTCTGTGCATCAAGAACATCGTGAGCACTTCGCCTCTGTGCCTGTGTTCCTCTGGCGTTTATTCCGTATAATTTTTTCCCTTCCTTCTCAGAATATCTACATCCAAACTCTGCAAACCACTGAGAAGTGCGTGGTAGGGAGTACTTACCATATTACGACCTGTTAGGGTTTCTTATCGTTTCAATCTTGTATGGACTGTGGGAAGGGTGGCCTCTAAAACTCCTCTGTATGGGTGTAATTAGTATAATTTTGTCTTCATGATCCCAAGGGTAGAATTAACAATCGTTTAACTGTAGCATTATGCGAATGTTAAAAATCTAGATTTATGGTGACAAAAGTAACACATCGAGCGTCTTTTTTTAATGCAGTCATTCCCGTAATTAGTATAATTTTGTCTTCATGATCCCTACAGTAGAATTAATAATCGTTGAACTGTAGAATTATGCGAATGTTAAAAATTCAGATTTGTGGTGACAAAAGTAACACATCGAGCGTCTTTTTTTTTTTAATGAAGTCATTCCGCTTTAGGCTATTAAAATATTATTTACTGCGATTGTAATCTCGACACATAGTCATTTTTAAGCATTGTGGGATATTGTGATCCATTCAGTCACATAAAGCTGTGATCTACTAGAACACAATTCCGAGCAGTGTAAACACAAATACATGTGGTGCTGTAAATTTACTCGCTGTTCAAATGGTTCTAATGGCTCTGAGCACTATGGGACTTAACTTCCGAGGTCATCAGTCCCCTAGAACTTAGAACTACCTAAACCTAACTAACCTAAGGACATCACACACATCCATGCCCGAGGCAGGATTCGAACCTGCTACCGCAGCGGTCGCGTGGTTCCAGACTGAAGCGCCTAGAACCGCTCGGCCACTCCGGCCGGCACTCGCTGTTTCATACACACTGTGAGTACACTTTCGAAAGCTGCTGAAATGAAAGCATATGCGATAAAGACTTGGCTCAAAACTTTCGTGTAACGTGCATGGTAGATGCATCGAGTTCTCATCAAAATTTTACATTGAGTGTCCACGAAACACATAGACTTGATCAGTAGTAGTTTTGACCAATGTCATATGGACGTTTTACACAGGGTGAGTGACTAACTATTGCTACCAAGAATAACTCCGAAAGTATGATAGGAGCTGAGAAGTTTGTCGGACAAAAGTTCCATGGGACAACGAGGGCCATATATGACGGTTTTTTATTGCTAAGTGGAGTCGCTCCAGAAATATGAAGGTCAACTTTGTTTTTCTAAATGGGAAGCTATACTTTGGTACTGATTTTGTGATAGTGGCTATCGAGACGAGTCCAATGATGTGTAACAGTAAGGTCTTTGAAGGTCATCGAAGTTCACAAAGGTGGGATAAACGTCCATTTACAGAAGGTGTCCGAAGTGATGACGATTGGTATCAATGTAGTGCTGCAATCTTCTTATCATGGATTGAGAGGTATTCCTTATATTATGCTAGTGCCAGATTCCCTCGCGATTTGACGCGGACCAACACAGGGATCTAGAACTACAGTGGCAAGAGTACCAATTTTCGTTTCCTCGTTAGTAACTTTCCTTTTCCGGATATGTTCCCGATGCGCTAAAGATCCAGTTGTTCTCAATTTATCATATACATATTTAATGTACGACGTTTAGCGTGAGTTCGTTGATGTTATCTTTCAGCGTATAAGTCTCTAGTTCCCACTGAATTTCGTTGGCATTCTCCATTAATGAGAAGCATTTCGTCTAGTTCTTTGAAAGAATACATCATTCACATTCGCTTTATTCGACGATATTAGTCTCACCATTCCTATTAGTTTTGTATTGCGAAACCGTCGAATGGTCCTTTACAGGTCAATGGCACGTTAGATGGATATGCAGTATTCGCGAATATTTACTATTTGCACGATATAGGAGAGAGAATTGTGAGAGCATGTTCTTCTATACGTGCCGATGTGATAAGGAATACCACTCAATCCAGGATAAGAAGATTTCAGCTCTGCATTGATACCAATGGTCATCACTTCGAACACATACCGTAAATGGAACTTTTCTGACCTTCGTCGGCCTTCAGAGACCTTACTGTTGTACATCATTGGATTCGTCTCGATAGTCGCTATTAGAAAATAAGTACCAAACTTGAGCATCCTATTTTAAAAAAAGCAAAGTTGGCCTTCATATCTCTGAAGCGAGCCCACCTAGCAACAAAAAACCAACGTCATATTATGGCCCCCGTTGTCTCATGCAACATTTGTCCCACAACTTTTCAGCTACTATCATACTTCCGGAGTCTAGGTGGCAATAGTTAGTAACTCACCCTGTATAGCGTTTGCAAAGACATGTTCAATTACAGAGCGGACTTACATAGAATCATTACTTTGCGACACAACACATAAATTTCGCTTTGTAAGATTAAAGTTTTTGGGATTATGTGCTAAATTCAGAACCTAATGTATAGCCATGAACGCATTCAAATCATATAGTTACAATCTCATCGTTGATTTATTATGATTATGCAGTTGCATGTGGATGCATATACAAATACAAAGCTGTGGTCAGTCAGAAAGTTCGTTGGACACCACAGTGGTTTACTAAGCTTTGTGCTGTTGGAGATGGTAGGTCTTCATTTCCTCCAAGATTTTAACTGACGTCCCAAGTCAGTTATAGAGACACTACAGCTTAACGCGGATATTGGTTTCTAAATCACAATATTTTTGGCATTTTGACACATATAAAAATCATTGCCAGAGATAAGAGAATTTAAAAGGGCTGAGAAAAGTCCTAGCATCGATTGAGAACCGAATTGTGAACATTTTTAGTCTGTCACTTACCCACATACCACGCAATATTTGCATGTTGTCACTTTTTATAGCCGAGTAATCATCGTAAGCTTACTATAGAAAAATAAAACATACAACAATACATAGTGAATATGATGTCTCAGGCGTCTCTAGGGAATTTAATTGCCGAATATTTCACACAATAGGCCTATACTGTGCAAACGAGTAATGGAAAGAGTCCGTCAATTGTTGTTCTAGCCGTGGCTCTTTACAGCATTCACATACTTTGTGCTGATTTCTGTGTATTGCCTTCATATACGTTAGTACCCACAAACACTGCACGTTACTTATAGCAGTAAAGAATGAGATAACACCATGTTCCACAACAGCCACATTATAATATGCGACGTGCTATGCTTAACTGTAGCCACGGATCTGAGAGATTTAGCTAGCATTTTGTTTTTCAGTTTCGTGTATGATGCACCTAAGCATATTATTTGTCTATGATCCGTAACTTTACTCTGTTGTAGTCGTTTATTTGACCTAAGAAGATTTAAATTCGATAGTATGATGCAGATGGAAAACAGTCATACATTTGCTAGCAGCAGGAAATTTATAGTTTGGACTCTGTGGGACGTCAGAGATTGAGAATGGCATCTTCAAGCTAAGCCGCTAGCCATGTGTAAGATGGGTACCCGATCTATGCCTGGCAGTCTGTGTTAAAGTGTGAGAGATGAGGTGGAGGGAGTAGATGAAGAAGAAACAGGTGATCCAGGAATGTACTCGGAGCTGAAACAAGTCAGCGGGAGTCAGTGACGTCCCATGAGAGCCAAAGTAAATCTGTGTATGGTGTAAAAACTCTAAGGTTATTTGAAATCATCATCATCATTTAAGACTGATTATGCCATTCAGTGTTCAGTCTGGACCACAGTCCCCCATATAAAATTCCTCCATGATCCCCTATTCAGTGCTTACTTTGGTTCCTCTTCTGATGTTAAGCCTATTACTTCAAAATCATTCTTAACCGAATCCAGGTACCTTCTCCTTGGTCTACCCCGACTCCTCCTACCCTCTACTGCTGAGCCCATGAGTCTCTTGGATAACCTTGCTTCTCCCACACGTGTAACATGTCCCCACCATCTAAGCCTGTTCGCCCTGACTGCTATATCTATAGAGTTCATTCCCAGTTTTTCTTTTATTTCCTCAATGTGGTCACCCTCCTGCCATTGTTCCCATCTACTAGTACCTGCAATCATCCTAGCTACTTCCATATCCGTAACCTCAACATTATTGATAAGGTAACCTGAATCCACCCAGCTTTCGCTCCCATACAACAAAGTTGGTCGAAAGATTGAACGGTGCACAGATAACTTAGTCTTGGTACTGACTTCCTTCTTGCAGACGGCAGTAGATAGTAGCTGAGCGCTCACTGCATTAGCTTTGCTACACCTCGCTTCCAGTTCTTTCACTAAGTAGCCATCCTGTGAGAATATACATCCTAAGTACTTTAAACCGTCCACCTGTTCTAACTTTGTTCCTCCTATTTGACACTCAATCCGTTTATATCTCTTTCCCACTGGCATTACTTTCGTTTTGGAGATGCTAATCTTCATACCACAGTCTTTACATTTCTGATCTAGCTGTGAAATATTACTTTGCAAACTTTCAATTGAATCTGCCATCACAACCAAGTCATCTGCATATACGAGACTGCTTATTTTGTGTTCACATATCTTGATCTCACCCAGCCAGTCTATTGTTTTCAACATATGATCCACAAATAATATTAACAACAGTGGAGACAGGTTGCAGTCTTGTCTTACCCCTGAAACTACTGTGAACCATGAACTCAATCTACCGTCAACTCTAACTGCTGCCTGACTATCCATGTAAAGACCTTTAATTGCTTGCAAAAGTTTGCCTCCTATTCCATAATCTCGTAGAACAGACAATAACTTCCTCCTAAGAACCCGGTCATAAGCCTTTTCTAGATCTATAAAGCATAGATACAATTCCCTGTTCCACTCGTAACACTTCTCCATTATTTGCCGTAAGCTAAAGATCTGGTCCTGATAACCTCTAAGAGGTTTTCTGATTTTCATCCAGTTTGTCCTCAATTAATACTCACACTTTCCTTTCAACAATACCTCAGAAGATTTTACCCACAACGCTGATTAAAGAGATATCTCTGTAGTTGTCACAATCTTTTCTATTTCCATGTTTAAAGATTGTTGTGATTAATGCTTCCGTCCAGTCTGATGGAACCTGTCCCGACTCCCATGCCATTTATTTGAAATGGTGTCAGAAATTTATGAAACGATTAATTAAAATCAGATTTCCAGAAAATCTTCATCATCACATTAATAAAGAAAGTACAAGCAGATAAATGTGAAAACTATAGGACAATTGGTCTAATCAGTCACATTTGTTAAATAATGACAAGAACAGTACAAAGAAGGATAGACCTACTGGGCAAAAATGAGTTTTGCTTCTTGAAGGAAAAGGTACCACAAAAGCAGTTCTCACACTTTACTTAGTAATGGGAAACAGACAGCAGAGAAATTAAGATTCCTTTCTAACATTTGCGGACCCACAGAAAGTCTTCGATCATGTAAGTTAGTGTAGGATGCTCATAATCCTTAGAAGATTGAGGCTAAAATACTGCATATAGAAACAATTTTGTTCAGAAAGTCTGAAATATGACGTATTTAAACGTCGATTGGTATTATACAGGATTAGTCTAAATGATTCATGGGTTACAAAGCTATATTTATTGTGCAACTATAGGACGTACGAAGACGGGTGATACATGAAGAGATAGAGACACTCAGCAAGAACAAAAAGCCAGCCTCGTGGCTCGTATGCACGTTAGATGGCAGGCACTCTACAAGAAGAAGGCATTTCAGGAGAGGAGTTTTTGTGTGTTACAATATACGAAGTGCTCATCGGTTACGAGTGTTCCACGCAAAAGTTTACGCATGTACAGAAAAACTGCTCCTGCTCACCAGAGAATTTTGCATTGACTTCACCAGTTTCGTGCTACTGGTTGCCCATTTGAAAGGGAAATTTCAGGGTGACAGGCTGTTTCAGAGGAAATTGCGGAGCGCAAGAGACAGTCCACAAAAAATCAACCGTTCTGAATTGGGCATCCGACAGAAGACAGTGTGGATTTTTTTGCATTCCAAAGCCTACCGTTTACGTATGTTTCAACATCTGGCTGCAGAAGATTACGTTCGATTATTGGAATTTTGTGGCCGAATACTACAAGCTATGGAAGATAATGGTGACTTTGTAGGGACATTGACATTCAGCGATGGGAAACGTGATTCGTCACAATATGGGTCCGTGGGGTAATGAATCTCCGCATGTCCGTGTAGACTTGGAAAGAAATTTGTCAGAAATCAATGTACTCTGTTGCCACATCCAAGACAAAGGAGTATGGTCGCTTTTTCGCCTAAGAGCAGACGTTGATGGTTTCCGTATACCTAGATACGTTACAGCAGTGGTTGTTGCTACAACTGACGGCAAACTCCTTGACTTTTGTCTTTCAACTGGACAGTGCACCACCTCACTGGAGCACAGCTGGCCGCTCCCTTCTCAACAGGGAACTGCCACATCGCTGGATACGGCAGACTGGTCTTTGTGGTGTTACACTGTTGCCATAGTCCCCCGGGGTTGTGTTAAGGAGGAAACGTATGTACCCCCAGTGCCAACAACGCTGCAAGAACTGCAGGAACTCATCACTGCTGCTGTGATGTACTCTGACAGAAGCATGATAGTGAATGTGTGGAAGGAACTGGGTTACTGTTTGGATTCGTGCTGGATGCCTAATGGTGCACATACTAAACATTTGTTGTGTATACCAAAAACTTGGCGAGTACGCGAATATCTGTCATTTCATGTATCACCTGTCTTCGTACGTCGTATACTTTTAAACATAGCTTTGAAACGAGATGAATCATTTAGGCAAAACGTGTATTATTCTTAAATGTATATAGATCAAAACCAAGGAGAGAATTTCTCGCTCGACGGTCAAATATCACATCAGTGTAACTTTTTATCCCAATAACCTTGCCGCCGTGGTAACACTGATTCCCGTCAGATCACCAAAGTTGCTCGCTATCGGGCTGGGCTAGCATTTGAATGGGCGGCAGTCCGAGTCTGCTAAGCGCTATTGGCAAACAATGTACACTCAGCCCTAGTGAGGTCAACCGATGAGCTACCTAAGTCAAAAGCGGCGGCTCTGGCCACGAAAACTGACATCGGCAGGGAGAATGGTGTGCTGAACGCATCCAGTGACGCCTATTGGCTGAAGATGACACTGCGGTCGGTTGGTGCCCTTGGGTCTTGTGAGGCCTGTTCGAATGGAGTGTGGTCTGGTTTGTAACTTTTTACACTCAAAGTAGCTAGGTCTTGAAGAGATGTTTACATAACTAGCAAAAGCTGTTCGTGAAATATTTCAGTTTTCCTTCAAATTACTAATTAAGGTTTTCTTAATTATTCAAGCAATTAAATATATTTTTGTAAAACTAATTTTCACGCTGGTCAAATTGATATCCCGTTTGTCCATTTCCCATTCTTCATCTGGCTATGAAAATTCGGAAAAAAATTTCCGTCGAATCACTGAGTATGTTTTCCTTATTACTTTCAAGCAGTTGAAGACGTTTTGAGTGACCTCTAAGGGTAAACCGTCAATCAGCGCCAGCGCTGGGCATATCTACATTATCACCAAATGGCTAATCCGGGGCACAATCCAAATTGCAGATTTACTATCTAAAGGCTTCCAGGGACAACAAACATTCATTTTCAGTATTTCATTTAATTATTGACTCAATTTAAAAATTCAAAATGCGATCATAATCTACTCCCTAAGAGGTATAACCTTATGTTAAAGGTTTCAGGGCGTAGGACAAGTATTACAGTTAGAAACTGTTTATTTACCTGGAGGCGCGCAAATTACCAGCCTATATCGCTCAATATTTCAGAATGAAAGCACTTACCAACTTCGAACAAATTTACATATAATTTCTAATCCTTACGAAACTTTAACTCGCTGTCGTTCCCCACCGCCCTCCCCCCCATCCCACACACGTACAGAGAAAATAGTTAAATCAAAAACGTTTATCGCTTACTACATGTTCACTGTTCTTGCAGTAAAGCTTCAGGAACAGACATATTGCTTTAATTTATTATTTCTTCACTACTAAATCTATTCACTCAACATACCACTTAATTAATTAACATATCATTTAATATATTAGATATACAATTTTGCTTCCGCGTTTTGCAATAAATGCCAGTAGCGCAAGTGGTGGCGCAGATAGTAGATCATAAGTGCCATACAATAAGCTTATGCATTTGTAAACCTGTCGTCATCAAAATATTAATTGATTTATGATTGCAACGTAAAGTTGTTCTCGATTAAATATGTCAATTTACTATCCCAGGTCTCGCCATTTGCTTGAATTTTTAATTTTCAACTTTAAATGAAGAAAAATTTTGCTGAGGCTCCTAAGATTCTGGATGGTGAGGCAACTATAATAAAAAAACGTGCAGGGAATGGTTTCAACGCGTCAAGTTTGATGAGTCTGACGTCAGAGACCGGCTTGGCGGCGAAAGAGAGAAGCTTTTCGAAGCTACTGAAACAGAGGGAAACAATCACAGCCACAATACAGCGAGAGGCAGTAGAAGGTAATTTTTCAGCATGACAGCGCTCGATCCCATGTCACAAAACCCGTCAAAACATCGTTGGAAACGTTGAAATGAGAAGTCTTGCCCCACCCGCCTTATTCTCTAGACGTTGCTCCCGCCGACTGTCACCTTTTTCAAACAATGGCACACGGTCTGACTGACCAGCACTTCCGCTCCTATGAACAAGTGCAAAACTGGATCGATTCATGGATCTCCTGAAAAGACGCCCAGTTCTTTCACCGCAGGATTCGTATGCTGCCCAAGCTGGCCACTATTTTGAATCGTAACGTTTTTGTAACTTTCTCACAATAAAGCCTAGAACTTCGAAAGAAAAAACGGCGCAAGCAAAGCTGTAAACCTATTATCTGCAAAATTATATCGTTGTACGACGCACAGTTCAGGAGATGTGGTGTCGCAAATACTGAGACGCGGGGAAAAACTAGGTTTTACTTAAAACGCAGCACAAATCACCCACACTCTACTCATCCAGTGTTTGATAATGAAAGCACTTTTTAGCTTTCAACAAATTTCAAACATAAATTCTAACTTTTTCTATTTTTTTTCTCTCGCTTAGTTGCTTAATGTCATATACTTAACACATTAATTGATTTACACAGAAATCTGACGTTTGAAGCTGTCTTATAGTGGGAGTTCAACTCTTTGAAGACATGAAGGTGGAGGGGTTTACTGGTGTCATGCTAATGTATGCAAGGTTCTCCGCGAACAAAAACTTCAGCCATGTCATCCGCAGGAAACAGTGGCGGAAGACTACCTGCGACGATTTCAGTTTTTGCCGACGTCTGTACAGCGCTGCATATCCAAGTCACAGTTCCCGAGTTTTGTGCTGTTCACCAAGGACTGCGCACCCACTTCAAATTATATTGTGAGTTCGCACAAAACTCATACATTTGAGCAGATGGAGATCCCTGCACACAGCTGGTTATTTATCCACACAGTTACAGTGGAAACAGAAATACTGATATAATTTGTGATCAAACCATTTGGAAGTTTCTACTGTCAGCCATACTAACAGAACTTACATATTCATTTCTTTTTCAGAAATGTACTTCCAGACCTACGGGATGAAGCGCCACCTTGGGTTCAGCAGGTAACGTGGCAGAAAACAGTGGAGCTCCAGTTGATTTTCAAGCAAATGCGAAACATTATCTGTACCAAATCGCCGTCACCAGGTCTTACATCTCATATCTATTTCCTGTGGCGTACCGGGCTGCTCATTTAACATCACACTAAAGCGCTCACGCACGCATCCATATTGTGACTCAAATATTATATGCACTGTCGCGCTTATTTCACTATTTGGGTTTGTGTGTACACTACTCATATACACTCCTTAAAAAAACTGGAGGGCCAAAGTTGGAACCTATTTTTTAATTTGTAGTGTTTCTTTTTAATGAAAAACACACCTGCACTATATTCGAACCATTCTCCCTGTTTGACGTCCCGCAGCGCCCAGACAGTGAATTTACAGACATTGGCTCCTTCTTGACAAATGATCCATTTGGCGTACTGCGCAATATACTAAGCGTCCTTGTGTTTTCTGCGCATTTTCCAATTGTTGTATAGTTTGCGGGTTTCAGCTGAGCTATACACAAATGAAAAATTTCCCGAATTGTGTAAGATACTGTAATTCTGTTTCCACCCAGATTAATTGCAAGAACGTCTTCTCAGAACGAACTATTGTCTTTTGTTATAGCTATATTAATGTGAGAGATCTCAGTATCAACTTTTGAATTTTACAACTGAACCGCAGTCCTGCTACATCTCAAAAGCACAATTTCAATCTCGTTTCGCTCTCCGAAAACCGATATTTCGGAGAAATTAGAGTAATTAGAACTTACGACTTGTTTTCTCATTTTAACATAAAATAAATTACTCTCTAATGCGGAAGTTCGTGTCTACATACAGATCTGTCGCAACCAAAA
Source organism: Schistocerca gregaria (assembly GCF_023897955.1). Classification (NCBI taxonomy): domain Eukaryota; kingdom Metazoa; phylum Arthropoda; class Insecta; order Orthoptera; family Acrididae; genus Schistocerca; species Schistocerca gregaria. Next base: position 543,676,762 of record NC_064921.1, read on the forward strand.
TACGTTGTGCTCCAATTTTCTGCATTTGAGTGAGTCTAGTTACAAATACGAAATAGTTGAGAAAAGATTAATAAAACGCTGGTAACATTCACAATTTGTTACATGCATCTGGGCCGACACACCAGCAGGAAAGTAAGATTCGTGACATCTAAGGATGATTCGTCAGTTAACAAAGCTAACACACATGCGCACCCTTCCCTCCACTGCCACGCTAAAAGGTCTTTGGTGCCTCAGAATATGTCCTATCGTCCGATCCCTTCTTAAAAATCAAGATGTGTCATAATCCACCCCCACCCTCCCACCCCCCCGCCCCCCAAAGTTCAGTTCAATACCTGTTGGTTAGTTACCCAGTCTACCCGTCTAACCTTCTGCATTTTTCTGTAACATCAAATTTCCAGAGATTCTGTTCTATTCCTGCCTGAACTGTGTATCGTCATATTTCACTTTCTACGGGGCCATATTCCAGACGTATGTCCTCAGAAAACACCGTCTAACATTTAAATTTTTTTTTCAGTAGTAACACTTGGTGTCTGTGATACATATCATGTAAACTGACGGTGGAGGGGGCAGAAAGGAACGGAAAGGGAAGAATTGAGGATCACGACTTCATGCGGAGTCGGCGGCGGCGAGTGAAAACAAGTGCCAGGCGGAGACTCGAACAATGGTTAACGCAACTGCCTAGTAAGCTCGAGATCCCGGTTCAAGTCCCCGTCTCGCGCACATGTTCGCTCGTCGCCGCCGATTCCACATGAAGTCCTGTTACAGCTGACATGAATTCCTTCCATTCCTTTCTCCTCCCTCACCTTCAATTTACATAAAATTTCTGTTTTCCAGAAATACTTTTCCTGGCTGTTGCCAGACTGCATTTTATATATTCTCTGCTTCAGTCATCGTCACTTATTTTACTGCTCAAACAACAAAACCCATGTGTTACATTTAGTGACTCATTTCCTAGTCTAATTCCCTCAAGGTGGGCTGATTCAATTACAATACTTTCTATTACCTCGTTTCAGTTTTTTTGACATTCTTCTTACAATCTCTTTTCAAATCAGCGAATCTCAAAGCTTTCGTTTGTTTTGTCTTTCCAAATTTATCCTTGGCTTCCTTCAGAGCATCCTCCATCTACAGACTGAATTGCATCAAGGATAAACTAGCCCTCCCTCACATCCTTCCTAACTTCTGCTTTCCTTTCATGTCCTTCGAAATCTTACAACTGCAGTCAGATTTCTGTAGAACTAGTACATAAAATCTCAGTGCATGTATTTTATCCCCGCTGCCTTCGTAATTTCAAAGACAATAAACGTGTACAGATTGATAAATAATAACTTCGCATGAATAGAAAATTCAGTATGAATTTAAGATCCAGGTCGTAACAAAGTAGTAAGCGACAGTCGATGAGAAGTAGTTATTGCGTGTAAAACATGCTAAGTGATTTGCTTTATTCCTATTAGTTGACAGTTCCACGATAAGCCAAGAAATAGCAACTCTATTTCAAATTTCAGATTTTGACTATTTGCAACTTTGTCAGGATGAATGTATGTAAACAGTGGTAAGTGCCAGAAACATAGCTGCCAGTAATAGTAATGCGTGCGGTGTTCGTACCAGAAAATTTTTTTCCGTGGGTGGTTTTTACGAATCTGAGGATGATATTGATAACTGTGACTCGGATAAATATCATGAATATGAGCCCGGAGGTAAATACGCTTCAGAAACTGTTGCTATTCAGGTAAATGTGAATATATGTTTAAACAAGTAAACAATATTAATTTGTGTCCCTTATCATAGTTTACGTGAGTTTACACGACAGAGTTTTGGCAGGTACGTTAAGGGCCAGCCTTAACGTTGTTTACGTGCTGTTGTAAGGTGCATGCTATAGTAATTTTATTCTGTGCTGAATTATAGCTTAATTTTTGAGTTTGCTATACTTTATTACTGCAAAAATTGTTAATACAAAACTTAATACAAAAAAAACTGAAGCAATTCGGAATTTTTCATTTTGTATTTTTGAGAGATTTCGTAGTAATGTTTCTTTAACTCACCCAGCAATTAAACATTGGTAAGCCAATGCCAATCAAAAATAAATGCAGTCAGTTTGCAATTAAACAATGCTCAGCATCCCATGACGAATTTTTAAAAACAAAATTTTGGGTGAAATTTACCATTTTAAAAATATGTCATCGAGGAAAATTTATACGAAAACAATGACTTATCTGAATGAAACAAGCCACATTGCATATACTTGAAATACCCTTTTTGTGAAACTTTCCATTGTTTACAGCGAAGGTCTTCAATTTAATTTCGCCGTGCGTACTTATATGCTAAAATCAGTATGTTAGAAACATAAATAAAAAAGAAATCACAAAAAAGTGGTTACATATTCAATCACAAAACTCCATTTACCTCACCGAGTGTCCGAAATGTGAATCATCTACCGCAGGGTTTGTCTGCAGTCGCTGACGCACTGGCACCTGGACAGACTGAAGAGATCCCTTCGATTTCGTTGCACAAAACACAACAACACGATACTTTAAATCTTTTCGAGTCGTTGCAGCCTGTACATAGCCCTCAGGGAGTTACGTCCAATGGTGTCAAATAAAGGCAGCAGCGTGTAGGTCAGCTGATAATGCCCCCACATCCTATCCAGCAACCAGGGAGGCACTCACCACGCTGCTACCACATGAATCTACGTATTTCGAGGGTTACGCATTCTAGGAAACTCTGCGGTAAGAAATAGTGCTTATCTTTCCCGCTTGAAGGTTCTTCAGTGAAGCAAAGACTCGTTACACAGTCTCCAACAATTGTTCACTAAACGTTCACAGTCCACTGCCTCTGCCGTTCAACCTGTCTTGGCCAATGCCAATTCTCAGTGGCTCATTAATGTGCACTTTTACGCTCAGCTTTCATTAATCTGCAAATGTTGCTTCTTCGGTAAAGACAATCCCTTGAAGAAATTATCTATTGCCCTGACATTACGTTAGAGTGGAAAATCAGTAGAAAATCTCCCCCCCCCCCCCCCCCCCTGCTGGTGAGGTAACTGGATGAAAGCTCTTTCGCACGCAAAACACAGACAACCAACGCTAAACTGGCTTATTCCACAGGAACTCGTAAATTCTCCGGACGTATCATGCAAATTATGAGTAACAACTGCCAAAATGTATATTTCTTTCGTTCCGATAATTGCTGGTTTGCCCCACATCCTGTGCATACCATAACTACCCGGTGTTTCGAAATGAATATTGTGGTCTAAGGTTTTATGGCATTTATAATATTCAATTTACAAATTATAAATAAAAGCAACTCAAACTGTTTTGTTTGGACATCTGTGGACTAGGTCTATAGCTTAAAGAATACAGTTTAAGTTTCAGCCTGACGATGAAGATTTCCTGGACCTTGTTTTGTGAATCGTCTAATCTTCAGTGATGAATCGACATTTGACCTAAGTATAAATGTGAATGCACATAGCGTGCTCATCTGGGGGCCATCAGATCCCCACGAGATGGCATAGTTGCAACGAGACTCGCTAAAATTCGATGTTTTTTGTGCCACATTCCAGCGTCAAGTTTATGAGCCTTTTCTTCTGTGAACGAACACTAACGGGTATTTCTTGCCCTTATGCGCTAGAACTATGACTCTTTCCTCGACTGTAAGAAGATGAATCACGGGACTTTATTTGGCAAAAAGACAGTGGGCCGCCTCACTGGCATAACTCGGCACTCGGCTGGCTAAGCGGCCTTGTACTCGACCGCCGGACTGGCGGCAACGTGCCCAACTTATTTAACTTTGCCACCTCGTTCACCCGACCTGATGCCGTGCGGTTTTGTGGGGGTTCATAAAGGATCGCGTGTATGTGCCTCCACTACCGGCTGATATACCCGACTTAAGAAATAGCATTGAAGCACTCATTGCAAAGTTACTCCAGACACGTTGATCAAGGTTTAGGAAGAATTGGCATATCGACTCGATGTGTGCCGTATGACGATTGGTGGTCACATTGAACACATGTAAGAAAAGCTGTTTGAGTTGCTCTTTCATTTGATAACTGTGAGGTGAATGTAATAAATGGTACAAAGCCTTAAAATCCCGTCATTCATTTTGAAACACTCGATATTTTTTTGCGCAAACACTAAATTGTCATTCTCCTTAGATGCCACCTTTGGGGATACTTATGCGCGTACAGCTCAGAAGTTGTTTTCTCGTTTCTTCCGCATTCTTTTTAAAGAAACAAAATATTTAGTTTCCCATTTTGTCCCAGAGAAATCAGATTTCCATACATGTAAACTACAGAGCATAGAACATTTCCTCTGTGCCCTTTATGTCGGCAGTGCAGCACTCTGTTTCCTGTTCATTCGAACTGATGTATTTCCTTATTTCAGTACGAAAAGTGGTTCAAATGGCTCTGAGCACTATGGGACTTAACTTCTAAGGTCATCAGTCCCCTAGAACTTAGAACTAATTAAACCTAACTAACCTAAGGACAACACACACATCCATGCTCGAGGCAGGATTCGATCCTGCGACCGTAGCGGTCGCGCGTTTCCAGACTGTAGCGCTTAGAACCGCTCGTCCACTCCGGCCGGCTCTGTACGAAATCACGAGTTTCCGCGTAAGACGACAATCAGTCCGATGTTCAAAGTAGTTAAATCCTAAATTCTAAATATTCTAATCTCTCTGAAACTATTGATTTCAAATAAATACATGTGGTTTAGATCGTGTCATCGAGATCTAGGATACTAACAGTACAAATTATTATAGACTGGCGTGAAAAACTTAGAACGAAACTAATTTTCCCATGATTGTGTCGCTGCTAAGTACTCGTAACACAGCTCGGTGAAACTTGGACCGCACATAGAAAGAATTGCTACAGCATAATACAGAAGGGAACTGAAGGAAATACGCAACGAGGTGTAAAGGAATGACACTTTTATTCAAAGACAATAATTACACTGAAGTTGTCACGCTTTATGATCGTCGCCTGGACATTACAAAAAAAAAGGGACGTGGTTCTTAATAGGACGTTTGATCACCATGCACAGTTTGCTCCGTTACGGATCACAAGCTTGGTAAGGAGTTGTTACGCTGGGGCCTTCCATTCCTCCAAGAGCATGGTTGACAATCGCTGGGTGCTCGTTGGTGGGGGTGCACGTACTGCAAAACGTCTCCACAACGCATCCTATATGTGCTAGATTGGATTTACGTACTCCTCCACCTGTCGTGTTTAATGTGGTGGCGCATTGTCATCCACAAAAACGAAGTCGGTGCCGAATGTACTCCCGAAAAGCCTCACCTGGGGAAAGAGCACAGTCTCGCAATAGGGCTGACTGTTGCAGACTCAGAGACTTGGACGTCAGTGCGTCCGTAGACTACGTCTCCCCACACAGTAACAGCTTAACTTTTAAAACGATCATATTCGACAATGTTCCTGAGCGCATTACGTGTTCCCAACTCTCTCTTTTGTCCAGAATCACTACTCAGGCCGAATCTACTCTCATCTGAGAATAGCACAAGACCCTAGTTCTCGTTAGTCAGCCCCTATGCTCTTGGCACCATCACAAACGGTACCGCAGATATGCAGGTGTCAACGTAACACAACGCAGTTGTCGTCGGGCAAAAAGACCACCCCCATTCAGTCGCCGCGTGATTGTAGAGCGTGAGACGGCGTGCCTTGCAGTCCTGTGGTTGCAATTGCACCCACTGTTTGGGGTGTCTCCGTTCTTGTCTGTTGCACAATACAGTGGTCATCTGCTACTGAAGCTGACCGTGGTCCACCAACTCCTCTCCTTCGGACAGAAGTGGCTGTAGTTCGGAACACTCCCCTTCAGCGTAAAAGAATGGTGTGAGTAATACCGAACTCCTAGGCTACACTTGTTACACTTCCTCGTGCCCAGATGTTGCCTCCGGGCCATTTTGTAATGAAGAGCATTACCACAGTGCACCGTGAATGTCACACTGCCCTCTTCAATCTCTTCAGCTGCTTCGTGCTGCTGGGCCAGCCCATTTGGAGCTATAGTTCCGCTGCCATGACGCCATGTGACGTACGATTGGAAGACTTCTGGCAACAAGCTCGCGCACTTTCACTCACTTCATCGATAAGTTAGCATATTTTGTTACTTCATCTAGCTCGTCCTTAAGTTTTGCACAGCAGTGTATTTTCTTACCCACAGTATTTTAAACGTGCTTCCAAGGTTCTCGGGCGTTGCGTCGTCTACTATTGTAGAAATTGCACAATATTTCAACGATGCCACTGCTCGTTATCTTCGTGTATGACTGTGGGAAAATGTAGTGGTTCGCCAATTTGTACTTTTTTTCGCTAAAAAAGCACAGGCACTTAAGCGAGAGAGGGCTTTAGCGTCATCGCACGGGACACTGAGTTCTAGAGGTCCCTGCCGGAAAAGCGAATCGCGGACTAAGCACGCTACAAGCAGCGAAAGGGGCAGGTAAGTTGTTAGTACCCGGCCCAGCAATCCTGGCTTCGATCCTTCACGACAGCATCCAACGTAATGCCCGATTTCCCCTCAGACAGTTATTGACTCTCGAAAACTTCAAACAGCTCATTTTAAATACGTCTACGTTACTACTAAAAATAATACACCATTTTTTTAACACATGCATTTCGTTTCATTGCTTTAGAACATCATTACTGCGTTCACATCTGTTTTCTGTTTACATCTGTAAATGTGTAGTGCTGCTAGTGGAAGCTGGCCTACATGAGCAGTGTTGAAGGTAGGAATCCATCACAAACGACTAAGTATTTTGCGAGTAGCATAAATTAAATGAACTTCCTCTGCACCTTGAAGTACTTTCCTCGGAGCTACAATGTGACTAGAAGTGGACACGTAGCCCTACTTCACTGACCAGAGAAACGTATCAACAACTGAAAGCAGACTACAAGGAGATGGTACAATCGTGCCGTAGCCTATCCTGTCGTGTGCTTTTCAGAAAATATGTCGCGTGGTAAATACTTTCTAAAGTCAATATCAAATAAATATTTCTTTATTTGCAACAGCCGGTTTCGATAAGTTTTCAAATTTTTTTGTTATGGAACGTGTTCATTTTGAGTCTGAATCTCACGTCAAGATGTTATATTAGTGGCTAAAACTCAAAAATTTTTGTTATGACACGTGTTCATTTCGAGTTGAAACCTCACTTCGAGTTATCATATTAGTGGCTAAAATGTAGACACTAACATGAGAACAAGGCGTCAGATACCAATTCAAAATGAACGAGTTCTATAACAAAGATTTTTGAAGACCTGAAGATGACAGCAAAGTCTGTCGAAACTGGGGTGGTTGTAAGTAAAGAAATATTTATGAGTTCCTGGATTTAGACAGTTTTTTCCATCTAAAACAGATCGCTCCTTCTGATTTCCAAACATAAGAAAATTCAATCCAATATATTGCTATTTAGATTGTGGTACGATAAAATTATTTAGACTTTATGATTATTCCAAATAACTTAACGTACGATTCGCGAAACGTTAAAATGACCATTAGAAAACACATGAGACGGGATTAGACTTGATTACAATGAAAGAAATATAATTGCTACTGTCTATTGTGATAATTTTGTGGTTTCTAAGTCCGATATCCGTGATCACCATTTCAACAGAGCACCTTTGGTGGGTCTCCAATGTCGCATTATGTTAGTAGACCACTTTAACGGGGACTTTAGACGTGTGGTTCTACAGTTTAAGAACAAAAAAACGTAAATCTCACACACTGGCATTTAGATACTGACAGGTCTAGGTGGTAAGATGGCCTTACGGTAGGAACTATCTAGGCTCTTTCCTGAACGAGTTTAGGGAAACCACGGAAAAATTCAGTCAGGATGGCCAGATGGGGATTAGATTCTCTATTATTCTCAAATACAGGACCAGTCTGTTGGAAAGAGCACAACCTTTTTAGATTTCTTCCTAGTATGGAAGTGGAGTGACCAATGAGAAATTGTACCTTTTCAACTGGACGTCCTGGTAAGGTATAGATGTGTTCTCGATATCTACCGCACCTAATCGGACCTACATAGTATACCATTCAGTTCAGTATAGAACGTCGGCCGATGTAGTTGCTTATGTAAATGGTTGAGTTCTGTCGTGTGCAGAGCGTTGTGGCTGTCCGGTTCGCAGTGCGCCGTGCAAGAGACCGCCATTCACTTGTTCCAGACGGAAGGACAACACCCAGGTCGATGGCTGCGAGACGGATTCTGTAATCTGTGTGAGGCAGAAGGGACCCGAAATGAACGAACACTGGAAAACATCCACGAATTCGTGTAGCTCTGCAACGAAGAGCAAAGCAGTCTGTCCGTCACCATTTCAGAATATTGCAAATCTCTCGCACGTCTTTCACAGGTTTGTGAGACAGGACTTAACAGTTTCACCCTTATAAGCTACAAGTGGCTCAACACTTACGCCCGGGAGATAAAGTGAGTACGCGCAATTCCAGCGCAACATGACTGAACGCAATCGACCAGGATTTCTGACGAATCTTGAGATGTATGATGAGGTAAACTATCGTCAGAATGGGTTTATCAATAAAGAAATGTTATAATTTTCTTGGTCTCAAACTCGCATAGTCTGGTGTAATATTGGACTGCCCGCTTGAACCGTTGTGCCCATAATAATAAGAGGGACAACAGCAGCCGGCCAGTGAGTATCATGTCCGAGCGGTATTAACCATATCGTCATTCCACCGCTGCAAGGGTATTGCCAACTAAGTACAATATGGTTTCATCAAGATGGGGCTAATCCCATACAGCCCATATTTCAATGAGTACAAGAAGGTTCCACTTTCCGCATCGATTACATTCACGATTCAAAGATTTCCCACAGCAGACGAAATCACCTGATCTTTCAGCCCGACATTTCTTTCTGCGACGTCATCTCAGAATAAAATTTTACGGTGACTATACAACACTGATGAGTCTGGAAGTCGCAATCCGGCAAGTGATAGAGGTCATTCGACAAGAAATGATACAGAACGTAGTGAGAATCTTCCACGAACGTCTTCAGCAATGAGCGTATAGGTTTGTAACGGGTATAAGCGCAGATATTTTTATATGTGGTACCTTAACGTGTTATCATATTAGAGCGTTGGTTGTTTTTCCACGGCAATAACAATCTTCCTACAAATATGTCACAAATTTACGACCAGATGTTTTCTGCATGGTCGTAACTGCACCACTAAATGGACTACGTCTGTCAGTATAGACTACCCGTTTTGTGTTCATGCATCTATACTTCAACACGCGATCTGCTGCTCAGGGGAAAATAAGCATTAATGAGTTGTTCTTTCCGTACATACTTGAAGGTACTAACCAGTCTAAAAATATACGACTCTTAATAGTTATAATTATTAATCTGCAAATGATATAAATACTGATGTAAAGTTGTTCAGCACACCATCCTCAGTTGTCAACACAAATTTCTAAACTTGTACCCGTTACAAACCGTGTTTGTCTAAATATACACTAAACAATTAGCAAATGAAAATGTACTGCTTCCCGTGGGGCAATCTGTATGTTGTTGTTGTTGTGGTCTTCAGTCCTGAGACTGGTTTGATGCAGCTCTCCATGCTAATCTATCCTGTGCAAGCTCCATCATCTCCCAGTACCTACTGCAACCTACATCCTTCTGAATCTGCTTAGTGTATTCATCTCTTGGTCTCCCTCTATGATTTTTACCCTCCACACTGCCCTCAGTTGTTAAAGTTGTGATCCCTTGATGCCTCAAAACATGTCCTACCCACCGATCCCTTCTTCTAGTCAAGTTGTGCCACAAACTTCTCTTCTCCCCAATCCTATTCAATGCCTCAGTAGTTACGTGATCTACCCACCTAATCTTCAGCATTCTTCTGTAGCACCACATTTCAAAAGCTTCTATTTTCTTCTTGTCCAAACTATTTATTGTCCATGTTTCACTTCCATACATGGCTACACTCCATACAAATACTCGATGTTAACAAATTTCTCTTCTTCAGAAACGCTTTCCTTACCATTGCCAGTTTACATTTTATATCCTCTCTACTTCGACCATCATCAGTTATTTTGCTACCCAAATAGCAAAACTCCTTTACTGCTTTAAGTGTCTCATTTCCTAGTCTAATTCCCTCAGCATCGCCTGACTTAATTCGACTACATTCCATTATCCTCGTTTTGCTTTTGTTGATGTTCAACTATTACTATTATTTATTTGTGTAACATTTTCCAATAAATCCCTGCTCTGAGTTATCTAAACAACTGTTCAGTGAATTGAACATGTTGCTTAACAGGTACTTTTTAACTGCTTTTTAATCATGTTTTAGTAATCTGTTTAATCTCTTTAACAGATAAACAATGGATTCGGATGGAATAATATGGAATGCCATCGCTCAGAGACCATTTTCGAGACACTGTCCATTCCGTTCAACTGCTCTTCCAAGTCCTTTGCTGTTTCTGACAGAATTACAATGTCATAGGCGAACCTCAAAGTTTTTATTTCTTCTCCCTGGATTTTAATACCTATTCCAAATTTTTCTTCTGTTTCCTTTACTGCTTGATCAATATACAGATTGAATAACATCGGGGAGAGGCTACAATCCTGTCTCACTTCCATCCCAACCACTGTTCCCTTTTATGCCCCTCGACTCTTATAACTGCCATCTGGTTTTTGTACAAATTGTAAATAGCCTTTTGCTCCCTGTATTTTACACCTGCCACCTTCAGAATTTGAAAGAGAGTATTCTAGTCAACATTGTCAAAAGCTTTCGCTAAGTCTGTAAATTCTTCCAAATGTGTTATTTCAAAACGTACTACACTGTTCACCAATCACTGCAGACACTATACCCACACTAATTTACAGTGTACTTGTAAAAAGCTCATCCAACACTGTTGATTCAGTTCTCAACAGCAAGCAATGTATACACAACAGGCACAATAAACATGCTGTAGCTAACACCAGGACCATGACGACGGTTTTCAGTTCCCGTTTTGTGAACCGGAACTTACCGTTTACTTGCCTGCAAAACTTGAGTCAGCATCCCTTCATAATAAGTGAGACGTTGAGCTCAGAAAGAGCATAAGATATTCATGTTATAAACTGCAGAGTTTTAGTGTATAATTTTTTAGAAAAAGAGGTTATAGTGCGCAAATACGTTGTGAAGCAAGAGAGCTGTACTGTTACTATTATTTATTTGTGTAACATTTTCCAATAAATCCCTGCTCTGAGTTATCTAAACAACTCTTCAGTGAACTGAACATGTTGCTTAACAGGTACTTTCTAACTGCTTTTTAATCATGTTTTAGTAATCTGTTTAATCTCTTTAACAGATAAACAATGGATTCGGATGGAATAATATGGAATGCCGTCGTTCAGACACCATTTTCGATTTGATATCTCCACGAAATATTGCTTTTGGACTTGCGATATTGTTTTATTGTCCTGTCGGCGTGATCGATTGCTTGCATCAGTACGAGAGCAAGCCAAAAAGTTCTTCGTCTGGCACAAATATGTCACAGATACCGACGAAATTTGGTTTTGGTATGTTGATACGTGTCCTGTATTCACGAAAGTCAAGTGACAACTTGATCTGCGTAATAGTTTTATTTGTATATATTTTTAAAATATTTACCTGTGTGTGTTTTGTTTCAATTGGAATACTGAGTTGTCACAAAAGGCAATGTTGTGGAGGATTCATCGATAAAAGAAAAGCTTCTAAAACTGGTTTATTTTAAACAGCTTCTAAATCGGTGGCTGAATCCAAACATGGCCGTGCATTTTGTTGAAAACGACCCACGTGAAGGACGTCCCTAGCTGCAACCAGTGAAATCAGTACGCATTACACTGTAGGAGTTCTGTGCGATAAGTGATTAAGTGTGTATGCAGAAGCTGACACTGTAGAAGAAATATTCTGTTCAGTTTTGATATCGTTAGTATATAACTTCGAAATGTACTTACCAGTATGGCTTCAGATCTTAATTGCCTTAACTACCATGCACAACACGCCACGTTCCTTCTGTAGTAGCCGTTGACACTGACACCTCTAGCTTTCCTAAAAAGGAAATTCTGTAAGACAAGACGACACTTTTAATTTCATCTCACCACTAAGTAAGCCTATAATGCAATTTTAAGTTCTGTTGTATATGACGGCAGATGTTATCTAATTGTTAGGGGCGACATTACATAAATGCAACAAAGTTAAGGTGAGAGAATTGGCCTACAAAACAGGTACAAGGGTATTCATAAGTACCTCGAGAATTTCAGAAGACGACTGTGCGAAAACGACAAGATGTTCAGAAATCAGTGGGCAGAGCATCTCTCCAAATTAGTAACTCACATTACAGATCCTCAATAAGGCATGGTTTGTGACGCAACGTCAATACATGTGTGCAATTTAGTGAAGTCTCTGCTGCTGCCTGTGTTTTTTTGAGTAACTACCGTTTTGAAATAAAAATAAACAAGTAGACTTTCCTTAGCAATTTTAGTTCTACATGAAATTCTGTACTTTAATCTACATTTCTACAGAATTCCCAGCGATATTAAGGCACTTATCATATCATACTATCGGTCTTCGATAAGTAATGAAACACATTTTGTTCTGAAAGTAGGTTGGTTTATTCAGGATTTCAACCGCACATTATTCTGCACTCTTTTTGCTACGAAACCTTATGTTTCAACATATTCTCTGTACAATGCGACAGCCTTGTGCCACCTTAATGGGATGATGTGTATGCCCACATAGTACCACTCTACTGGTCGACGTCGGGGCCAACGTCTTGCTGCATCAATAAACTCCCCACAATCCGCATACTGATTTTTGCAGAGTGCATCATCCTTCATTGTGCCAAAGAGATGGAATTTGGAAGGTGTGAGATCGAGGCTGTAGTGTGGATGAGGAAGAAGACTCTAGTGAAGCTTTGTGACCACTATCAACAGAGTCAGCCGGTTGTACAGCGAGGTGTTTTATTGTGATCAGCCGATCTCTTGAATGAGAGTGTCCACACGTTCCAACGTTGCAGAAGCCACAGCTGTGTGAGGCCAGCCAGCATGTGGGAGACAGGACATGTTTACACATCCTCATTGCAATGATCATAGGTGCCTCACCCAACGACTCACCGAGCTTTTTTTCACTGCCAGGTCTCTGTAGACTTCTGCAAGCGCCTATGAATATATCTGATGCTCTAGTTTTCCGCCAAAAGAAACTCAATGGCAGCTCTCCACTTGAAAGTCACCTCCGTTATCGATGTCATTTTGAAGGCTATGTATAGCGCTGCCACCTATTGGAACTTCATGAATCTATAAGAACTGAAGCAGTAATATTCCAGGGAGTTCCACAACAAATCCCGCATTTTTCAACCTAAACTGGCTGAGGAAAAACGTGTTGCATTGCTTATGAATGCATCTCATACAACGAGCTTTTGAATACCATCCTCATAGCAATCTACCACCAGATTAGTCAATCATTACAACATGGTCATTTTGGCAACTTCATCGGCGTCATAACGCTGACCAACCCAGAAGATTCTTCAAATGCAGGAACATGTGGCAGTCACTGGACGCTAGATCGGCGCTGTACGGAGGGTGATCAAATCGTCGGTAATGGCTGAAGGTCGCCCACTTCTTTCCTCATCACGCATATTTTTACGGCCATCTTTAAAGCTGTCACACCATTCTCCATCATCCCATCGCTCATAATGTTTTCTCCATACACTTCACTGATCTGACAACGAATTTCAGCCGCTTTCACGATTTTAGCACTAAAAAAATGAATCACAGCGAGCATTTCACAGTCGGCGGGATTTTCAGTCGGAGGAGGCATTTCTAATACTCGCAAAGAAAGTGCAAACACGCCGAATGACTCTATAATGGCGTCTCTGGCTTGCTGAAAGGGTGCGGTACACAGCGCGCATGCGCCGAGCGCAGACGCGCCGCTGCAGAGGCGGAATTTCAAAACGGTACTTACGTTAAACCACGCCTCGTACTTGCGAGGGTGGTTTCGTAAGTCTGGTAAATTTCCATGCAGCTTCATGTTGGTGTGCTTGATTATTCCAAGGCTCGCACAAAGAATTTCTCCAGTGTGCAGCATACAGTTCATTGTTGACAGCCATCTGAATTGGTCAGTGTGTCGACTGCAATTTAAAATGGAGAAAACCGAGTTTCGTGCTGTTATTAAACATTCTCATTTGAAGAGTTGGACCGACGTACAAATCAAAACAAAATTAGATGAAGTTCGCGCAGACTCTGCACCATGGTTGAATACAATTTACTTTTCGATTAATTAATTTAAAAGTGGTCGGACTAGCGCCAAAGATGAGGTAAGGTGATGTCCACTGGTTTTTGGGTTTCCGAAGGAATAATCCTCATAGATTACCTGGAAAAAGATAGAACCATAACTGGAACCTATTACCCTTCAATGTAGGGTCGTTTGAAACTTCCGTTGGCTGAAGAAGGACCAAGGTTTACACGCACAGAAGTGCTCTTCCACCAAGATAGTGCACCATCCCACACATTAGCGATAACAATGGCGAAAGTGCTTAGACTGGGCTTTGAATACGTTCCTCATGAACTCTATTCACCATAGTCCCAAGTGACTTCTTCTTGTTCCCTAACTTGAAACTTTGGCTTGCTGGCAAGAAAGTTTCATCAAATAGTAGCAGTCAACGAGTGTTTTGCTTAGCTTGACAGAATCTCTTTTTATTAAAGAATGAAAAAGCTGGAGGATCGCTGGACCAAGCGTATATCCTTCGGAAGAGATTATGTCGAGAAGTAAGGTGAGTTGTTTACGGAACATTTTTTTCTTCTATTTTCACCAGAGGTATCAAACCACCCTCGCATGAATAAACCTGTTTCACAAGGGGAAGGCCTCAGAGACGGCCAACCGATTCGACTCAGATTTGGCAGGTCGCTTGTGTACAACCTAAAACGAAGGAATCTAAGATATTTTGGGTCAACACCCCCACGTTTTTGAGAAAATCACCCCTAAAGGTTATGACGAGCGATCGACTCAAAGTTGGCGGGATCGATAGATAATTGTAAATAGAGCATTTTTCATCATGAGGTATGGGGTCCGAAAACGCATAATTTTCCAGAAAGCTAGGTAAGAAACTTTTACAGCTGCCGCGTCTGTACCCACATGGTTAACGCCTGTCACCTACAGCGCCGAAAGCGCAACGGCAAACGTAACTAGCTGGGAATCGGAAAACGCGGGTTCGAATCTCGAAAAAACCTCGCGGATGTTATTCTCTTCGTTTGTATTTTTCTGTATCTCAACTGATAGGGATAGAAGGGTTAACAAGGTAAGTAAATTAATAAGGAATGATAATACACTCCTGGAAATTGAAATAAGAACACCGTCAATTCATTGTCCCAGGAAGGGGAAACTTTATTGACACATTCCTGGGGTCAGATACATCACATGATCACACTGACAGAACCACAGGCACATAGACACAGGCAACAGAGCATGCACAATGTCGGCACTAGTACAGTGTATATCCACCTTGCGCAACAATACACGCTGCTGTTCTCCCATGGAGACGATCGTAGAGATGCTGGATGTAGTCCTGTGGAACGGCTTGCCATGCCATTTCCACCTGGCGCCTCAGTTGGACCAGCGTTCGTGCTGGACGTGCAGACCGCGTGAGACGACGCTTCATCCAGTCCCAAACATGCTCAATGGGGGACAGATCCGGAGATCTTGCTGGCCAGGGCAGTTGACTTACACCTTCTAGAGCACGTTGGGTGGCACGGGATACATGCGGACGTGCATTGTCCTGTTGGAACAGCAAGTTCCCTTGCCGGTCTAGGAATGGTAGAACGATGGGTTCGATGACGGTTTGGATGTACCGTGCACTATTCAGTGTCCCCTCGACGATCACCAGAGGTGTACGGCCAGTGTAGGAGATCGCTCCCCACACCATAATGCCGGGTGTTGGCCCTGTGTGCCTCGGTCGTATGCAGTCCTGATTGTGGCGCTCACCTGCACGGCGCCAAACACGCATACGACCATCATTGGCACCAAGGCAGAAGCGACTCTCATCGCTGAAGACGACACGTCTCCATTCGTCCCTCCATTCACGCCTGTCGCGACACCACTGGAGGCGGTCTGCACGATGTTGGGGCATGAGCGGAAGACGGCCTAACGGTGTGCGGGACCGTAGCCCAGCTTCATGCAGACGGTTGCGAATGGTCCTCGTGGATACCCCAGGAGCAACAGTGTCCCTAATTTGCTGGGAAGTGGCGGTGCGGTCCCCTACGGCACTGCGTAGGATCCTACGGTCTTGGCGTGCATCCGTGCGTCGCTGCGGTCCGGTCCCAGGTCGACGGGCACGTGCACCTTCCGCCGACCACTGGCGACAACATCGATGTACTGTGGAGACCTCACGCCCCACGTGTTGAGCAATTCGGCGGTACGTCCACCCGGCCTCCCGCATGCCCACTATACGCCCTCGCTCAAAGTCCATCAACTGCACATACGGTTCACGTCCATGCTGTCGCGGCATGCTACCAGTGTTAAAGACTGCGATGGAGCTCCGTATGCCACGGCAAACTGGCTGACACTGACGGCGGCGGTGCACAAATGCTGCGCAGCTAGCGCCATTGGACGGCCAACACCGCGGTTCCTGGTGTGTCCGCTGTGCCGTGCGTGTGATCATTGCTTGTACAGCCCTCTCGCAGTGTCCGGAGCAAGTATGGTGGGTCTGACACACCGGTGTCAATGTGTTCTTTTTTCCATTTCCAGGAGTGTAATAAGGTAGGCAAACTAATTTCCCAAACGCCTTGAGTTAGTAAAATATTAAACTTTTAAGCCTTGCCACATGAAAACAACTCCGAGTGTAAGTGCTGCGACTTCTTCACGAGGGATCACAGATAGCCAACCGTGCGACGCTTGTTTACAGCGAGGCACGGGATAGAATGCACGCGGGGAGAGTTATGTTGTCCCGGTTGCCTCTTCGTCATATCAAAGGGAAGGAACAGTGTAGCTGTCGAAAGATTGCACTCATTAGATGCTCTTGGTGCCGTGAGTATATTTGTTTCGAATGTTTATATGACAAGTACCATCCATCTAGTTGTTCGAAGAAAAGTGAGGACACGTAGCAGTGACTGGAAGAGCCATTGTAAAGTGCCCTGGACTAACATTTTAGTTGTTTACTATTCCAAGAGGTTTGAGAAATTTATTTGCCTACCTTATTATCATTCCTTGTTGATTTACTTACCTTATTAACCCTCCTATCCCTATAAATTGAGATATGGAACAATACAAACCAAAAGAATACCATCCACTACGTTTCTTCGAGATTCGCAGCTAGTTATCTTGGCCGTTGCGCTATCGGTGCTGTCGGCGAAAAGCGTTGACCATGTGGGTAGAGAAGCGGCAGTTGTAAAAGTTTCTTACCTCGATTTCTGGAAAAGTATGCTTTTCGGACCCCATACCTGGTGATGAAAAATGCTCTACTTACAATTATCTATGGATCCCGCCAACTTCGAGTCGATCGCTCGTGATTTTCTCAAAAACTTGGGGGTGTTGACCCAAAATATCTTAGATTCCTTCGTTTTAGGTTGTACACAAGCGGCCTACCAAATCTGAGCCGCTTCGGTTGGCCGTGTCTGAGGCCTTCCCCTTGTCAGTGAAGTTAGGAACACTCGAAAAACGTAGCTCGGGTCTTCTCGGCGTGTTCTCGGACATTCAGCTGAGTTGTAGATTCCAGGACTTCATTTGTGGCTGCGAGGCCTTCAAACCGTTGCAGTGTTCGCAAAGCTTGGACCAACCGTAAGGGAAAGCCGGGTGGCAGCCGCCGAGTGACCTGTGGCACGGTGTGTGTGTTGCAGGAGTGACGATGATCGGCGCGATGCCCGCGGTGGCGGTGCGCCACGAACGGCGCAAGCAGGAGAAGCGCGCCGGCGGGGGCGGCGGGGGCGGGCGCCGGCCCAGCCAGCTGCAGCTGCAGCTCGCCGCCCTCAAGGGCCGCGGCTCGCCGCCGTCGCGCGCCACCTCGCCCTCGCCCTCGCCGCAGAGTCCGCCCAGCGTGCGGCAGCTCGACGACCCCTTCTCCAGGGAGATCTACGTCTGCGGCAAGGTCTCCTGCCTGCCACCCACTTTCCTAACAACGTTTTATTTGCACCCTAAGACCAAAAACAAAAAAACACGACGCACTACGAAGGAATTATTTGAATGGGACCAAAATCAGTAGATATGATGTACACGTACAAACTAACAAATGATTACAATTTCAGAAAAATTGGATGATTTATTGACGAGAAAGGGCTTTACAAATTGAGCATGTCATATTGGTCCATCTGATGCCCTTATGTAAGCATTTATTTTGCTTAGCATTGATTGCTAGGGTTATTGGATGTCCTCCTGAAGGATGTCGTACTAAATTCTGTCCAAATGGCGCGTAAGATATGAAACTTCCTGGCAGATTAAAACTGTGTGCCCGACCGAGATTCGAACTCGGGACCTTTGCCTTTCGCGGGCAAGTGCTCTACCAACTGAGCTACCGAAGCACGACTCACGTCCGGTACTCACAGCTTTACTTCTGCCAGTATCCGTCTCCTACCTTCCAAACTTTACAGAAGCTCTTCTGCGAAACTTGCAGAACTAGCGCTCCTGAAAGAAAGGATACTGCGGAGACATGGCTTAGCCACAGCCTGGGGGATGTTTCCAGAATGAGATTTTCACTCTGCAGCGGAGTGTGCGCTGATATGAAACTTCCTGGCAGATTCTGGAAACATCCCCCAGGCTGTGGCTAAGCCATGTCTCCGCAATATCCTTTCTTTCAGGAGTGCTAGTTCTGCAAGTTTCGCAGAAGAGCTTCTGTAAAGTTTGGAAGGTAGGAGACGGATACTGGCAGAAGTAAAG
The DNA here is from genome assembly GCF_023897955.1 of Schistocerca gregaria. Classification (NCBI taxonomy): domain Eukaryota; kingdom Metazoa; phylum Arthropoda; class Insecta; order Orthoptera; family Acrididae; genus Schistocerca; species Schistocerca gregaria. The sequence goes on from NC_064921.1 coordinate 543,695,589, forward strand.
CTGTGAGTACCGGACGTGAGTCGTGCTTCGGTAGCTCAGTTGGTAGAGCACTTGCCCGCGAAAGGCAAAGGTCCCGAGTTCGAATCTCGGTCGGGCACACAGTTTTAATCTGCCAGGAAGTTTCATATCAGCGCACACTCCGCTGCAGAGTGAAAATCTCATACTGGCGCGTAAGATAGTTAAAATGCCATCTTCGGCCTGGAACATCATTGGCTAGAGGAGAATTGTCTTCAGTGGTGAGTCCCCCTTCGACATCAACCCCGATGACCAGCTAAGGCATGTCTGGAGGTTCTACAGACAGCAGTGGAATACCAGCCCGACTGTCGCCTGGGATTTAGCTCGACAACCAGGACTGATGATCGGGGGATGCCATTCTTTTCATAGCAAGGCACATTTGGTTGTCATCTGCGGCGCCCTTTTAGCACAGTGGTACGTCGACGTTATTCTACTCCTCATTCTGTTTTTCTTCATGGCAAATCGCCTGGGCTTTCATTTCAGCAAGACAATGGCCACCCGCAAATGGCGAGTGCTTCTACAGCTGCTCTTCATGCTTGCCAAACCCTACCTTAGCCAACAAGGTCGCCACATCTCTCCACAGTTGAGAACGTTTGGAGCATTATGGGCAAGGTCCTTCAACTGGCTCGGGGTTTTGACAATCCGACACGTCAGTTGGACAGAATTTGGTTCGATATCCCTCAGGAGGACATCCAACAACTTTACCAATCAATACCAAAACGAAAAACTGCCTACTCGTTATTGAACTGCTCAACTTGTGAAGCTCTCTCGCTTAAATAGCTCATCCAATGTTTTTTGTAATTGTAATCGTTTTCTGTCTGTACATCCACATCATATCTACTAATTTCCGTCCTATTCGCTTATTTTTTTCTTAGAGTGTATTTATTTGTAAGGTTGTATGAGCAGACTAAATTAGTGCATCAAGCCCTTAGTGTGTGTACTATTATTTATTTATTTCAAAAGCTGTATATCCTATAGCGAGTGATTCATTTGGAGGTGCGACAAGTCCAAAATACAGTGCACAAATATTATTTCAAATATTACTACAATATACATGGAATATAAGAAATACAAAGTAAGTAAATGTTCAGTCAGCAAACTACAGTACAGAAGATAATGAACACAACACAATGACAACAAGGAGTACAACATGAACAAATAAGAAAGGTAAACAAATGTTTCAAAGAACTAGAGACTTCGTACAAATACAGAAACACCGGTAATAATAATAATAATAATAATAATAACAGTAACAGTAGCAACAATAGTAGTAGTAGTAGTAATAACAATAATAATAATAATAATAATAATAATAACAAATAGATTCTACTGAAAAACGTTAGAGTATATTGCATTAAATAACTGTATGGACTATAGTCAAATGTGTGCTGGCTCAGATTTTATCCCACTGAACCCTCTCAAATTTCAGCAACAATATATTACTGCAGATCGTCCAGAGCTGGTGATTTACGAACAATTGATGCAAATTATTCCTGTCGATTTACATATCCACTACATTACACTGCCTGATCAAAAATAGCAGCAAACTTGCATTGTCAGACATAAAGCTATAATAGTGACCTGTTATGGCCCTACTCCCAAAGCACTGTTGGAAACTAAAGCTAGCGGCTTTCACTCACCAAAGATGGTGGTGGTGGTGGTTAGTGTTTAACGCCCCCTCGACAACGAGGTCATTAGAGACGGAACGCAAGCTCGGGTTAGGGAAGGATTGGGAAGGAAATCGGCCGTGCCCTACCAAAGATGGAACTTTCCTGTAGAGCATATCTATGTCACAGCCTTCCACGGTGCTACTGTCTGCCATAAAATATATGAGCATCATGTCAAGCCCCAGTAAATTCTAAAAACCTATACTAAACCCGTGTTGCAACGTGTGCATCCATATAGAACGGCCAACAGGAAATGTAAAACGTAACGCCGCTAGTTCGGATATGTTGGTGGCTGCTTCCAAATGGTTCAAATTGTTCTGAGCACTATAGAACTTAACATCTGAGGTCATCAGTCCCCTAGAACTTGGAACTACTTAAACCTAACTAACCTAAGGACATCACACACATCCTTTCCAGCGGCAGGATCCGAACCTGCGACCGTACTGAATTGCCTAGAACCTCTCGGCCACAACGGCCGGCTGCTGCTTCCACTCAAGGAACTTTAAAGTAATGCTAAAGAGCATATGAATAAAGAGAATGGCTCATTGGCGTTGGCGAAGCACTTCAGGAGCGAGCGGCATTCGTAGTGTAACATCACAGACAGCATGTGGCTATTGCACTTTGTAGACAAAGGGTGGTTGTTGTCAAATTTAGAGAAAGTGGAGAGTTTCTGCTCTTTAAGAAAGAACAGAAGTATTCAGACGGTTTTTCTGGCCCCAATTTAGCGATGTCCTTCTTGCGAGGCTCCTGTGTCGCTTTGATAGAGTGAAACTACAGTGCAAAACTAGATAATGCTATTCTAACACTCACAAGATACGCAAACAGATTAGAAAACTTGAAATTTATGTCCTGATATTCAACACAGACATTAATTAAACTGCTGCCGCTAGCTTCAAATTAGTAGCGAGAAATAAAAAAATTAAACAACATGATCTAAACAAAATTGTTAAGGCTTTCGTGGCGGCCACTTGTTGACAAACTGCCTATTGGCTTCGGTCTCGGGTTCTTCGGCCGACGTTCAACACCTGGAAAGTGTTCTGAGGAGCAATGGGTACTCCACAAGCTATATTAGAAGTGTAACAGAGACAAACACTCGGCTAAGTAAGGAATCAGAAAAAGAAATGTCGGGTACGGCCTTTCTGCCATACATTCCCAGAGTGACGGACAGAATCGGCCGTATATTTCGCAAACACGGCGTAAACACAATTTTCAAACCGACAAGGAAGATCAAAGAGTGTCTTAGATCGGCAAAGGAGAAAAGGGACCCACTTGCAATGTCGGGAATATACCGTATACCATGCACATGCGGAAAAGTTTATGTCGGAATGACTGGACTATCATTCAACACCAGGATCAAAGAACATAAGCAACATTGCAGGTTGGGGCAGGTGGAGAAATCGGCCGTGGCAGAGCACGCACTGAGTGAGACCGACCACGTAATAAATTTCGCCGACACGGAAGTTCTGTATGTAGAGAAGCACTATCACACGCGTTTGTTCAGAGAAGCTGTAGAAATACAAAAACACGCGAACAATTTCAACAATAAAGAGGAAAGCCTTAAGGTAAACGGATCCAGGCTTCCCGTACTGTAGCGAACGACCGTCGCAGGTAGCAAAACCAGTTTACCACTAGCGATGGAGGGTGAAGCTTTGACAATGCCAGCCACAAGTGCTGGCGAAACGTCAGTAAAATCATTAGGTGAACGTCGGCCGAAGAACCTGAGACAGAAGCCAATATTTGGGCGACGTCTGCTGACTACTGCTTACGCCAAAGACGAGCACTATATTACAAAGTCGGACTTCGTGACCCTAAAAATATTACTAAACACTACGCAACACAGACAGGTGGCAAGAAAACACGTAAATTAAGTTCTGTGTACAAACAGGGTATAGCTTCTACTGACAGTGTTCGCTGTCTTGTACAGGCTTGCTAACAACTCCAAACAGCATACAACAAGCTCCATTCTTCATAAATATTGTCTTTATAAAGCATAATTTTTTAAAATCGTTTAGCTGCAGGAATATGAGCTTGGAGATGCTGAATTTTAGAAACAATAGTATTAGGTGGATTTTGGAAACTTCACCTGACCGTTTGGACTTTTGTTACGAAACATACTATGCCACATTGCCTATAAGTTAAGAACTCAAATTTCATAAAAAGTTTGTTAGAGACATTTTTGAACTCTGTCCATTTATGTTATACTTCTACAAACTTTGGGGTTATTATCAGCCTATCATTAATTCTTCTTCTTGTTGTATAGGGTATCTCCTGACCACGCTCTTTCAACAGCACAGTATTTTTCTCTTTCGTGGTTTTAACTTAGCCCATTATTCCCACATTCACTTCTTGTGCTGTTCCTTCCTCACTTCAGCCAAGCTTTTTGTTTTGTGGGGGATGGGGGGAAAGGGGCAAGGTGCTGTTGAAATCTCTGTTTGAGTGGAATGTGTTTATGGCTATCCTCCCATGTTATTACCACTTCTTGCAGGTCTTTTTGTATCTCTGTGAATCACATTTCTCTGTTTTTCTTGTTGAGAAAGTAATGGAAGATCCGACTGCTAAACCTTACAGGACTCATACAAGCAACTGGTCCATAGAAAATAATTCTCTTCCTGCAAATGGTGTCTGTGATCTTTCCTACCTGTATATAGAGTTCATGATTGTCCCGTCTCCTGAATTCATCATTTTCATTGATTGGAAATAGGATTTTCCTCAAGATTTGTAATTCTCATAGTCACAATTTCTCAGTGAGAGCTTTTCTATCCATAGCAAGGCATTCTGAACTGTTGAGGGTACAGTTTGAGTTATTATATCTGTGAATTACGTAAAATAACTTCAAAGATAAATAGCTTCTTTGCCTTCTGTGCTTAGTAGTGTTCTGTTATTTTTTCAATTTAATAAAACCAACTAATAATAGTCTCTAACATTTTGTGAGTGTTATTTAAGGGTGAGAGACTGAAAATTCATCGTGAAGCATATAGGACCTCAGGTCGTATTAATGTGTAGTATCATTGTACCTTAGCGTTAACTGATACTGATTTGTTCTTGTAGACGCTTTTGGTTATCAGCAGTTGATGTGCTGTTTCCATTTTCCTGATCCATCAAGCAAAAGTTTCTTTCTCAAACGTGTTTGACTCCGTCCGCCCTCCTTGATATTAAACTTCTCTGTCCATCTGATTTCCCCTTCTTGTAGTGCTGGTACTCTGGGAACTGACTTCAGTTTTTTCGAAAGGTATGTGGAGCTCCCCACCTTGGCTGCTTGTGTCTTCAGTTCATTGATTTGTTCTGCATCTGTGTCTAGTAACTCAGAAAACATTTTTAGGTCACCTGCAGAGGTCAGGCAGTCAACTGTTAAATTCATGTTTCTACAGCCAACTCCAAATCCATTTTCAACATCTTTGTCACTCATATCTTTACGCAGCTCTCGAATCACTTTCTCGTGTACAAAGTTAAAAAGTAGAGGTGGGTAGTGGCCACATTCTTGGCTGACTACTGACTTGATTTCAAAAGCATCTAAAATCTCTCCTTGTAAACTTAACTTTGGTGGTAATCTCGCTAAGATCCTTTCCTTTGGTCTGTTATCCAAGCCAGTTTCTTTCAGGATTTCCAGAAGAATCATAAGCCGTTTTTAAATTATTGTCACTATGAATTTCTTACTTCTACGTTTCATATAAGAGATAACACATTTCATGCGATCTGTTTGGCACATGAACATCCTTTCCTGAATCCCCCTTGGTATTCTTCCAGCTGTAAGTCCAGCTGTTTTTTTGTATCTGAAGTTCATAATATACACCCAGCGGTCATAAGCCTTGCAGACTACGTGCTGCTTCAACAAACTGCCTCCATTCCTCTCTGTTTCATGCTGGGTTCCTTCAGGGCTACCAGGTCCTTCACCAGATTGTCCATCCAATGCTGCCTCGGTAGTCCTATGGGGCACCTGGTGTTCACCCGTATTTCTGCTGACATATGGAATAAATGGTCTGCACACTGGACACTTTTGCTCTTCTGCTTCTGTAGTATTGTTGGCTGTTGCATCAAGAGGTAGAGCTCCTCATTCTCCTCTTTCGCCATTCTTCCATATCTAAAATCAGTCCCCCATATCTTCCTAATTACTCTTCTTTCTAATATAAATAGTTCTTCCTTTTCTCGCTTAGTCTTGTTCCAACTTTCTGAACTGTACATGACTGCTGGGCATGTCAGTGTATTATATATTTTCATCTTAGTAGTCACTGATATTGCTTCTGAGCTGAGCATCTCCCTGAGAAAATACATGCATTTCATTCCCACAACTTTGCTTTCCTTGATGTCCATTTCTATATTGTTGCTGCTGGTAAACCAAGACCTCAAGTATTTAATGTGGTGAGCTATCTTGAACTTCACGCCATTTATCTCAAGAAATTCTTACTACTCTGGTCTTCTTCCTAACTGCACGACCTCCATTTTGTCTTGTCTCACCTTTAGCCCAACCTTTTGCTCTAAGAGTCCCTTTTCTGGTACATTTCTTTCAATTCATGGTTATACTGGTTTAGCAGTACTATATCATCACCATATGCCAAACAATTGAAATTACCATCCATCTGTAAACCAGCCCATTCCTGATGCCTACATTTTCATATTACTTTCTCTAAGGCGAATTGAACAGCATCCCTTTGTCTGATACCTGCCTCACTGACGTGACGCCGGCCGGTGTGGCTGTACGGTTCTAGGCGCTTCAGTCTGGAACCGCGTGACCGCTACGGTCGCAGGTTCGAATCCTGCCTCGGGCATGGATGTGTGTGATGTCCTTAGGTTAGTTAGGTTTAAGTAGTTCTAGGTTCTAGGGGACTGATGACCACAGATGTTAAGTCCCATAGTGCTCAGAGCCATTTGAACCATTTTTGAACTGACGTGACTTATCAGAAATTCGCTGTTGCGCTTAAGCCATCATTACGAGTTTTCACCATTCTCACTCACTTCTCAAGGATTCTGAAGTCAAGAATTGCATTGTATAGGATATTCCTGTGGATGCTGTCACATGCCATGTGCACGTTGAAAATCGACGAAGAGACTGAAGTTCTTTCAAAAGAAGTCAGTAGGTTATTAACAGAAGAGAACAGCCACGATGATTGTTTGTATCCACTCTGTGACCTTTCTTATGAAGTGGATGAATCAATGCGGAAGGCTGTCCACATGATCATGGAAGTTTCTGTATCGCAGATGTTGCAGATTATCGCAGTTAATCATTAATCTTGGTTGTTGCATCCTTACGCATTCTGGCAATTATTGAATGTTCCTTTTGTATCTCGTTATTGTCTAGTGAATGTTTAATTTGTTCTCTTGTAAGAGATGATGAATCGTGCTGGGCAAATGTGTGTTGTTTTCGAACGTGAAAACTGATTTTGAAGCCCCACAACTGAGAAGGAAGTCGAAAAAAAATTGCCTGGATACGAAAGTTATAAAATGATATTATAGACTCGTCTTCAGAAACTAGCACATGTACATGAGTATGTTCTGCATGATTAGCATATGAACCATGTCAGCCAGCAGCTTCAAGGTCAACATCAATAGCACAGCGCAGCACCACCTACTGGTAAAATGCACCTGTGGCTCTCATTATCACTATAAACCAAAGGTAATGGAACAGCGTGACTTGAGCACTCATTCTGCATGCCTTGCACATATATGTGTAACTGTACTGTCAAGTCAGTGATTTTGAAAGAGGGCACATGATTGGTATGAGTAAATGTGATGCATCCATCCAGGAAATTGCTGCTTATATGGGATGAAGTGTTTTGGTAGTGCAATGGATGTGTGCATAATGGTTCAAGGAAGGTCACTGAACATGATGAGATGAACCAAGTTGTACCACCCAGGCCACCCCACAAGGAGATTGATACATCATCCAAATGGCATTGCAGAACACATCTGTGTCCTCCTTGGCTCTGGTGCAATGATGGAACAGTGTAACACATCGTAGATGCCTTTTGCCCTGGCCTGCCAGATCACCAGCCTTGCCGCCAATTGAAAATGCTGACATAATGGGTGCAGTGCTGTGACCCTGTGCCTACTAGGCAACAGGAGACACGCTGGGCAGAGGTGACTGAAATGCTAATCATTTCCACAGAACATAGTAATTTACATGTCCTGTGAATATGAATGCCCTAACACTAGTCATTCAAGGTGTTCTGTTTTTTCTGAACATAAATGTATTAAGAAGTACTAGCTTGAAACCCTATGGAATGACATATCTGCAGTTAGAGTTACCACTTAAGACATCATGGGTCATGCAAGATGTAAGCTAATTTACAACTTACTCTGAAGTGGTATAGTTGCCAAGAGAAAATGGTTATTATACACAAATCATATTCAATTTTATTGGAAATAAAACATTAATCCCATGTCAAATCTTTTATTCATTAAAGATATGGTTTGTGGGATGGCTTGCTTTCTTGTTCTTTGTGGGGGGGAGGGAGGTGTAGATGGGTGAGGAGACCCATCAGTTTTGGGCAGCAGGTGCCCCAACTGATCTAAATCCACCACTGAGTTTGAAAGTTATTGTACAAATCCTTTGCATGGTATGTCTTAAGATGTGAAATGAGTCACTTAATGAGCTGTTAAGTGTTCACTGCATTTGATTGTAAACCCATTGTCACATATCACGTTTGTCTATATACGATGCTTGAGTGGAAAACCACAGTCAAAACTTAACATATGTGGAACCGCCTCAGTCATTGTGCTTGACGTGTAAGCTGCTGACTATACACCTTTCAACGGCTGTAGGAAGCATTGCAGACAGGTGGCTTTCAGACAGCCCTGGCGAGCATTAGCACCAGACTCATTTCCACCTCATATAGCTATTGTCTACAATTCAAGTGGCTACTACTCTGAATTTTGTCAGGAGATCACAGTAATGTGTGTAACAAAAGATGGAATTAAGTAAATGCATTTTTCTGCAGAAATCACCACAGAGAGATAAATAACAGTTTTGTTAGCAGCCAGCCACAGTGGCCTTAAGGTTCTAGGCGCTTCAGTTTGGAACCGCGTGGCCACTATGGTCGCAGGTTCGAATCCTGCCTCGGGCATGGATGTGTGTGATGTCCATAGGTTAGTTAGGTTTAAGTAGTTCTACGTTCTAGGGGACTGATGACCTCAGATGTTAAGTCCCATAGTGCTCAGAACCATTTGAATCATGTTTTTTTGTTAACAGTATCTACAATGCTATAGTTTCCCTGGGAAGGATGCAGTGGATCTTGAACAAACTGTAGCTGCTCTTTAAATACTGCAGTCTCAACATATCATAAATGGGGAGGTATTTTAGGGGAGTTTAATGGCGTTTATTGAGAAAATGAATCATTATGATTGATGAACTGACATTTGATTTCTCTGAAACGTCTATAAGCACATCTTAATGCATATATGGTTGAGCTGACCAATATTCTTCAGACCAGTTCTTACCCTTTTCAGGCACGTACAATAAACCAAAAGAAATGCATTGCAAAAATTTCAGCTGCTAAGGCACACAGATTTTTTTTTAATGTTAACGTTACTCATGTTTGCCCTATGAAGATCTGATTATAGCAGTAGTTTGTACAGCTCTCGTTTGTCTACAATTTCCTTTCTATCTCAGAATAATTTGTTTTCGGTTGCTCCCATTTGTCACACAGCCATCAGTTGCCATCCTTTACTTTTCATATTTCTTCATCATATTTAAGCTGATTTTCAAATTATCTTGTTCACCTTTGAGTTATGGTACTTCTTTTGAATTACTGTAGACACAAGGCTCTGTTTCTTCTTTTGGCACTTTTTCTGCTTCACTATCATCCCAAATCATTTCCTTATCTTCCACTTATTAATTCTCAATTTTGTTCAAGCTTCTTCGTGTTTTTAGTGCTGTCTGTTTCCAAATCCTCCCAGTTACTTCCCAGATCTTCCCAATCACTTTCCATATATGCCAAACTTTCTTCGATCTTCTCCATGGTTTCCAAGCTGGCTTATTGTCCTCACAAAGCTACTTCATCATTAAGTGATGCATTGCCCATATCTTCCTGTGAATCTTCCAGACCTATTTCAGTTATTCTTGGACATGCCAATTCTGTACTCTTCTTCTGCTTTTTTTCCCCAAATCTTAACACTTTCTTTAGATCTCCAGTCTCTAACTCAACATTTCCATTACATAGCTCCAGTCTTCCTTTATTTCTCTTCAAAAAATCGATTCCCACTACGACATCTGCATTCAAACCCTCTACTACCAATAAACATAATTCCATTTCTCTCACTTGACATTCCCCTACCTCAGCTCCCTCACTTACCAATATTTCAACACATGTTGCCAAAAATGCAAAAAATTGATAGCTACTATGACATCTGCATTCAAATCTTCTACTGCCAATAAACATAATTTCAATACTCTTCCTTGATATTCCACTACAAAGGCCTCACTTATCAGTGCTTGAACACTTGTTGCAAAAATGCAACTTTCCATGTCAGTTTTGTTATGACTAGTATCTTACATGAATTAACAACTTCACAGTTCTTAAAAGTTTCTCTTGACATCACTGTAGCCTCAATTTCTATTGCCATCCTGTCCTGCACATAACTGAAATATTGTTAAATAATTTATGTAATAAAAGTTGCAATTCTGTTGGAAGACTCCTACATAAAATTGATAAAAATAAATTACAGGGCATGGGTGCAAGAACTATTTTGTTAACACCACTCATTATGAAAGTCGGTACTTGTAAATAATCCTCATCTTTCTGTTCTTTGTAGTAGTAGTTGTTGTTGTTGTTGTTGTTGTCATTGTTGCTTGTTGTCTTGAAAATAAATGGTCCTGAAAATAAATGTTAGTAATGCAAATCAGTTGTGTTCTCAGAATAACGTAAGTAGAAATACAATTTCTTTAAATGAAACACAGTTCAAGTCTTTTACTAAGGAGTCTTCACTTTTAAATATCCAGAAAACAATTTTTCTTTATACTGTACGAATGTAACCCAAAAAGGTACAGTACATCAGAGAAGAGTTACTTTTATATTTTGACATCTCTCCAACATAATTCACAATCAACTCTTTTCTAATACTATCAGCCAGAGAAAATGTAAACTGAAGATTCAAAAGCTTTACATCAATAACTCATAGAGTGTAATACATATCAATATTTGTTCACAGATGATATTTAACTAGAATGTTTTGCATCATATATCAATTGCATTTTCTTACATTTTGAATAATTGATTAATTTTGGATAGTCTTTCATAATAAAAGAAGATAAATAAACATGACATAAAAATATTCATCCTCAAACATCACAATAAAAAAATAAATTCACATTTAGGAAATATGGATAACCAATGTTACAAAATATTATAAGAACAAAAGACGTGTTGTTTTGAACAATTGGTTAGACATATCACCATCTACTATACTTCAGAACCGCACAGGTGTGGTCTTGTAATAACTTGCAGTGTCTACTGTCATTACCATTTTGACTTTGCAAAATTTTACTCAAATCTGAACCATTTGATTCTCCTGAAACAATTTTTACTGAATATCTTCTCAATCTATGATATTTATGACAAAATTGTTCTTTCTTTTCTTTTCCATTATTTGAACCTCTGTGAATACAACATAAACTCTTCTCCTTGGATGTATCTCTTGCCTTCTTTCATCTCTATAATTTCCTTTCCCAGTACATAATCTCTCATGTTTCACATCTCTAAGTCTACTGGAACACATTTCTGCCCTCTCTTATAACTGACATTCTATTCTCATCTTTCCCTGTCTCAGTGCACCTTAAGTGTTTCCATATTTCCATTACCATTCTACTGTAAATTAATTTTATTAATCCATTTCCTATTCATATTCCTGGGCTACTTTCCTAAACTGCTATTTTTCTGTATGTGGAGCAGGTAGCTGCTCTTCTACAGTACTCCCTCATGGATCTTTTCTGGCCCATTGTTGAGGTTGATTTTTAGGATATCTATTGCCTCCCTGAAATTGATGTTCATTTCTATTCCAGTCATTCCCAAAAGTTTTCCACGGACTTCTTGATCTCAAATTTTCTTGATTCAGTGGTTGAAAATTCCTTTGCTGCTGCTAAAACCATTTTTCTGGTGGAAAGTGGTCCCTATTATGGTTTTGATTCATTCCACTTTGACAAATATTATCCAAATCTTTGAGAGTCAGTGCGAATAGTTACATGGTTTATCTTCTGCTCATATAGCAATCAGCTACAGATGTTGCACTAAGTTTGGATCCGTATGCAAACTAAGCCTGCTATTTGTTGGGGCTGTGACAAAAGTAAGTTCTTGTGGCAGTATTATTTGCACCTGCAACGTGTTCTGTTCTACGAATGACAACTGAAATTATCACTACTTCTCCATTATTATTTTGTTGTGTGTCCCAATTAATTTTTACAAGTTTTCCTTCACATCCATAAACTTCTTCTGCACAATGCTTTCCTGTTTAATGTTACTTATTCCTATGCACTTAACTTTTTTGTCAATTCACATGAAATCTTTACTCTGATGAAACAACTTAATAATGTTGTTTTCCACTGTGCCTTGTAGCTCAGTAATCTGTTCATCACACATTTCAAGTCTCTTATCTTGATTCTGCAGAATGCCTGTTATGTCCTCAATTGATGTTTCAGTATCATTCATCAATTTATTTTTCTCTTGGGCAACCTTGGTGTGCTTGTTACCCAATTTTTGAATTCTTCTTATTGCTTTGCCCTGTTTTGTGCAGATTCTTCCTGTTTTCACATATATTCCTTTAGTTTTCATACAGTTTCTACCTATTCCTCTCCCAGTTTCATAACTAATTGGAATAGTAAGTGGAATTGGTCATTACCAATCATGTCCATTCCGAAACTCTTATATCTGTCTGGTCAGCGGCTGGCATTACTTTCTGTGTCACTGCATCACTGTCATCATCCATTTCTTGTGGAAGCATAGGCTACTCTCCTGCTGTATCAAGTCATAAATTTACACTCTGGTATGTTTCTTGTGCAGTTGATAGAATGAGGACCTGCAGCTTTCAGCTGCCTCTATCCAGTCACTTGCTATGTGCCCCAGTCTTAACTTCTTGTCCTGAAGTTGCCTCCAAGGTCACTAGATTTCATTGTAGTCTGCCTCTCTACCCACACTGCTCCCAAGATCACATTCTCGCTTTCTGGTGTTGTATCTATGAAGAAAGGAAGAGGCGACTGCCCGCCTGCTGGCTGCCATTAAGCTTGCATCATGCTTGGCATTAATTTTGCACCATCAGGCTCCTCCATCATCCTGTCCAATTCTTGTGGAATCATTCACAAATGTGATCATAGCATGTAATATTTCACTCTCAATACACATTTCATCATTTTCATTTACTTTTCTGTTGCATGATCTTTTGTGTCTGGTTTCTGTAACTTTTAATTTGAATGTCATGATAATGAACCAAAAGTTTTTCTTTTTCATATTGCCTATTCTCCTCCAATAAAAGTTTCAAATACAGTTCTTTTATAGATGATATAATATATTTTCACTACTTCAGTTGCCATTTAACATTTCAATGCTGTTCAAATACAACACTCTGTACATGACCAGAACAAGTATCTTGTTTATGAATTCATTACACTTCACAAATGCTAAGTTTGTTAGTGATCACCACTGTGTTACTGTCCTAAATGTTTGCAGGTGCAATTTTCTCAGAATATTCCACTGTTCTGAATCATGGCATGGGGAGCCAAGTATAACATGACTGTAATTAGATAATTGTTTGTTCTTGCAAGAGGATGCAAGTATAATGTACTTGCTGTTGCTTAATCTGTCTTCTGTGACAAGCAAAACAAGTATATGAATATGACATATCTGTTCTTTGAGACATCTCCAAAAGGATAGACACCACACATTCACATAATTCATTCACCTCGATGGACTGTGAACCCACCTTCTTCATTGTAGATGCAAAATTATGTCTGACCTGCTGCAGAAACCTCCAAATACGAGCATGAAGCACATGGACAGGGACTGTGGTGCTAGGGGGGAGTGTAGGTTGGCCAAGAAGCAAGCTGAGACAGTTTGCAGAGTTTTGGTACACAATGTGTCCAGGTGGCACAGTGGTTAATGCAACTGCCTAGTAAGCAGGAGATCCTGGGTTTGAATTCCAGTCCTGCACACATTTTGACTTGTCACCACTTGTTCAGTGAAAAGTTCCAATGCAGCTGACACCAATAGTCCCTTTTGTTTCCTTTCTCTTCCCGCCACCTTCAGTTTACATATGAAGTGAAACAAACACTGTCATTATCTCACTGAATAATGGAAAACATAGCACTAAGTATAAATCATTTATACAGTGGACCATAATAATGTTGGAACTTTAAACCTAGTTTAATCTGCTTACAGTCTCATCTGAAAATTGTCAATGTTGTACACAATGCTAATTTTATACCTGTTTATATTATTTAATCTGGCTGCTTGTTATATTTAATCTGACCACGTTTCAGAACTAAGCTGAACTCCAAATGAAAATTATTTATTGTACCTACACCATAAAAACAAATGGATTTAATCAAATTAACATGAAGAGCTGTCTGGCAGAAGTCTGTGGTAACTCCAGTTGAGGAATTAGTCTGTTCTTCTGTTACCTTGTGATTTCTTGGCATTGTGGTGGGTTATATCATTCTATCTGTGCTGAAATTAGCTGTCCAAGATCTCCATTTAAAAATGTATGAAATACCTACAACAATTTCCTTTTATTATTCTCATTCAGATTTCACAGTAGTTGTGACACCAACTATAACCTGATGCCTTTTACCTGATTGTGCCATGTTTGTTCACTCAGTCAAAACAAACTGGTTCACATAATCACGTTTTGGTTCTTTCTTGTAATTTCCACACACATGGTCTGGCAATTGTCTGTTGCCACTCTCTGCAGCTCTCTGCCATCTTCTGCACATATCTGCCACCTTCAGGGTGCATATTGTACATCTTCAAAGTGACACTCCTGGTATCATCCTGACTTTATCCATAGTGCTTGCCACATCTTGCTCAGAATGTGTCATTCTGATCCAGTACTTACACTGTCTTTTTGGATTCATTTTAGCTCAATTACTATTTTATGTGGGACTTGAGTACAGGTTTGTTCTGTATCATTCTTTACATTTGCAAATTTCAATTGTTTTTCAATAAATGAAGCATAATGTAATGAGACATTAGAGTTTGTCATAAATATCAGCTCATTACTGTTGTAAAGAGGAAAAACTGAATTCAAAGCATTTTAAGAATGGGTTTTGAAAACAATTATCTCTACTGTGTGTATCTGGTAAACTTTTTCTCATTTTTCATCCAGTTATTATCTCTGAATAGTTAACTGGGTCAAGATTTATGACTTTGTATAAGAGTACTTCTACCTTCCAACTTAGACCAGATGATGTATATGCTTTATTGCTGCCATTTGATCATTATGACCAGAGAAACAATTTATTAAGTTCTCACATTTATTTTATGAAAGACAGTTACCATATTGGAATCTTCATATATGAGGGGTATTCAATAGTTAATGCAACACATTTTTTCTCAGTGTATTTTGGTTGAAAAAATGTGGAATCTGTTATGTAACATTGTAGAGTATTCCTGCTTCAACCCCTACAGTTTCACGAAGTTCCAGTAGGTGATAGTACTATACATAGGGGAGAGGGGGAATCCAAACAGAGATCAATCATTAAGTTTCTTTTAGCAGAAAACCAGGGCATCACAGATACTCATAGGAGATTGCAGAATGTCTACAGAGACCTGGAAGTGAACAAATGTATGATGAGTCATTGGGCAAGGCATCTGTCATCACCACAACAAGGCTGCACAAACCTGTTGAATCTTCCATGTACCAGCCAGCCAACACAACTGTGGCTCCTGCAATGCTGGAACATGCAGACACTCTCATTCAAGGTAACTGATGGATCACAATCAAACACCTTGCTGCCCAAGTGGACATTTCTGTTTTTAATGCTGACACACTTTTCCACCAGTTAGGGTTCTCCAGGAAGTTTGCCCACTAGGTTCCTCACCACATAATAGAAAACCATGGAGAGCAACAAAGGACCATCTGTGCAAAATTGCTTGCACATTACAGGACTGATCATGACAAATTTTTGTTGAACATTATCATAGGCAATGAAACATGGATTCATCACTTCTAACTGGAAACAAAACAGCAATCCATGGTATGGTGGCACACCACCTCTCCTCCAAAGAAAATGTTCAAAGCCACACCCTCAGCCAGTAAAGTCATGATGACATTCTCCTGGGACTCTGAAAGCGTTATTCTGTTCAATGTCCTCCCTCATACACAACAATCAACTCTGGAGTGTATTGTGCTACCCTCATGAAATTGGAGAAATGACTTCACTGTGTTCATTGCCTCCTAAAATCAGATGAATTTCTCCTTATGCATGATAACACATGGCCACACATGAGTCCGTGCACCCAAGAGGAGCTCACAAAACTTCACTGGACTGTTCTTCATCATACGCTCCACATCTCACACCTTCCGACTTCCATCTTTTCAGCTCAAGGAATGATGCATTCCACTGGAAGCAGAACATGGATGATTGGGAGGTTATTGATGCAGCAAGATGGCTCCAGTGTCAAAAAGTAGAGTGCTATCATGAGGGCATACAGCCCTCCCCCCTCCTCCTCCCCAATAAGATGCATAAGGCAGTTACACTGAACTGAGATTATGTTGAACAATAGGGTTTTGTAGGCAAGAGAGTGGGGAATAAGATTGTATATTGGAATCCCCAATAAAACCAACCTGCTTTCACAAAATGTGTTGCATTACTAATTGAATTCTCCTCATACAATAACTTCACAATTATTTCTACTAAGTCTTATTTTTACTCTCTATAATGACCTGATGAAATTTAAAACATCATCTCCTATTGGGGGCCTGTACAATGGAACAACAACTAATTTGTGCACTTACAAACACATTAAGGTAGCACAGCACTTGTTCACTGTTACGAAAAAAGGAGGTAAATTAAAGTTTTTCATGTTAGTGACAAGGTCATGAAGTATTGAGCATGAACTCTGGTTAGAGGAGAAAACTGACAGTGTCCTTTTCACATGAGCAAAGGAACTGCATCACAGTATTTGTCTTTAGCAATTTAGGGAAAGTGGAAAACTTTTATCTGATGGCTAGATGGAATTTGAAATATTGTCTCTCCAAACATGAGTCTAATGTCTCACCAATGCACCAGCTTGAAAATAGTCATTCAGTGCAGTACTCTGTTAGGTCTAAGGCCCACAGCTTTATTCCATGTTTCTTAAATATAGCCATTTCTCCTTTCTTTTCATTTCTGCAATGATGTAGTACTGCAGTTCAGTGTCCACATTAAACTTCTGGTTCCCTCTGCATCTAGCTGGGTAAGTCAATTCAGAGATCAGAGGACAACAAGCAAATATCACTTCCAATTGGAGCATGCCAAATAAAGATTTTTCATGTTCAAATCAACTTTCTTTCAGTGTGATTTTAGGCGTTCCCAGTATACAATTATCTTAAAATGTATGCAGGTCTTCAGTCAGGTGGTGTAACCAGAATGGCATGATATTTTGGCAACTTAGAAGTGCCTCCACTGCAGCAGTAACATGAGCTTGGTGGAAGCAATGCATAAACTGCAGACTGTGATTCAGAACATTCCATAATACTTCTTCCCCCAATACCTCAGCAGTTGAACCATGCCTTGGCAGCTTGGCTCATGTTCTACAGCAGGGGGAGGGGGGGGGGGGGCAGGGAGTAAATAAGGAGTGGAAGAAAAGCAGACATCAGGATCACCTGAAGATGGCAACTGCCAGAATATCACACCACTTGGATGACATCACTTTACTGAATACCTGTGATCATTTCAACAACTTTTATGTTGAAGACAACTTTACTTTTAAACTGACCCTAGTATACATCTAGGCATTTTTTTTAATTAGCTTTCTGTATATTAGGTCCCATTTAAAATATATGTAGTTTTCTAATTCAGTTCTAACATATAAAAAAGGATATGTTATATAATATATATGTTTCTTTTGCAGATCATTTGGTGTGTTTGATTTATAGTTGTTTCAGCTTTAGCAATCTCTTTAAGCAAAAGAATGCATATATTGATTATCTTAAACAATTTTTTTGTCATCAGATATGAAGCTTTGTCACAAATTAAAGCTGAAGCAAAGCATTTCATTTATTGATTATTAAAATACTTAGAGCAGTGCCTAAACCTATATTTATTATATGTGTTGACAGGTATCTATTCTCCACTTGTTGGTGGTGTCCCTGCTGCTGGGTACAGTTTTGCTGATAGTTGGACTAGTCCAGCTGAAACCAGGAGCAGATGCCTCTGACCATCGATATGCTCTGCTTGGTGCAGGAGGAGCTCTAGTGGTGATTGGGGCCATACTAACATCAGTGCGCTGTCGACTGTTACCGTGCTATGAGGCCACTTCTGCTTCACATGAGTGTATACAGAGACAACATTCACAGTTAGAGACACAGCAACAAGAACAAGAATCTCAGCTTCCAGAACAGAATGAAAATAATGAGACACCAGCTGTGGAAGACAATTCAGTTGTTGTGGAGCAACACCTCAGTATGAGTGGAGGTTCTCATGGCGCCTTCCTCTCATCTCCCTCTGAGCATGATGCACTGCTTATTCCCACTTCATCTTCTCAAAACACCGTTCATGCCGTATCTCACACTCCTTCTAATTGCAACTGTGATCCTGAAAAAGCTTGCACTACAGTTAGTAACTCTTAAGGGGTGTCATTGTTCCGTAATACTCAGAGCCTGGTCTCTACAGCTGGCATATGTGATTCTGAGATTTGGAAGTGAAAGATACAGTATGGGAAAAAAATTAAATGCTTCTCTGTGTAGCATAACCTACAGTGTTCCACTGAATCCTGACCATCAGTAAGCTAACTTCTACTTTTTCTGAGTAGAATTTAGCTCAGATACAGCAGCACTTTACAAACAAACTTTAAAAATATTTTTAGGGATTGAAATTGTAAAAGGCTGTCCACAATCATTGCAGATTGTCTCACTGTCCATACTTCATGTGAATACCAGTACTGATTATTTATCAGTATTAGCACTAGCAGTAACTTTCATTAATGGATAATTTCATATTATAATGCTACACCAGAGTTTGACAAGAAGTATCTACATTACTTAAGCAGACTGGGAGTTATGAATCCCGTAACTCTGCAAAAGAACAATGGCATATCTTAGTTTTCATGTATGCCAGTTGCAAAGAACCATAATGACAGTGCCTTCTAGCACATCTTCTTCACAGCAGGCACCATGACACATCCTTGAAAATGCATACAGAGAGATAAAAGTATGCTCTAAGAAGTATCCCACTGTATCAAAAATTGTGGTTATGTACACTGCTATGCATTTTCATTTCTTTTCATCTTTCTCTGTCTTTTACTGTCTCTCTGTATCTCTAACTCTCATAAATTTATTTGACTCTCTCCCATATCCTTCCATTTTCACCCACTGACTCAGCATAAGAAATGCATTCTTCTATACGTCACTCATCATTTACAGATTTGTTATGCTATCATAGATTTCAATATATTTCATGTACTGTAACATCACACTGTAATGCTTCAAAAGCACTGTTACAGAAACATTCCCATCATACAAAAGATATACTTTTGGATGCCTTGAAGCTTGTAAACTCCATAAAAGGAGGTACTTAAATACTCTGTATAGTACATTTTATAATTATAAATTTTAAGATTAAGATTGATCGCAATTAAAACAACTTTATAAAATATTATTTACACAAAAATTGTTTACAAAGATCAGCAGTGGAATATATCTTTACATAAAAAAGTTGTATAAATTACTGAACTGCCTACTGCAGTCAAATGTATTGTAAACCAGGTGTAAAAAGCAACACATTGAAAAAAAAACAATTGTGCTGTTTTCATGCTGATTTATTTAGTCTATAAAGTCAATTTCATTATATAAATAAATATGCAACAATGCTCAGTTGTGTTTTCCACTGACTAAAATCATGCGCAGTATATGGCAAACATACTAATAGGTTAATGGTGTAGAAACAGGCACACACATAAACACAAGAAACAAGTTTTCCACAAATTTGATATCACTTTATAAAGAAGTTCAAGGAACTTTGCCAATATGCTTGATCTGGATCTTTCCCATTTCATCAATCTCTTTAAATACCATTAACTGTACCACCATTTACCAATTTACAATTTAAAAAATGATTTTTGTTGTATTCAGTGTGTCATTTTAAACTGACTGATCGTTCAAATAACATTCTTTGCCTCTGACAAAGTATAGGTAAGCTGTAAGTATCTCAGACCAAAACATTATTACATTTGAAAGTATAACTTATGTTATTAATTTGCAGTGTGAACTTGTTTGGTAGACTGCAGAGCTGCATTTATGGGATTATGGAAAAATATGAATGAAAAAAATTTGTCTTTATAATGAGCACAAAGAAAAACTCAAGCCAATGAGATTAGAAGTTTTAATCAGGTAATGAAGATGCTTAAATGCTAACTGAAATCTGTTACAGCATTAAAAAACCCGGAAATAGGGCTGAGCTTTGTATATAGAATAGAACTAACATTGTTCTTGGCACATCCCCTCTCATCATTTGCTCTATGTTTGTACCTTTATTTTACAAAATTTTCCTTTGTCACTTCTTATGTATAACATGATAGCACTTGCAGTAAGAAGAAGGATAACAAATTTCATTAAATTTGATATACTCCTATTCATATGTGACCTTTATAGCACCCTACCAGCATTGCTATTCTACGTAAATGTCAATTGTCCACTTAACCAAGGTGTGAAAAATATCATACGACTGCAGATGCATATGTTGAAAAACTGCCTGACATTTCTAAAGGACTCTAGGTGACCAACATTCTGCTTCATTAAACCACTTGTTTGTTCCATTTGTAATTTTTCTTCTGTCACCATGCCGTATCACAAACAAGAACTACAAAGAGCTATATATTAGCTTTTTTTCAGACATCAAATATGCTCATTATCCTGTCAATTTTAATGCATAATCTGTTACTAACACTACTAATGACAATAGTCAATTTTATTAGCTCTGTGTCAGTCTAGCCATGCACTTGGGGAATGGTTCAAAATTTTTCCATGTTATCTTCACAAGAGAAGCAATGATGGAAACATTACATAACCACAGGTGATTTATGTAATTGTTATAATACTGGAGATTCAGCCTGCAGATATTTGGCATGCAATGTTAATC
Source organism: Schistocerca gregaria (assembly GCF_023897955.1). Taxonomy (NCBI): domain Eukaryota; kingdom Metazoa; phylum Arthropoda; class Insecta; order Orthoptera; family Acrididae; genus Schistocerca; species Schistocerca gregaria. The sequence goes on from NC_064921.1 coordinate 543,716,526, forward strand.
GAAAACTACCACTGATTTTATGGATAAAATTTATATTGAACAGATTCTTTTGGAATTGAAATTACAGTTTTATTTCAGTATAATGATTCTACCATGAAGGACCATTGTTGGATTTCCCACTATACTTTAGGACTTGTACATATTAATGATTTAGCATTTATATGAATACATAGCAGCATGCAAACTATTTTGAGAAACTATTTGATGATCACTTCAATGTATCAGTTACAGATACACATTATAATCCTACATTTATACCAGTAACACTCCTCTGTTAGACAAGCTGAAACAGTTTATTTTTTGATAATTTAGAGAGACATGCTCTGTCGTTATAGCCAGTTCCTCTCACAGGAACTCTCTGTTAGCATTGAGAACATAAGATAAATGTAGTGGTAAAAGGAGATAATGAGGAGAAGAGAGCTCAAGTCAAGACAAAAATATTTCCCTCACAGTTAATAACCAGTGAGATTTTATTTTTGCATTTTGTCTAGCATATGTGTGTTATTGCAAATAGTGATTTTATGTGGCAGCACATGGGAGCTGATTCACTGATGATCTAAATGGAGATGCTAATTGAAACAAGTTTTGACAAAGATGCAAATAATCATGATCTTGTATCAGTGGTACATGGTGAAGATTTAATGTGCCACAGAAAACAAAATTTAAAAATCAATAAAATAACTATAAGCATAACATTACTCACTGAAATGCATTGGTATCAGTCAATAAAATTTTGTCAAGCCCTAATTTTGTCAGGTTTGGTTAAAGTCACTACATTACTTATCATAGGAGCAGAAAGTAATTCCAAAACAACCATTTACTGCCAAAGTACTGCAAGTATGTTTATTGAGACTTTCCAAAAGTGTGTCAGATTAGAATTTTATCAAACTAAATCTATTAAAACTATGAGAAGAAATCTTATAGATATGTCTTATTTACCCTTCAGTGCACCTGTCGTGCAGCAGATGAACAATCTATGCTTGTTTTTATACCCAGAATTTGCCTCCTCAATTTGTATTACCCCCATATGATTTGTAAAACACTCATTGTGTATCTCTTTCCTATCTACTTCTGAATTTTTATCACCATTTTTATGTCAGTAAAAGCTGCATGATTTTCTTTCTACTACTATGGGTTTGGCTTAGTAAAAGATAGGGGGCATCCCTAGTATCTATAATATGCTTCTGTTGTGGAAATTCCTTGCCTCTTATGTCTCACCTTAAACATCTCTTTCTATCTTCATTTTCGCACAAGGAATTGTTGCAATAATAATCCACATCTGTTTATTTGTGTAAGCTTCATTCCTAGCAGATTTGGCAGTATTGGTTAGTTTATATGTATATGGGTGTATTTACTGCTTACCCATGCAGAATGCAGAAATGCAAATGACAAATTCTTAGCTAACAACAAGAACTACTTTTTAGAGAAAAAAATATCAGGTGAATAAGTAACTACCACTGCTCTTTTTCCTTCAGAATACAATTTTTGTTTTCCTCATCATTATCATCATCATCATCATCATTGCCATAATCATTGTCTTCAAGTTTTAAGCCTTTAAGTGTTCTCTCTCAGAATTGTTCATGTCATCTCCTTAAGGGACATCCAACATTCCTCTTGTTGGTTGAGCTATATTATATTGCAGCATTAGTTAGCCTACCATATGACATATGTTGGACGTGGTCTTTCCAGCGCAGTCAGCGTTTTTCAGTCATATTTTTAATGGGTTCAACATCTATTTCATGCCTAATGTTAGAGTTACTTTTATGATCCAACAATGAATTGTCCAATACAAAGTATAGGAATTTCATCTCTGATGATTTGATTAATCATAATTGATCAGATGTTAGGATCCAACATTCAGTACCATACAGTACCAAAGGCAATGTTACTACTTTGCAGAGTTCGTGCGGACAAGAAGTAAACTGAGGTATACAGATTGTTAATATCCTCACAAATGCAGATGACTTTACCATTTTGCAAAAAAAGTTAAGATGAGCTACAAAAAGCAGTCTATAAATTACATCAGTTGGGGAAAAGAGAATATAACTTTCAATTGTCAACCAATAAAACTAAAATCATGGCTCATCATGGTAAATACTCCACTGACTCAAAAATTATTAATAGATAATACATCACTTGAGCAGGTCTCCAACTTTAATCTCTTAGGATGTGATATAAGCTATGACATGGATAATGATGAAGAATATAAGATTAACAAATATCAATCGGTATGTCAAATGATACACAAAACCTTCCAGAACAAAATATGGAAGGAAACAAAATTAAAAATTTTATAGACCAATGGTTACACTTGTATTACTATATGGAAGTGACTCATGGATGCCTAAAAAATGCAAACTGTAAGTAGCATGAATGAATTTCTTAGGTAAAGTAGGAGGTGTTATCAGGGAAGACCAAATAAGAAATGAAGATATTAGGAATGGGCTAGATACTTATAACATTTATGAAAAGACTGAACAAAACAAAACCTTACGGAAACATCACCTACAAAGAATGAATGCAGAGAGAATCCCACATCTGGGCATGCTGCACCAGCCAAGAGGAAGAATGGATGTAGGAAGACCCAGAATGAGGTTGCGCTGAAAAGTGAAGATGGAACAGGCACAATTGTCTAAGCCTGGAAGCACTGGAGAAGAAGAAGAAATTAATTAATATGTCTTTCTGCATATTATGTTTAAATGTACATTGCATACTGAAACTTGTTAGTTTTAACTCTACATAGTCTGACTTGGCAAATTTAAAATTGCATCCTGAACATTTAAATTCTCTTATTTGTTCAGCTACTTGTACATCTATAACAATTTTGACTCTTGTGGGTCACAATGCTTGAAATGCCATCACTTTTGTTTTATCTGCCAATATTCTCATTCCATTCTTAGTGGCAATTGGACTCACTTCACTTGCATTTTCTTTGACAATAATTATACCAGAGTAACACTAATTATTTTACCTCATAACTGTTCAAAGTCTTTCAGAATACATTTGTAAGAAAATGATATGACTTCACTTGTTTTTTATTACTTTGTTATTAGTACTTATACTCTTGTATTTCATAAATTTTTTGAAAAATTAATTAATTATCTCATTGGAACCTTTTTGTTACCACTTAGTTACAGTACTGTCTCTAATTTAATTACACTACCTCAGAAACAGATAAACTGTGGTCTATTTTCTGTGGCAGACATTTCTCATTACATTGTTCTTTTTCTTGCCCATAAATGAAACAATACATCTCTTGTTGTGCCAGTAGCATGAGTAGAACAGAATGTGAAAAAGAAACTTTATTGAGATGTCACTTAATCTACAACTGGACACATCTAGTTCAAAGTAAAGAGAGTGACATCACATCATGCAAGAAAACCAAAACAAATTATTGAGTACATAACACATAGCAGCAAATTGATTGTAAATACAGAAATTGCAAAATTAAAGAACAGAGTTTTCATAAATGTTACAAGTTATTAACCATAGAGCATAGATATAGGTTCACAGAGAGAGAGACACAATAAAAGGACTACTATACACATAAGCATTCAGCCAGAAGACCTTTTTGTATAACACACACACACACACACACACACACACACACACACACACACACACGCACACACACATTCACACAAACATTAACATGTGTGTGTCTGTCTGTGTGTGTGTGTGTGTGTGTGTGTGTGTGTGTGTGTGTGTGTGTGTGTGTGTGTGTGTGAGCTGCATTTGTGTGGATGTGTATGGGGTCTGTTTCAGAAGAAGGCCTTCTGGCAGAAAGCTCATGTGTTTAGGAATATTTCTGTTGTACCTGTCTCTGACTTAACAACTCAGCTGTGTGGTGAGTAGCAATCTATCCTTTTCATAATATAGTTATTATTCCATCCTGGATTTTCCATTGTTTGATTTTTTTTAAAAAAAGTGATTAAATAAGGTAACAATGAAGAGAGGGACAAACATAATACTGTAGACACATAAAGTAAATACCTGGAAGACAGAGCTAAACAGGTAAAGCACATCCAAGGAAAAAAAATTAATGTAGTGAGGAGTGACAGGAGAGGGCAGCAGTGTGGAGGTGCAGTGGAATACGTTAGAGGAAGTGTTACAGTTCATACAGTTCCATAAAAGAAAATTTGAAAAGGTGATAACACAATAAGGAAACTTAGACAAATCGAGATAGGCAACAAAACACGCAAATAAGAAAAAGAAACAGCAGCAAAAAACAGCAGACTAAGAAAACTATGATAAAAATAGAAATGTATCAAGGATTACAGAGAGAAATATGACACAATGACTGTAATTAATACGAAAAAACAATTACAAGGAAGCAGAGATCATACATAAGTGTCAAGAGAAAGAAAAAAATTGTACAGAAGGAGAAAAAATAGTAAGCTTCATGGGAGCAAATAAAGCTACAAACCTAAAGAAATAATAGCAGAACATAATCAAAAAATACAGTCTAAAATGTCATAAGATGGACTGCACAGAGACAGACTACACAATTGTCGAAATGTATAACAAAGTAATAATACTAAGAGTAAATAACAGAGGTAAAACTCACCAAACAAAGTCATGGGTCTGTTCACCACAGGCAAATTTCAACTAAGCACTAGTTTCCTTTCTTTTTTTCCCAGAATGAAATATTATTAGAAAGTAAATTCAAGTAAAATGGAATAAATACTAGTTAACGATGGAGAAGAAAAGTGCAATCACAGTCTTCATTATCAGGAGAAACAATGTCTTTAGCAAGAAAAGAAAGTAAGAACAGGAAGTATACAGAGTAGACAGGATCTTAGTTTGTAAAGTCCATGGTCTTATATTTATCTTCAATGAAATCTATTGACATCATTACAGCCTCATCTTTATTGGACTGGCAGTAGACTTCTCCTCACAATTATTTACATTCTTCACAATTGAAAACATAAATATTTTATTGTACTTTTCACTTTTCTTGCATTTAACTGATTAATAATCTGAAATTAAGGTTATTTGCCATAGTTAGTTTCAGTGGACATTTTTGATAACTGATGAGTAAGCAAATAAGTTTTCCCTTTTTTTTAGTCTGTCATTATTACATTGCACTTACATGGGAGATTTATGAACTTGAGGTACCATAGTTGAGAAGTCATATCATCATTACACACTTTCATGTTTCTGGTTCCTTATATTTTTAATTGCACATCTGTAAAATACTATAATACAAGCACTATTCCAGTCTACATGAATTTATTGAAACATTGTATCCAAGTTCTTTTTAATTCAGTCAGGGGAGTTAATTACTGACAGTCCACACATTATCATGAGCCTCTGATTTCTTCCAGCCCAAAAGCTTCCCCTAGTTACTACTGATGATCAAAGTCTATGCTTCATCTTCTCACAGTTTTATGCATCTTTCTCCTATTTCTTAAAGACTGCAACAACTAAAATGTCAAAGAAATATGCACTGCAAATTGTGGACTCTAGTATTGTTGATTGACAAATCCATCTGGTGATACTTCCCTGATTATTATACTCTTATATTTATTTACAAGCAACAAACAGGAAACACGTTGTGATAGTTATATCTCAATTGTTCATTACACTGTTTTTCCTGAGACCCTTGTCCATTGATTTCACTTGCTTCTCACAATGTTTGTAACAAACAGATCATCCATTAATCATACACTAATATGTTTTTTCAGTGTCTCCATTCTTCTCAACACTGAATGGATTCTCCCTATCCTTCTTCACTCAGAGATGCTAACTGTTTAGTAATTATTACCTTTAATATCTGTTTTCTCTCATCCACTCTTCTTTTATTTAACTAAAGGATACATTAATCTTCAATAGAACCTTTATCAAACTTTTGTAATTTTTATTTCCTGTACTGCATATTATACACATTTCGCAACTCTTTGCTTCTTTGTAGAAAGATAAGTGTTTCCTTACTCTCTGCATCTTCTCTGTTCTCCATAAATCTCTAAGCACTCTAAGCATTATTCACACAAAGAAAACTTCCTGCACCTAGTCTCTCTCCTCAGTCAAGGTTTGGACCCATTATTCTTCAATTACCATATTGAATATGCACATATTACCCTTTCTTTAGGACCCACTCCATATAATCTATTCATTTTCCCTGGATAAACAAAATTATAAACAATCTTAAAGATTTAAATTTAATTATGTTTATTGACTGTATATTTTGTGTAGGTGTCCTATCATTTGCTAGAGGGAGAATATGAGGCTAGCAATAGTTTAACATAGTTGACTATCATAACAGTAATATACTGAAGCTAATAACTGTCTCCAAATTACTTTTGAGTTTTTGTGAAACTAAAGTTACTCAACAAAATTACTGTTCAGTTCCAGATTTTTCCTCATTATCTGACAACCTTTCTTCCTGTTTTCTCACCTACATTGCCTATTTGATCATTTTATATAGTTCATCTTTGCAGTTCTGGCATTTTTATCACCAAATCTACCTACTACATTTTTGAATTCAGCTCCATTCCTTTGTGACAGGTCAGTACACAGATCTTTTCCTGACTTTCAGCCCTTCATTCTAGATCATCACTTTCCATTACAATTATTTAACTGCCACAAAAAACAGTTAATGTGCATTCATATGGTACTCTTCCATCTTGAGGGAACAATTAGCCAATTCAAAAATTAAAGAAAACTTCATTTCTGTTGTTTACATTCTTCTACCCATTTTTACACCATTGTGAAACGAAAGTTGTTTTATATCTCCTGGGTCATTTTATCTTATCCTCTTTTTCCTCTCTATGTCATAAATTTAAATAAAGTGAAATGAAATTCAGGGTATCATCATCATAAAAATGTGCACCATTTCTCATCAGGAAAAAATATGTTCATTGTCAAACGCCAACCACTAATAATTTGGAAAAACGAAATTTGTTCCAGGGTTCTTCCCCTTCATTGCTTCTCTGTACAACAATAAAATACTCATTCTGAGCTAATATTAAGCAATCACTATCATATTTAGATAATTGTAGGCATTACCTACTACTTATATTGCTTTGGCTCCTTTACTGATTGATGGCTTTCTTTGTTGGGCTCTCATTGATTTTCAGTTCTTATCTTATTTGCAGCAGCCTTCCTTTGCATTTCACTTTATACTATGCATCCAAATGACACATACTGAAGAAATGATTATCTTTATTCTTTCCACTTTTGAGAACTGTTTAACATAAAAGCTTTTAGTAGAATGTTATAGCATAATAAGAGGATTGTGCTGTAATATAGAAATTGTCATAGTTTCTTTATTAACTGATGTGGATTGTTCATTTTGCACATGTACTTGGAGTGGTGTTTACTATACAGAAAACTGTTCCTCAGTATAATGTAAATTAAAAATACACAAAAGTGCTATTGAGAAACCTTACTTTTAAATTCTTTTTGGACTGTTGTATCTAATTCTTCGTATTCTATTTTACCTCATCTAGGTGGTCAAAACTTTGTTCCCAAAGCCTGTTCTTTATTGGACTAAATGGGCAGAAGTCACATGGTGCCAGATTTATGCTGCATGGTGTATCACAAACCAACCCACTGATTCTGTCATTTGATTGTTGCCAAAAAGGTTTGTGGTAACACATTGTGATGGTGAATTTGGTTCACTTTCAAGGTCTTGTTTGGTCTCTCTCTAATAACTTCTTCACTAAACTGCTGGTGAGGCTCAGTGTAAAGCCATAGATGATACATCAATATTTCAGCAAATCAAGTAGAATCACCCCCTCATCAACCAAAAGAAAAAAAAATCCATCAACTGATTCATTAATTCTGTGGAGTAGAGATAGCATTCTACACACATTTGGGGAGTAACGTCTTGGATTGGCTTTAGATGGTTCAGACAGATTAGAACAAACTTTCATATTTCTTTTTCTCAAATTGGATTGCATCTGCCAGGACACATATTTTGCTCACACTTCCTGATACATCAAAAATTTCCACCACATTCTTTGTGGGTTTGTCACAATTCAGTAGTGCAATAAACCAATAAATTGTAACACATATGCTGCACATATCAGTTAGTTCAATCTCTAAAAATGCAAGCAGCAATCATAGTTGGTAGTACCTATAATGCTCTTTGTATGCAATGCTAGGTTTTGCTTCTGTAAACTTTTTCTTCCATCTATGTATATCTCTCCTGTCAACTATGTCATATGCATACACAATCTGTAGCCTTTTGTAGATGACAGATAGCATGTGCAACTCCTTCTTCAAGAACTCAATAGCACTACATTGCTCCACTGCACACTTGCAAAGCAAAATAATATGCTGGAACATGAAAACAGAGAAAGAGTCAGTCAAACTATCTGTGCAAGGTGAACTATTATGTTAATTAAGACTTAAATTATTGATTTAGTGGCAGTGCAACTGTCATGGGTACTATCCATTAATAATATTATTCTTATCCCTCACAGTTAACTGTTCCATTCATTAGTCCAGTCATTTACACACTACTTTTTATTCTTGAGTTGCTTTTTACTCATTCGTGTTTCTCTATAGCACATTCCACTCAAATACTATTATTAGCCTCTATCTGGCATTAGGCATGTTATAACATGTGAATAGCCTATCTTTCTATTTGAATTAAAAAATTTTGTTTCACTAACACAATTATTTTCTTTTAGTTTGCAGTGCCAGTGGTGATCGTAAGATAAAGTAAGTGGTTTATATGTGTGTGTGTGTGTGTGTGTGTGTGTGTGTGTGTGTGTGTGTGTGTGTGTGTGTGTGTGTGTGTGTGAATGTGTGTGCATGAGAGAGAGAGAGAGAGAGAGAGAGAGAGAGAGAGAGAGAGAGAGAGAGTGTAATAAGGGAGAACTGGAGTCAGGAAATAATCTTGCCTCTTTCCATCTATGAATCTTTTACTCCTGTCTGAAAACCAAACTACACCAATGGAGTGTAGTTGCTAAGCTACTTTTGAGTTCAGGCGTGTATCTTATTTTAGTGGATTAGAGTTCCATGACAGAGACATATTTATTTTTAACTCAGAAAGACATTACAAACATCTTTTACAGTAAATATTAATTTCTTTAAGTTCTTCCCCAGCATAAAACAATCATAAAGAAAAGTAGAGGAAAACATTTTTCTAGTAATAGACTTTCACAAACAAAGATAAGTTCAGCCCAGACTAAAATCATAAGTATCTTACTTTTCAATACAGTTACATGATAATTTATTGATATTCTGCTAGACACATAGTGGCAGAAAAATAGTCTCATGGAACCCACATTGTATGGAAAATATTTGTCAACTCTATCTTCGTACACTCAAAATTATCATCTGCGAGCTGTAATCCAATTGTCAGACTAGTTTATACTTACAACAGATATTATTTAAAACTCTATAATTTGATACATCCATGCAGCCACTCATATTTGTAAATAATTCACGCTGAAATGTGGGAGAAATGATGGCTCTCAGGAAAGGAAATAATTAATTATAGTGTGCCATCAGAACATTATTTAGAAATTTTTATGCAATGATTGTAGTAACTGAAACATCATGGAAATACATAGTGAAATGATGAGAGAAAATTAAAACAGCCTGGGACAACGAAGTCCAATTGCTTTTGATAAGTTTATGTGTATGATAACACATCTGTCAAACTAGAGTTCTCTTCTTCTCTAGAAAATGCTATGACTACGAAGTAATGTGTGACTGTAAATCTTGCAATTCTACATAATGACTTTCTGTACCTTACATTACAAACGCACAAATCTAGTGTGGTTTTACAGCTAGTGTTTAAATTACACCACACAGATTTCAGCTAAGGAGCTGAAAAGTTCATACTAATCATTTCAAATTATATAATCTATGAAAACAGTTCATAAAAGAACAGTCTTCAACATATTTTTCATGCTAATAATGTGCATGCACTATATTTTGTATGTAGAGATAAAAATATGAATCTTTATTCTCTGATACATTTAGTGAAACATTTCCGGCGAGCACTTGTAGCTAAAAAAATTATAACTATACAATGTTATCCTTAAGCAATAGACATTTTGTTCTTGGTCATAATTAATAATTACTTATAGCTTACAACATTTCATTGAAAAACCGCTGTAAAATATTATTGTATGTGAGGAGACACAACTATGTAACTAACTGCTTGAAACGCTTCGATGTAAAATGAATTTTCTATGGTAAGCTGAACAAACAATTGAAGATTTTGGTGAATACTCTGGTGTTTTCATTACATTGTTGAAATGTCATATCAAACTCAACTGTCAGTTTTAAATGAGACAAATAATATTTAAATGCATTCTGTCTTATGCAGATACAGCTAAGAAATATGTAAACTGCTGTTCTTGCTATTGAACTGAGTGCTGCAGTTTACTGTGGCATGGATTACTGACAGTTACACACAACTACCCTTTCACACATTCCAGTTCTTACTGTCCTATGTTGGTTTCTTATTTGAAGTCTCTGGAAGAACAGAAGCAAGAAAACAAAATATGAAATTCTACTAATGCATTCTATCATTTTCTGTAATTTTATTCATACTAAAGTTATGTCTCACCTGAAATAAACCACCAGCTTTGTGTTTTTTTTAATGTAAAGTCTTTGCTTCTTCTTTTCAGTTAGTTCACAGTTACAATTAAATATATACTAGAGAACAGAATAAACATAAAACAACACTAACATATTGACAATATTATGAAAAGGATAGTTGCTACTAACATATAGCAGAGATGCTGAGTCACAGATAGGTACAACAAAAAAAAAGAGTCAAACAAAGTTTTCAAACAAACAAGCCTTCATCAGAATTAGACAAAACACACACACACACACACACAAACAAACACGCATGTGCGTGCACGCGTGCCCACACACATGCGCGGACACACACAAACACAACTCACAAACATATGACCATAGTCTCTTTCTGCCAATCCATCCTGGATTTTCCATTGTTTAACCTTTACATGTGGCCAATATTTACTACTTACATTTTAGATAGAAATCTTACTTTAAGAAACAGCCTTTTTTCTACACATGCAAATACATGCTGAAAATCACAGTAAAGTACATGACAGCAGATATTTCTCACTGTCCCACATATTAGGGTTTCTTCCCTTTCCACTCACATATGGAGTGCAGAAAGAATGACTACTTAAATGCCTCTGTGCACTCTGTAATCAATCTAATCTTGTCTTCATGGTCCCAAACAGTAACTGTTGTAGCATATTTCTAGATTTCTAACTTAATACTGCTTCTTGAAACCTTGTAAATATGTGCTTGTAGCATAGTTGGTGTATATCAACAAGTGTCAGCCAGGTCCTTTGTATGCATTCAATATCCTTCATTGGTCCTGTTTGGTAAGGTCCCCACAAATGTAAGCAATATTTTGCACTACTCACATTTTCCAAGTTTTCTATCAATAAACAATTGTTTACCTCCTGCTTAAAAAAAAGAAAAAAAGCCAAACCTCTGCACCTATTCCATTTCATATCCCTACAAATTGGTATGCTCACATATATGTAAGAGTTGACTGAGCTTAATATCAACTCACTGATATTGTGGCTGGAGTCAGTGACATTTTTGTGTTTGCAAAGTGCACAGTTTTAAATTCTGAACATTTCAAGCAAGATGACAACCTTTGCACCACTTGAAAACTCATTAGGACCTGATGAATTTTTATGCTATATTTTTCATAGAGTATTTTGTTATACATAGCTGCATTGTCTGCAAAAAGTCTAAGGCTAATATTAATGTCATTCACTGAGTCATAAATTTATGAATGGCAAGGGAGCCAGCATATTCCTTGGGCCACACCTAAAGTTGCTTCTATGTCAGTTAGTTAATCTCCATCCAAGACGAAATGCAGCACCCTCCCTACCGTGAACTGCTTAAACCAGTACAAATCTGGTTCGTCTGTATGTCAGTACTTTTCTTAATAAGCATGGGTGAGGTACTAAGTCAAATGCTTTTCAAACATCACCTACCTGATTACTATGGTCTAGGCTTTTAGCGTGTCACATAAGTAAAGGATAAGATGGGTTTCACATGGCCAATGTTTTCAGAATACATGTTGACTGACATGGAGGACATCATTCTGTTTGAGATAATTTATTATATTTATACCAAATAGGACCAACAGTGGAACTAGAATGTACAGAAAGAAGGCTTGCAGAATGATAACAGGTTTGTTTGACTCACAGGAGAGTATCACAGAAATTCTGGAAACTCTGTACTGGTACATGTGCAAGGATAGACACAAATAATCCTCCAAAAGCCTACATACAAAGTTTCAAGTACCAGAATTTAGAGAAGAAATTAAAGATATTCTTCAGTCCACTAGGTATCATTCCCATTGGACCCTTGAAGAAAACATAACACTAATTACAGCACACATTAAGGCATTTAAGTAGTCATTCTTTTCTCAGTCCATCAATCATTTGAATAGGAAGAAATCCAAACATTTAATACATCTCTATGATCCTCTATCTGCATTTCACCATGGTTTGCAAAGTTTGTATGTGGGAGAACATTATGCCTCAGTGCAGGCTGTGATCTAAGATTCTGCAACAGATGGTCTTCAGTGATACTGGGCAGTAATTTTGTAGATCACTTTTGCTAACTTTCTTTAGGATTGGTGTGATCTGTGTTTCCAACTAATGAGCACAGTTTTTTTATTGGCTGTATCTGTGGTATACTACAATTTAGAACAAGGCTAACTCAGTCACATATTCTGTATATAATCTGATAGAGATTCCATCAGGTCCTAGAGTTTTGTTCAATATTAGTGATTACAGCAGTTTCTCAAGGCCTTTGACTCTAATATCTGCACCACTCATCTTTTCAGTGATGCGAGAATTAGACTGAGACAGTACTCCTGAATTGTAAAGAAACATTTGAAAAGAGGGTTCTATATTTTTGTTTTCCTACATCTACATCTACATTAGTACTCCACAACCCACTTGATGGTGTGTGGTGGAGTGTACTTCTTGTACTAATAACAGACAGCCCCCCACCCTTCCTTGTTCCATGTGCAAATGGTGCATGGGAGACTGATTGTCAGTAAGTCTCTGTATCCAGTCAAATTTCTCAAATTTTTTGTGATGGCCATTTTGCAACATGTACGAGCACATATGTGGGAAGAAGTAATATGTTTTCTGACTCTTTCCAGAAAATGCTCTATTGACATTTAAGTAATAAACCTCTCCGCAGTGCACAACACAGCACTTGTAGCATCTGCCACTAGAGTTCATTGGTCATTTGTGTAATGGCCTCACTCAAAGTAAACAATCATATGATGATATGTGCCATTCTTTGTTGGATTTTCTATCTCTCCTATGAGTCCTATCTGGTAAGGGTCCCGGACTGATGAACAGTACTGAAGAATCAGTCAAACAAGTGCTTTGTAAGCTGCTTCAGGATGCTTCCTACAAATCTCAGGCTGGCATCTGCCTTTGCTATTATTTATTTAAGGTCCTGGATAGTTACTCCTAGATATTTTACATTATATACTACTTCCAGCAACTTTTTATCAATAGTGTAGTTGTACAGCAGCAGATATCTTTTCCTATGTGAGCACAATATGTAACATTTATTTATATTCAGGGACAACCACCAGAGATTGCACCATTCATCAATCTTCTATGAGTAATTTTGCAAATCAATACTGTCTCCTGGACTTGCTACTTTCTTATAGACTATCACATCATCTACAAACAGTGTTAAAGAGCTTCCAATGCCCTCTAACAGATCATGTATATACATTATAAACAGTTGCTTTGCCATCCTCAGTTTGAGTGCTTGTGCCATTCAGGAATTTTTAACTTTGGTGGTACTGACAGCCTTTACATACAATCAGACTGTTTTCGAGTTTTGTGAGTAATCTTTCAATAAGAATCTGTTACAGTAGTTGTCGGAGGCTTCATGTATTGTCCTTTTGTCAACCTAATGTTTACAGTCTTACACTTTGTCCTACATTATTGTCCCACAGTCTCTGTCTACTTAGAAGTTTCTTCACAGAGACCATATACAACAGAGAGCCATTAGCATCACAAATTATCCTATTAGATACTCATTTATCCAATGCTTGGCTAACTAGTCTTCTAATTTTGAACCACAGTTCATCTACTTCAGGGCCAGCCACTGTATGCCAAACTTCATGCATGCAGCATGAGTGGACCATGTGTGGGGCAAAGGTCTGGCCTGTCACTTGGGTTTGCATGGTCCTTCTTGGAGGTACCCGGTGCAGTGCAACATTTCACTTAGCATTGTGATGTGGTATTTTTTCGTTGGCATAACTCTCTCAGTTCGACAAAATCCTGATGTTAGCACTGTTTACATGTCACTATTTGTTTGTGGTATGAAGGACATTCACAGGTCCAGTGGGTATTTGCATAAAAAGAGACAGCCTGACATTCTAACATCACATTCCTTTAAAATAAATGGGAATGACAGAAGAAAGGGATGAGAATTCTCAACTTGTGTAAGCAAATGGGTACTGCATATTTGCTATGAAATGACATTACAATACCATGCAGAAAGGATTTAGTTGACAATGAAAGAGCAAAAAATTACAACAATGAACAGGTGGGATACATTGTTCTGTACACCAAGAAGCATTTTGTGTTAAATTTGTAGACATGAAGCACATGAAGAAATTAGTGGTACAAATAGTAAAATTTCTGGAGTCACACACATTATTGCATTGACAGTTGCAACAGTTTTCAGTGGAACTGAATGAACTATATGGAGCCTTCATATATAAAAACAAAGCACATTGGTCAATTCAAACTCATAATTGCTGAGATTATGAAGGAAAAAGGATTGCAGAAAAAAAAATTGGAACATCTGGGACAGAATGCAGACTTTGCATTTTAAATGGACTTGGCTGCATACTGCCCACAGGAAGACTTCTTTCTTATTTGGTGGGGTACAACACTACTATCCCTTTATCTGGTTTACTGAACAAGTAAATCTTTCTGCTTGTTGTAGTTGCTCATTGTACTCAAGTATTCATTGTTGATGTAACAGTGCCATGATCACTAATACAGTGGACATCCACAAAGTGATAAAGCCCTTAGGCCTAATATATATCCATCATGAGTGACCTTCCAGATTGTCTGATCTAGTCATTTTCCTGTCAAATCATTCAGCTGCTGCCCATGTACAACTGTGCATTATTTTTTTTTCTTTTTACCATCATCAACCATTTGATTAACTTAAAGCTGTCCTCCATCTTTTATTATCTCATGATATTCATCTTCGATTTTCCATACCTACTATGTCCAACATCCTTAATAACAGAAGTAACATATGTTGTTGGCCACTAAAATTACAACACAATGAAGACAGCATCCAATGACAGTCAGAATTGGCATGCAGTGCACTTTGTCCTTGAATATGTAAATGATTAATATTAGTTTATAGCTACTACCATAAGTCAAAATTGAATGGAAGCAGAATCGTGGCCTATCAGTGGTCCAGTTTATTGTTCTGTGGTTTTGCTGTTCACATAGGCTGGAGTCCCATGACTTTCATGGAATAGAGATTCAATGTGCTCAGGTGGGCTATGTTCATCAACAAATGACTTTACATGGCTAGTGCCCAGGAGGACAGAGTGCTGTTGCCCAGAACATGCAGCCATGTCACATAGCTTGAAGATGAAATGGTTTTGTTCGCAACATGACAAGTATCCACACAGACAGTCAGTATTAATAACATTGTTGCAGAGAGTGGTGCACAAACAGTGGTGCACCATATGATAACACTGGATGCATGAGTGGCACCACATCACCTATCTCGATAAGTCCCAGTTCTGTGCACAGCGTTATGATGAAGGTCTATGTGCAGAGACTCTGAGGAGAATGAACATGACCAGACTGCAGTCATCATTGTCACAGTGCCCATCACCTAGCCGAATGGGTAGACAGCATGATCACCTCTGGTTCATGTAGCCAGTAATTTGGAGTGTATTCATTAGATTATGATATGGTAAGATCAGTGGCTGTCTCCTGTTTTTAAAGTCGTTGTGCAGTTGTCCGTCAACAACATAGTGTGAAACTACACCTTGCCTGTGCTGTTCTGACATACCCTGATACAGAGTGTGTTTGTCCAGTATATTTTCCAAGTCTCACACACTGAAAACATCAGGTCAGAGGTTCCTGAGAGACTGAGAAGCTCCATTCACCAGCTTTTATGATTGATGCACTCAGGCACATAGTCAAAGTAGCATGGAATAGCATATCCATATGTGTCATCCAAGCTCAGTTCAACTTGATGCACAACTGGGTTAGAGCCTTAGTTTCTGTCAGAAATGACAGCTCTGGGTATTAAGATTCACATCATATATAGGGTGTACCATGACAGGTACAGGGATTAGTGACCACAATGTCATTGTACTGAGATTGAATAACATAATATCCAAGTCCACCAAAAATAAACGCAAAATACATCTATTTAAAAAAGTTGATAAAAATTCACTTGATGCCTTTCTAAGAGACAGTCTCCACTCCTTCCAAACTAACTATGCACATTTGGACCAGATGTGGCTTAAAATGAAATACATAACACTGGTAGCAATTAAGAGATTATAGTAAATAAATTAATAAAAGATAGAAATGATCTCCATGGTACACAAACAGGTCAGAACACAGTTGCAGAAGCTATGAAAAAATCATACCAAATTTAAAAGAAGACAAAATCCCCAAGACTGACAATATTTTGCAATAGCTTGAAATGCAGTATCAGCTTCAATGCAAGAAGCTTTTAATAGTAGCCATAATGAAATTCTGGTTCAAAATCCGGCAGAAAATCCAATGAGATTCTGGTTGTATGTTATTACCTTTATTACATTTATTACCAATTCCATGTCATTCACCAGCCACAACTGGACAGACAGTGTCAAGATACAAAATCATCAAAATACATGAATACAACTCTACTATGATAGTAATTTAATATCGTAAGACATATTTAAGTTATAAATTAGATTACAATAATGCCACAGCTATAAAATAAATACAATTATATAAAGAAATTAAAAATAACAATTGCTGTTGGAGCCAGCTCAAGTAAACACTATGCTATTACTATAGAAAAATTCTTCAATATTGTAGAAGGGTTGCTCTTTTAGCTTACACAAAATAGTAGGTTTAAACTGTTCCCATTGTAAAAATTGAATGTGATCAGGTAGAACATTAAACAATTTTAGAGCCACCATTAGGAAGCTATTTTGTGTCTTTGCTAATCGCCACCTTGGCATGTCGATACTGTCTTTGTTGCGAGTGCTGTATTTGTAAACTTCATTTCTCTTCCTGTAAATATCATGGTTTCTGTTTATGTGGAAAAGGCAGTTCAATATATACTGGCTATAAAAAGTCATAACACCTAACATGGTGGTAATTGGTTTACAGTGGTCTGTTTTTTTGCTTGAAGTAATGATCCTCATTGCTTTCTTTTGTAGCAAAACCACATTCTTGCCGCCTGCAGAATGGTGCCAAAACAACAGCCCATAACTGATGTTGCTGTGGAACATTGCATAGTACACAGTTAGAAGGTACTGTTCTGGTACTATACTTGTCAGTTTCCTCAAGAGACACAGGACTCGTGAAAGTTTGGAACATACATGTTTGGTGTGCTGTTGCCATGTTAATTTGATATCAATGAGAAAGCCCAGAAGTTTAACATCTGCTGTGATACTCAGTGCTCCAGTATTGCTGAAGCTGCATATCATCCTCTGAGTTTTTTCTTTGTTAATTTTCATTTTGTTTATGATAAACCAGGCCTTAGCTTCATTGAAGAAGATTTCCGGTTGTTGGATTGCCTGTTCAACATTCTCTCCTTTTGAGAACAAGGTTGTATCATCCACAAACCCGCAAGGTGTGCCCACTGGAGCCTATGTCACATTCGAAGATAAGGAACAGCAGGGGCCCTATTACTCCCTGTGGCACACCATGCTTTAGCTTCTTCTCACCTGAATCAGCTCCTTGCACGTAGACAATCTGTCATCTGTTTCTCAGGTAGGATTCAAGAGTTTGCAGGACAGATTCCACTGTACCATATGTTTTTAGCTTTCTGAGCAGGGCCTTATGTGGGATGCAGTCAAATGCCTTACTAAGGTCACAAAGTACTAGTGCTATAGACTCTTCGTCCTCAAAACCTTGACTTATGTTTGTAACTAAGTTAAGTGCAGCTGTTGTTGTTGACCTGCCCTTCCGAAAGCCATTTTGTGCATCATAAAAGAGACTATTTCCTTCAAAGTAACTTAATAGTTGTTCTTTCATTATTGATTGCATCACCTTCACTAGTACTGGTATTATAGATATGAGCCTGTAGCTTGAAACTTCATATGGACCGCTTTTTTTGTAAACAGGCACTGTGCGTGCTACTTTCAGGAAATCTGGAAATTCTCGTGCACAGAGGCTTTTATTTACTACTACTGCTAACGGCTGTGCGATTTCATTGATTATAGTTTTTAACATAGTACAGGACATGCCATAAATATCAGGGCTCCCTGAAGATTTGTAGCTTTTTACAATTTTTATTATTTCTTTTTGATACACTCTCTTGCACATTATCATGATGCATTTACTCTCAAATTTCACAGCAGCTGCAGGATCCACTCCAAGTCAGGAATTTAATCTAATGTGTTTTACATTATTTTTATAAAATAGTCATTAAACTCATCTGGACTGCAAGACTTAGAGCAAGAGGTGGGCTTTTTCCTGTGCTAACTAACCAGGTCCCATGCTGCTTTACAAGTATTGTGAGCTTCTTCAATAAATCTGGCTTTGCTTTCCTTCTTTGCTTTTTATACTTCCTTTCTGTAGATGTTTTGGTCTCTAAATAACTGGAGTGCAGTCTATCCTTAATATCTATATCTTTAGCAGCTTTGACCTTGTCACTTAGTATTTGGACAATACATTTTATTTTGACTGGTCGTGGAGTATACCACCACTTTACTTTGTTAGTTTTTCTCTACAGTTTGATTTAGCATTTGAATATCTCTTGGGTTTTAATGGGAAATGTTCATCAAACTTCACTTTAAGGGTCTGGAACATGTGATTGACTGCAGAATTTGGTGGCAATTCATCAATTATTTGGTGCCAATCTATAGAAGACACTGTAGATTTGAAAGCATCTAAGCTTTTCTTTGTAATAACTCTCATTCTGAATACATAATTGGAATGCCAGATGGGAATTTGTTGTGTACTTACTGAGTTTGTCCATAACTTCATGATTACTGCATGGTGATCTGCTAGTATGGGGTCCACCACACTTACTTTGTAGTCACAACTATTTAGGTTTGTCACAATTGTGTCAAGACAAATAGCTCCTCTTGTTGGTAGAGAGTCCCCTACAAATATCCCATAGCTGCTTACTAAGTTCATGAAAGCTCTTTCTTTATCATTACCTTCCCCAATATGAATGTTGAAGTCTCCACAAAAAGCAATTTTTGTCCATAAGTGCACTAGGTGACACAGACAGCTTTCCAACTGGTTGAGGAAATTTTCAAAATTTCCATCTGGGGAACAGAAACAAATATTAAGTTGGCACCTGACAGTCCCAAAGCAGCAAATTCTAGGTCTAGATCTACACAAAATTTACTTAAGTCAATTTCATTGGCACTGAATTTACTATTTATATACACAGCTTCACCACCATGGATAGTAGTTTCTCTACACCATGCATTCACCATATCTAAACATTCAATATTTCTATAGTATTCTGTCTGTGGTTGGGCTAGCTAGTGTTCACATATACATAATACATCAGGTCTCACTTCGTCAACAAACAGTGACAATGTGTCAAGTTTTGTTCTGAGGCTCTGCACATTTACACTTGCTATAACTAAGACAGCATTTTCTTCAATGATATCATTTCCTTTTTCATTGGAATGTTCTTGGTCTTGGGAGTTTATCACGCTGGTGCACAGGGCATCGTCCGGAATAAAAAATGTCTTATCACAATGTTCTTCAGCCATATACTGTTGTCCATTATTTTATCTTTTAGGTCGAAAACAACACCGATTTTGAAGCTATTATTTATTCCCTTTGTTTCCAGTTTTTCAAGTGTAACATTGTTGTGATTTGAGACAGTGTTCTGTAAGACGTTAGTTACAGTTTCAGCTGTGGTGCCATCTCTTAGCTTGCTTAGATGGAACCAGACTTTTTTATCACCATGCAGCATTCCTTTTTCATTGCCAATACCTATTTATGACTTTATTTCTGTTTTTAGTACTGGCATTCACAAACGTTTGTATAGTGGGTCTTAAACACTATTCACCAGATTTTCCATTTTGTAGCACAGTCTTGTAAGATGTTTTGTTTTCTTTTTCTGTGTCTTTAGTGGTTTTGACCAGTGCATTTTCTTGTTTTGATACTGTCGAATTTCTTCTGCCTCCTCGCTTGTTTTTCACTTATTGCCAGTCTGTATGATACCTTATGAAGAGTTTTCATTCATCAGATTGTTTACGTTTGTATTTGGTTTGTTTTTAATGGGGGGTTGCATTTCACTGACACATTCATTGTTTACATTTGTACTAGATGCCACTCTAGCAATGTTTGGGTCTTCAAAGTTATTTCTCATTGGAAAATTACCACTTTTTGCTGCTGTTATGATTGGTGATGGTGGTAGGTGCTGCTCCTCTGACAGACTCCAGACCAGTATTTGAACTTTTCCTCAGATTAGCAATGTTTACTTCTTTATTTCTGGCTATAATACAAGGCATGTTGTTTTCTGCACACTGTCTTGCTGTGTTTCTCAATGATTGAGATGCTTCTTCACTTTGTGGTACCAATATTTCTATCTTAGAGTTTGTGGCAATCACAGTGTCTAGTTTTTCTTTTATTTGTTTGTTATCACTGGTACGTTTTTTCACAATTTGCATAAGATTATTCACTGTTTCAACTAGATCAACACTGCATTGCTGCTTAGAGTAGAAGATTTGTTCATGTTTCACTGTATTATTGTCTTCTGGGATTTTGTCAGCTAACCTCACTCCGCAGTTGTCACAAACATATTTTAAGTGACCTTTTGAGCACTTTAGTATGTGATCTTCCTCGCCAGTGACAAGACACAATGAATATCTTCATAATATGACAACATTGGTAATGTTAATGATTAGAGTGTTGCTGTAACTGAGTTGCTAAGCACAAATTTGCAAAATTGCTTCATCAAAGAAGACAAAGTAAAAATTTCTGAATTTGACTCTAGTAAAACTGCCAACATGAGGAAGTTAGATAGTCTCAGCGTGGCAAAACAACTTAAATCTCTTAATAAAGGCAAGTCTTCCAGTCCTTAGTGTTTTAAATAATTAATGGAAAATCTCATATAAAGATGTGAAACAAATACTAACAAAGAGATAGAGGGGCTGGCCAGTGCTTACCTCAGCTCAGTACAACCGATAGATACACAAAAAACAACCAAAAATTTACGTTCCTAGCTTTCGGAATAAATGTTCCTTCATCAGGGAGGAGAGAGGGGAAAGAAAGGTAAGAAGGGAAAGTGGATTTAGTTACTCACAACCCAGGTTATGAAGCAACAGGGAAAGGAAAACAGGGAGGGTAGCAAGGATGGAGGCATGGCTGTCAGAGGGAAGCCAAGGATATTCTATTGTAAGTACTGTGCCAGCTTCGAACCAAAGAGGATGCATACAGAAGTAAAGAGGTATATAGTATAAAGATGTAGGATGAAAAGATGCATGAATGGCTAAAGAGAAAAGGGAAAGAGGAGAAGACTGAAGAGTAAATGGGAGTGAGATTGTTTAACATAGGTTCAGTCCAGGGGGATGGCGGATGAAAGGATGTATTGGAGTGCAAGTTCCCATCTGCGCAGTTCAGAGGGACTGGTGTTGGGTGGGAGAAGCGAAATGGCACATACGGTGTAGCAGGTTCCTAGGTCCCTAGAATTATGCTGGAGGGCATGCTCCACTACTGGTTATTGGACGTCTCCTAGGCGGACAGTTTGTCTGTGTCCGTTCATGGGCTCAGCCAGTTTAGTTGTTGTCATAACAATGTAAAAGGCTGTGCAGTGCAGGCATGTCAGCTGATAAATGACATGTGTAGTTTCACACGTGGCCCTGCCTTGAATTGTGTATGTTTTACCAGTAGTGGGGCTGGAGTAGGTGGTTGTGGGGGGATGCATGGGGCAGGTTTTGCAGCGGGGTCGGTTACAGGGGTAGGAACTGCTGGGTAGAGAAGGTAGTCTGGGAATATTGTAGGGTTTAACAAGGATGTTACGGAGGTTAGGGGGTTGACGAAAGGCAATTCTGGGTGGTGTGGGGAGAATTTTGTCAAGGGATGATCTCATTTCAGGGGTTGACTTGAGAAAGTCATATCCCTGGTGGAGTAATTTATTGATGTATTCGAGGCCAGGATAATATTGGGTGACAAGGGGGATGCCTCTGTGTGGTCTGAGGGTAGGAACATTGTTGTTGGACAGGGAGGAATGTATTGCTCGGGAGATCTGTTTGTGGACAAGGTCTGCAGGATAGTTGAGGGAGAGGAAAGCACTGGTCAGGTTATTGGTGTAATTGTTGAGGGATTCTTCACTGGAGCAGATACGTTTGCCACGAATACCTAGGCTGTAGGGAAGGGAGCATTTGATGTGGAATGGATGGCAGCTATCAAAGTGAAGGTACTGTTGTTTGTTTGTGGGTTTGATATGGACAGAGGTGTGGATGTGAGCTTCAACAAGATGAAGGTCAACATCCAGGAAGGTGGCTTGGGTTTTGGAGAAGGACCAGGTGAAATTCAGATTCGAAAAGGAGTTGAGGTTATGGAGAAAATTAAGGAGTGTTTCTTCACCATGAGTCCAGACCACAAAGATGTCATCTATAAACCTATACAAGGCCAGGGGAAGCAGCTGTTGGGTCTTCAGGATAGCCTCCTCCATGCAGCCCATGAAGTGATTGGCATAGGACGGAGCCATCCTGGTTCCCATGGCCGTTCCCCTGATTTGTTTGTAGGTCTGGCCTTCAAAAGTGAAGTAATTATGGGTGAGGATGAAGTTGGTAAGTGTGATAAGGAACAAGGTTTTTGGAAGATCTTCGGGTGGGCGTTGGGAGAGGCAGAGAGACCATGGGTGTGTGGGATGTTTGTGTAAAGGGATGTAGCATCTATGGTGACAAGAAAGGTTTCAGGTGAGAGAGGAGTGGGAATGGATTTGAGGCATTCTGAGAAGTGGTTTGTGTCCTTGATGTAGGATGGGAGTCTGCGGGTGATAGGTTGGAGGTGTTGGTCTACCAGAGCTGAGACACGTTCTGTTGGGGCATTGAAGCCTGCTACAATGGGACGGCCAGGATGGTTCTCTTTGTGGATTTTGGGTAATAGGTAGAAGGTAGGTGCCAAAGTTGATAGTTTTCTGTAAGGAAAAAATGGACATCTTTGTGCCAAATGCATATTTATTTGTAAAGAATCAAAAATTAGCTCTTTACATGATTTTAAAAATGTTGACCAAGATACAAGAGTTATATGGCTGTTTCAAATAGCTGATAGATTGAAGTGCTATGAGACAGCATGGACTTTTTGAGCTAACAGTTGTTGGAATGAGTCCTTGTTGTTTTCATTCATATAGTCAATCATGGTGGAAAGATCTTTTTGTTTGTTTGGTGCCAATGGAACTACAGCTTGAAGTTTTTTTCCAATTTCACAGCTGCAATGTCTTTCATTGTCTTGCCTTTCTTCAATATATAAAAATTCTCCCAATCACAGAGATAAGAAAAGCAATTTTTTGGATGACACAATGCCAGGCTGTTGTTTTGTTTTTCTGATCAAAGAAACCTGAGTTTCTTCATACCAAAATGATCACACATACTCAAGACTCAGAAAGTTTCTGAAGGTCTAGCTTGCTTGATCATGCTGTCAAGATCTTCCATTACCTGTTTTTTGACTGTCTTGCTACATTTCTCTATAAGAGTGAAATTGTGATCATCAACTGTAAAACAGTGCCCAGACAATAGGAAGTTCTGCCCTACTGACTTCTAAATACCCCTTTCTACTATGTACATATACAAACATATTAACATTTGATTTATTATTTGACTGATCAATTGTCTCTCCACACAACTAGATACACGTTTCTAGTTGGAAGTTAGCCAGAGCTTAGAGCCTGCAGAATACAAGAGGCTATCTCATTCCCTCCACTATCTCCACAGGATACAGAGGAATGTTCAATATGAGTCATCTGCTTTGACACGTGACATAGGAAAATGTGACAAATGTGGCAAACATTATTGTGGCTGCAACATGATGTTATTGGAGATTTTTTTAATTGGGCTAAGGCAGAGATCAGTCTGTCACCACAAGCAGTTTTATTTATTTTGTTTTCAAATTTGTTGACTTCACCAACTTACAACAAAACTGTGAATATATGTACCAAAAGATGACATGACAGCACCCACTTACATTACGTTAACTTGCCAAAGTTGACAATTCATACTGAACATTCTTCTTTATACACTCCTGGAAATTGAAATAAGAACACCGTGAATTCATTGTCCCAGGAAGTGGAAACTTTATTGACACATTCCTGGGGTCAGATACATCACATGATCACACTGACAGAACCACAGGCACATAGACACAGGCAACAGAGCATGCACAATGTCGGCACTAGTACAGTGTATATCCACCTTTCGCAGCAATGCAGGCTGCTATTCTCCCATAGAGATGATCGTAGAGATGCTGGATGTAGTCCTGTGGAACGGCTTGCCATGCCATTTCCACCTGGCGCCTCAGTTGGACCAGCGTTCGTGCTGGACATGGAGACCGCGTGAGGCGACGCTTCATCCAGTCCCAAACATGCTCAATGGGGGACAGATCCGGAGATCTTACTGGCCAGGGTAGTTGACTTACACCTTCTAGAGCACGTTGGGTGGCACGGGATACATGCGGACGTGCATTGTCCTGTTAGAACAGCAAGTTCCCTTGCCGGTCTAGGAATGGTAGAACGATGGGTTCGATGACGGTTTGGATGTACTGTGCACTATTCAGTGTCCCCTCGACGATCACCAGAGGTGTACGGCCAGTGTAGGAGATCGCTCCCCACACCATGATGCCGGGTGTTGGCCCTGTGTGCCTCGGTCGTATGCAGTCCTGATTGTGGCGCTCAACTGCACGGCGCCAAACACGCATACAACCATCATTGGCACCAAGGCAGAAGCGACTCTCATCGCTGAAGATGACACATCTCCATTCGTCCCTCCATTCACGCCTGTCGCGACACCACTGGAGGCGGGCTGCACGATGTTGGGGCATGAGCGGAAGACGGCCTAACGGTGTGCGGGACCGTAGCCCAGCTTCATGGAGACGGTTGCGAATGGTCCTCGCCGATAACCCAGGAGCAACAGTGTCCTAATTTGCTGGGAAGTGGTGGTGCGGTCCCCTACGGCACTGCGTAGGATCCTACGGTCTTGGCGTGCATCCGTGTGTCGCTGCGGTCCGGTCCCAGGTCAACGGGCAGGTGCACCTTCCGCCGACCACTGGCGACAACATCAATGTACTGTGGAGACCTCACGCCCCACATGTTGAGCAATTCGGCGGTACGTCCACCCGGCCTCCCGCATGCCCACTATACGCCCTCGCTCAAAGTCCGTCAACTGCACATACGGTTCACTTCCACACTGTCGCGGCACGCTACCAGTGTTAAAGACTGCGATGGAGCTCCGTATGCCATGGCAAACTGGCTGACACTGACGGCGGCGGTGCACAAATGCTGCGCAGCTAGCGCCATTCGACGGCCAACACCGCGGTTCCTGGTGTGTCCGCTGTGCCGTGCGTGTGATCATTGCTTGTACAGCCCTCTCGCAGTGTCGGGAGCAAGTATGGTGGGTCTGACACACCGGTGTCAATGTGTTCTTTTTTCCATTTCCAGGAGTGTATTTCCATGCTCCTCATGCCACATGCACATTATGCCATCATTCTTATTGGTAATGTAATGTTGCAGCTATAGCAAGAGAGATTATGCAAATAATATATTTTACTATGCCTTAATTAAAGCAAAGGAAAAGCTTTTGCAAAATACATACAATGGTGCAATGTTGACGGTGGGGTAATGTGCTGGATACTGTGTCACTTTTCAATGCAGAAGAGCCACTCTTAGCTTTTCTGTGGTGTAACTTGAGCATCTCTTTGGCTCTGGTGATTGTATGGGGTCACTAGCTTTTGACTGTATGTTTAAATAATCACACATTTTGCAAGTATCACTCTTTGGTCATCTTAACAATAGCTTAGGAAAGCTGTTCTAGAATATTTTTTGATAGAACTTATGTGATACACAACTGTCAGGATACTTTTCCTTGAAGGCAGTACACATGGAGTATAAGTCACCTCTAAGGTATTTCCTTTCAGATTCAAAATGATCATAATGAACAACATTTCTGGGTAATAAGTTAATGTGATTTTTGAATTGAATTCTGTTCCATTCAGTAAATCTGAAATTTTTAGTACCTTCAGAGCTGTCTTTGAAAACTACAGAAACTGATTTTCTTCATAACAGTTATTTGAGTTTATTAGCAGAAATTCCAGTGGTATTTGATGTAGCTTTGCATACTCTTTTGAGGTCTCCTGTCCCATCTGTAAGTGTGTAGCTGAGGGATGACTGTCTTATATTCTCTGTGTCTTCAGTATAGGTCCAAAGGCATCATCTTTGAATAGCAAGGACAACTATAAGTGCCATCAGATAATTGCCTTTTTAATTCAACTTAAGTTGGTGGTATTCTTCAAAGAGCTGCATTTTCATATCAACAATCTCTCTGCAACTCTACTTACACTTGAAAAATACCTAAACACAAAACTTTACTTCTTCTGCAAAAAACAACAGAACTAACCTGTAAAGGTGGCGGTTGTTTGGCAGCAATTTCCCTCCTGTCCTGTTTCTTCTGTGTGTGTTATGACTTCCCACTGGCTGGTAGTCTTGCCTTTTGCTATTTTGTTCTAAAAGTAATTTTCTTAATATTTTTTTCACTACCAAAAGCAGTGGTTTTCATACTAATATTATCATTATCCTCATCCATCATTGTAAATAACAAACAGTAGCTCTGTTAAGAAAACAATAGGACAAGTTGAAGATTATGGGATAACTTTGACTACTGATTACTGCTCGGCTAGTGGCAAACAGCTGTAGCATGTAGATCCACTACCAGACTAGGTCTATTTGAACATTGCTAACATTCTGTTAAGAACTGTAAGAACTACAAGGAACAACGGTGGTGCAACAGTACCTTAGCAGATCTTTGGTACAAAGACAGAGACTGGTTAGCAATGACCAAACCCAGAAGTGAAAAGAATGGCACATAGCTACTTTAGCATTTCCAATCTTCTTTTATACAAGAGATCTGTATGGTCTGAAAAGTGGCAATTAACTCCAAATAACAAAAAGTTTTAGACAATCTACATGAGTACAAAAAGGAATGCATTAAATTTCAGTTACACAACAAATCACCCAAATATAAGGCTGTTAATTCAATTAAATACATAAGGATTACAACTATGAATAACTTAAATTGAAATGAACACATAGGAAATATTGTGAGGAAGGTGGGAACCAAATATCATTTAACTGGCATAAAGCTTGCAAAATGCAACATATCTACTAAAGAGACTAACTACACAACACTGTCCATCCTCTTATGGAATATTACTTTACTAGATAAGATTGATGAATACCACCAAAAAGTTCAAAGAATGGCAGTTCACTTTGTATTATCACAAAATATGGGAGACAGTGTCACAAATAGGATGTGTGAGTTGGGGTGAGAGTCATTAAACCAAAGTCATTTTTTCACAAAATCTGAATCACCAACCTTCTCCTCTGAGTGTGACAATTATTTGCTGAATGCATCTACATATGGAAAAGTAAACATAGTGATAAAATGAGAGAAATCATAGCTCACACTGAATGACATAAACATCTGTTTTTCTTGAACACTTTTTGAGAGTGGAACAGTAGAGAAAAAATCTGAAGGTAGTTAAGTGACCCCTCTACCAGTAACTTCAGCATGAACTGCAGAGCAGCCATGTAGATGTAGATGTAGATGTAGATGTAGATGTAGATATAGCCCCAAAACACCTATGTATTCTATCATGTTTCTACCTATTATACTGTAAATACCCAATAAGTTGCTATTTTCTACTCTTCTGGATGCAGATATGGAGGGGCATGTGGTCAACATACCATTCTCCTGGCCATTTTGTCAGTTTACAAGAGCATAGCCACAACTTTGCAATCAAGTAACTTCTAAGTTTGCCTCACAAGGACTTACCGACAGCACTCGGCAGACCGGATGGTCAACTAGTCCAGCCCGACAATGCTTAACTTTGGTGATTTGGTGGGAAACAGTGTTACCACTGCAGTGAGGCCATTGGTAATCAGTTTCATATACTTTTGAGTAAATTATTCCACAGAAGTACACCCTCATCCCTTACATTTATGTGCACTCTGCATAGCTTTTGATCAACTATAACACATAATTAAAGTATTAGATTTGATGACGGTGATTGTCTTCAATTTTTGTAAGGAAGCACAAGTTTTCAGTAGAAAATACACTGTTACATGAACAGAGACACATGGTACTGACAAATTACTGAGCTATGGAAAAAAATGTCTGATTAACAATTGGAGATGCCATTGTTTCATTGGCTTAACCTTTCATTACTGCAGAATATGTATTTTCCAGTAAGAATAGCCTCAGAAAGGAATGCAGGGTGGGATTACTGAGTGCATAAGTGTGAAGTATGCACATTTTAATACTTCTGTCTCATGGATTACTAACAATGTTAAAAGTATAGCACAAACTGCTCAGTTCACTTAATAACATATCATTAAACACATCACACTGTAGAGAGTTGTTGTTGTTACCTCTTGGTTCATGGGTACAATGTCAGTCCTGATGTCATCTATCACTGAGCAAATATATATATATATATATATATATTTTATTCAGAACTGTTTAGTTTGTGTTACGTCAACTTATCAGCTTGTAGTTAGTAGTAACAACCATGTTGAGTTCTGCTTCTACCTGTTATTATTTAACTTGACTCATTCTATATCCCTTGAGGCTTTCCTCCATGATGGCATTTATGGAATATGGTGTTCAAAAGAGTGAATGAAGAGAAAATTTAGCATTGGTTTTATCAGGAAACATTTCTCTCATAAAACTTTCTGATTAGTTTGAGATAAATTATGGATAAAGATCATGAAAAGAAACAGACCAAGAGTAGAACACTGGGGTACACTTATTGCTTGCCCAGTAGACACATTCACCTACTTTTGAAGTGGTTACAACTCTTTGTGTCCATTGATATTTTTCCTGAATTTATGCTACAGTAGTTTTCCTAAAGATAATGCATGGTCAACAAGGTTGAAGGCCTTTCTAATATCAAGGAATATATCTGTTGTGTGTCTTCCTGCATTCAGTAGGCTATAGAATTAATATCAAAATCAGTGTAATATCTTTTCATTAATCTCCCTTTAAAAATATCAAAATGATGATGATTCAATGAGCAGTTATTTTCTAGGAACTTAATAATGTGTTCCAAGAGTACTTTCACAAGCACATTTTAGAAGTTTGAAGGATGGTGATGGACCTGTTGAGATTAGATTAGATTAGATTAATTCTTCATTCCATAGACCCATAAGAGAGGGAATCCTCCTGGGTGTGGAATATGTCAGATAAACACATCACAAAAATGTAATTAGAAAAACTTGAGTTTCATTAATTTTAGTGATCTTCAGTCAATAAGCAGTAAAATTATGTACATGAATTAAATTTAAACTTCTAATATTTACAGGTTTAATACTTACATCTGCTTTCATTAAATTCTTCATTCAGACATTTGATAGTTTCTTGGCTATTACAACCAAGTATTGTCAAAAATTAAAGTATAATACATTTTCATTAAAATGGTCTACTGCACTTATTGAGAAACTCATGGATGGAATAGAAGTAGTTGGCCACAAAAATTCTTTTAAATTGTGTTTAAATTGTGCCTTGTCTGAAACTAAACTCTTAACGGTTGCTGGCAACTTATTGAAAATATGCATTGCTGAATACTGGACTCCTTTCTGGGCAAGAGTAAGTGATTTTAAATGTTTATGTATATCATTCTTATTCCTAGTATTGATACTGTGTACTAAGCAGTTACATGGAAAAAGAGATGTATTATTTTCACCAAACTTAATTAAGGAATAAATATACTGAGAAGCTGTGGTTAATATTATTACTACTACTCTTATCACATTTCTCAAAGAGAAAAAAAAAAAACTTTTGCAACCTTGAAAACTTTTGGAAGATGGTTTGACACTGAAAAACAGTTAACTGTATCTGAAAATGAATTATAATTATGATGGCATATTACTTTTAGAAGGTAAGTAGACATGCCATCAAAGCTACTGCAGTCTATGTTTGGTTTCTAATCTTACTGGACCTAGAAAATGATCAGGGGAACATTGCTAGTTCTGCCATAAGAAATGTTTTAAAGTAATAAAGTGACAGCTTGCAAGGTCTTTGTGGAGAAAAACTGGTGACTGCGTGTGTGCCCACAGTTGCAGTATGTGAGTGTGCATGACATGAGAGTGAACTTGCTTGACTAGAGAGGGCAGTACCTTGTTATCAGTAGCATTAGAGTCCTCGACAGATTCAGCAGGTAGTACGGAGGCTCAATATAAAGGATTTCAAATAATCTTTATAGGTTGCGCATGTGCCCAATAGAACCCACAGTAGTGCATCAGATCAAGAGATTGGATGACATATTAAAGCTGCTTTCAGCATTCAGTACCAGTGTTCAGCTATTCCACTACTTTTTGAGTGATAAGTTGTTGTGTGAAATCACTTGGCACTCCATAGAATGCACAAGCAGTCGAAGAGCAAAGATTTGAACTTGCACCCCTCATCCTTGGTGATGGATGAAGGGCAGCCAAAGTGGGAGAGCCAGCAGGTAATTAATGCTCAAATCACAGTATCTGCTGAGATAACATTCCAAGGGACCACCTCCACCCATCTCGTTATGAGGTCAATGACCAACAGAATGTAGCTGTGGCAATTAGAGGGGTAGGGGGTCAATGAGGTCCATGTGCACATGTTTAAAAAGTCCCTTTGGAACCTAAAAGTGTCTCAGATGTGACTGAGCGACTGAGCGGCCAGCTTGAGCTAGTCCATGTAGTGAAGAATACATGGTCTGGCAAAAGGGAAGAGGTACAAGTAGCCATGATGTGTTTGTTGATGTATCACAATGGATCAGATCCGCAATGCCAGGGAGAGAGCATGGTCAGCTGTGCAGGGAGGTGGAATTGTAGTTCTTCACTGCACCTCAGGATCTGTGTTTGTAGACGCGCGAGTTCTGCCGGGTTGAAGAGGCTTGTAATATGAATGCACGGCACATAATCTGCTACGATGTTATCTGCACCTTTGAAAATGAATGTCTGTCGTATACTGGCTGATGAAGTCCATAAGCCGAAAGTGATGTGGAGAAAGATCATTGGCAGGATTATATAGTGCATTGATGAGGCGATGGTGGTCTGTGTAAATGGCTTCATAGATACCAAGAAGTTCCCTATCAAAGATGGACCACTTACCCTGAGAAGCTGACAATTTTTTGCAAAAGAAGCGCAGTGACTTAGAGGTCTTGCCTAAATGTTGTTACAGCATGGCGTCGATCACGATATTGATAGCGTCAGTAGTGACCAAAATTGGGACATCGATGCTGGCATGACCTAGCGTGACTGCATTAGCTAGAGCTGTTTTCAAGTCGTTAAAAGCTCGAGTCATGTCTTGGGACCATGTGACTTTGCGATCACCTGAGGTAAACTTGCCTTGTAAGGCGTCAGTTAGGGGCGCCGGAAGAAAGGCGGCATGAGGAATGTGGCGCCTGAAAAAACTGATCATGCCCAAAAAACGCCAGAGGTCACGAAAAGCGACAGGCCGTGGTAAGCTCATAATGTGAGCGACACGTTCAGACGTGGGTCATATGTCTTCAGGATTCATGGTGTGGGGTAGGAAAGTAAATTTTATCACACAAAGCTGTGATTTGTCGTCATTTATCTCCTCCACGTTATCTGACAGGATGCTGTTGCTGTTCTTCAGTGGAGACGGAAAAAAATTAAAATTTCGTCGAGATAAGCATAACGAAATGGAAAGTGGAGAAATGAAGAGTCCACAAAACGCCACATCAGAGCTGCACTTTTGAGTCCGTTAGGCATAAAGTAATATTCGAACAAGCCAAAGCAATTTATAATGGCAGTTTTAGGAATGTCATCTTTGTACATTGGAATCTGTTGATATGCCTTAGGGCAGTCAGTGACGCTGAAATGCCGAGCACCACGTAATTGCAATGCAAAATCTTGAATTTGGGGAATGGTATGATTTTCCAAAATGGTGTGAGGATTGAGCCTACGATAATCCCCACAAAGTCTGAAAGTTGATTTCTTTTTGGGGACAAGATGAATAAGTGATGACCAATTGCTATCAGAAGGACGTATGATCCCTAAGCTTAACAATTCCTGAATGCACTCTTTGGCAGCATGAAGTTTCTTAGCTGACAGGGGGGTCTTTCGGTGCTACGGAGCCTACGAGAAGTACCGTTTGTAATAACCTTAATAGACGCCCTCTACGGATCTGAAGTCACACGAGCAGTAGGGCAAGGGACAGTTAGTCTTCTGCCGCCGAGCAGTGTGTCAGCAGTGCGCAAGTAGCAGCATTACTGCATTTACTAGGCAGTCTTGTATTTTAATAACCGTTTAAATTTTGTGTCGAATTGTTTGTCCTCTCTGTAGATTACTTCAGACGTTCTTTGCACAACAGTATTTAGCATGGATAGGGACTGCGACAACTGTGTTCAGATGTAAGCTGAGTTGGCATCCCCTCGCTCCCAGCTTCAGGCAGCGTTGGCTTCGGTCACACAGCTTGAAGCTGTTGCCTATGGACATCACTGTGGGGGTCCGGATGGCGGTTTGTCGGGGACGGCCAGCTCGTCCCATGCATCTCCCAATCGGACTACGACTGTGCCTACCCCGGATACTGCCCACATTGAGGCTGACCCCTCATCTGTGATAGAGTGGGAGAACGTCTCGAGGTGTGGCAGGGGGTGAAAGACATTCTGGTGGGCTGAACGGAAGGCCTCTCCAGTTTGTCTGACGAACCAGTTTCAGGCTCTGTCTCCAGCTGATACCGATCTTCGGCCAGACATGGCTGCTTGTCCTGTTCCAGAGGTTGCCCCTCAGTCTGCAAGATCTGGGCCGTCGCAGAGTGTGGGCTTACTGGTAGTTGGGAGCTCCAAAGTCAGGCACGTAATGGGGCCCCTTAGGTATATGGCTGCAAGGGAGGGGAAGAAAACCAATGTGCACTCCTTGTGCATACCAGAGGGAGTCATTCCAGATGTGGAAAGGGTCCTTCCAGGTGCCATGAAGGGTACAGGGTGCATCCATCTGCATGTGGTCACTCATGTCGGCACCAATGATGTGTGTCGCTATGGATCAGAGGAAATCCTCTCTGGCTTCCGGCGGCTATCTGATTTGGTGAAGACTTCCAGTCTTGCTGGTGGGATGAAAGCAGAGCTCACCATCTACAGCATTGTCGACGGGACTGACTGCGGACCTTTGGTACAGAGCTGAGTGGAGGGTCTGAATCAGAGGCTGAGGCGGTTCTGCGACCTTCTGGGCTGCAGATTCCTCGACTTGCGCCATAGGGTGGTGGGGTTTCAGGTTCCGCTGGATAGGTCAGGAGTCCACTACACACAGCAGGCGGCTACACAAATAACAGGGGTTGTGTGGCGTGGACTGGGAGGTTTTTTAGGTTAGATGGCCTCGGGCAAGTACAGAAAGGGCAACAGCGTCAAAGGATGCGGGGCAAGGTCAGGACATGCCGGGACCAAGCAGCAATCGGTATTGTAATTGTAAACTGTCGAAGCTGCATTGCCGGCCAAGGTGGTCGAGCGGTTCTAGGCGCTTCAGTCCAGACCCGCGCGACTGCTACGGTCGCAGGTTCGAATCCTACCTTGGGCATGGATGTGTGTCATGTCCTTAGGTTAGTTAGGTTTAAGGAGTTCTAAGTTCTATGGGACTGATGACCTCAGATGTTACGTCCCATAGTGCTCAGAGCCATTTGAATAATTTTGAAGCTGCATTGGTAAAGTACCGGAACTTCAAGCGCTGATAGAAAGCACTGAAGCTGAAATCGTTATAGGTACGGATAGCTGGCTGAAGCCAGAGATAAATTCTGCCGAAATTTTTACAAAGGCACAGACGGTGTTTAGAAAGTATAGATTGCATGCAACCGGTGGTGGTGTGTTTGTCGCTGTTAGTAGTAGTTTATCCTGTAGAGAAATAGAAGTGGATAGTTCCTGTGAATTATTATGGGAGGAGGTTATACTCAACAACCGAACTAGGTTAATAATTGGCTCCTTTTACCGACCTCTTGACTCAGCAGCATTAGTGGCAGAACAACTGAGAGAAAATGTGGAATGCATTTCACATAAATTTCCTCAGCATGTTATAGTCTTAGGTGGAGATTTCAATTTATCAGGTATAGACTGGGACACTCAGATGCTTAGGGCGGGTGGTAGGGACAGAGCATCGAGTGACATTATACTGAGTGCACTATCCGAAAATTACCTCAAGCAATTAAACAGAGAACTGACTCATGGAGATAACATCTTTGACCTACTGATAACAAACAGACCCGAACTTTTCGACTCTGTAAGTACAGAACAGGGAATCAGTGATCATAAGGCCGTTGCAGCATCCCTGAATATGGAAGTAAATAGGAATATAAAAAGAAGGGAGGAAGGTTTACCTGTTTAGCAACAGTAATAGGAGGCAGATTTCAGACCTAACAGATCAAAACGAAAATTTCTGTTCCGACACTGGCAATGTTGAGTGTTTATGGAAAAAATTCAAGACAATCGTAAAATGCGTTTTAGACCGGTGCGTGCCGAGTAAACCTGTGAGGTACGGGAAAAACCCACCGTGGTTCAACAACAAAGTTAGGAAACTACTGCAAAAGCAAAGGGACCTTCACTGCAAGTTTAAACGCAGCCTAAACCTCTCAGACAAACAGAAGCTAGACGACGTCAAAGTTAGCGTAAGGAGGGCTATGCGTGAAGCGTTCAGTGAATTCGAAAGTAAAATTCTATGTACCGACTTGACAGAAAATCCTAGGAAGTTCTGGTCTTACGTTAAATCAGTAAGTGGATCAAACAGCATATCCAGACACTCGGGGATGATAATGGCATTGAAACAGAGGATGATACGCGTAAAGCTGAAATACTAAGCACCTTTTTCCAAAGCTGTTTCACAGAGGAAGTTCGCAATACAGTTCCTTCTCTAAATCCTCGCACGAACGAAAAAATGGCTATCATCGAAATAAGTGTCCAAGGAATAGAAAATCAACTGAAATAGCTCAACAGAGGAAAGTCCACTGGACCTGACGGGATACCAATTCGATTCTACACAGAGTACACGAAAGAACGTGCCCCCTTCCAACAGCCGTGTACCGCAAGTCTCTAGAGGAACGGAAGGTTCCAAATGATTGGAAAAGAGCACAGGTAGTCCCAGTCTTCAAGAAGGGTCGTCGAGCAGATGCGCAAAACTATAGGCCTATATCTCTGACGTCGATCTGTTGTAGAATTTTAGAGCATGTTTTTTGCTGGAGTATCATGTCGTTTCTGGAAACCCAGAATCTCCTCTGTAGGAATCAATACGGATTCTGAACACAGCGATCGTGTGAGACTCAACTCGCTTTATTTGTTCATGAGACCCAGAAAATATTAGATGCAGGCTCCCAGGTAGATGCCATTTTCCATGACTTCCGGAAGGCGTTCGATACAGTTCCCGCCATGTCGCCTCATAAACAAAGTAAGAGCCTACGGAATATCATACCAGCTGTGTGGCTGGATTGAAGAGTTTTTAGCAAACAGAACACAGCATGTTGTTCTCAATGGAGAGACGTCTACAGACATTAAAGTAACCTCTGGCGTGCCACTGGGGAGTGTTATGGGACCATTGCTTTTCACAATATACACTACTGGCCATTAAAATTGCTACACCACTAAGATGACGTGCTACAGACGCAAAATTTAACCGACAGGAATAAGATGCTGTGATATGTAAATGATAAGCTTTTCAGAGCATTCAGACAAGGTTGGCGCCGGTGACGACACCTACAACGTGCTGACACGAGGAATGTTTCCAACTGATTTCTCATGCACAAACAGTAGTTAACCGGCGTTGCCTGGTGGAACGTTGTTGTGATGCCTCGTGTAAGGAGGAGAAATGCGTACCATCAAGTTTCCGATTTTGATAAAGGTCGAAATGAGCCTATCGCAATTTCAGTTTATAGTATCGCGACATTGCTGCTCGTGTTGGTCGAGATCCAATGACTGTTAGCAGAATATGCAATAGGGGGGTTCTGGAGGGCAATACGGAACGCCGTACTGGACCCCAACGGCCTCGTATCACTGGCAGTCGAGATGACAGGCATCTTATCTGCATGGCTGTAACGGATCGTGCGGCCACGTCTCGATCCCTGAGTCAACAAATATGGACGTTTGCAAGACAACAACCATCTGCACGAACAGTTCGACGACGTTTGCAGCAGCATGGACTATCACCTCGGAGACCATGGCTGTGGTTACCTTTGACGCTGCATCACAGACAGGGGCGCCTATGATGGTGTACTCAACAACGAACCTGGGTGCACGAATGGCAAAACGTCATTTTTTCGGATGAATCCAGGTTTACAGCATCATGATGGTCACATCCGTGTTTGACGACATCGCGGTGAATGCACATTGGCAGCGTGTATTCGTCATCGCCGTACTGGCGTATCACCCGGCGTGATGGAAGTGGGTGCCATTGGTTACACGTCTCGGTTACCTCTTGTTCGCATTGACGGCACTGTGAACAATGGACGTTACATTTCAGACGTATTACGACCTGTGGCACTACCCTTCATTCGATTCCTGCGAAACCCTACATTTGAGCAGGATAATGCACGACCGCATGTTGCAGGTCCTGCACGGGCCTTTCTGGATACAGAAAATGTTCGGCTGCTGCCCTGGCCAGCACATTCTCCACATCTCTCACCAATTGAAAACGTCTGGTCAATGGTGGCCGAGCAACTGGCTCTTCACAATAAGCCAGTCACTACTCTTGATGAACTGTGGTATTGTGTTGAAGCTGCTTGGGCAGCTGTACCTGTACACGACATCCAAGCTCTGTTTGAGTCAATGCCAAGGCGTATCAAGGCCGTTATTACGGCCAGAGGTGGTTGTTCAGGGGACTGATTTCTCAGGATCTATGCACTCAAATTGCTTGAAAATGTAATCGCATGTCAGTTCTAGTATAATATATTTGTCCAATGAATATCCGTTTATCATCTGCATTTCTTCTTGGTGTAGCAATTTTAATGGCCAGTAATGTATATAAATGACCTAGTAGATAGTGTCGGAAGTTCCATGCGGCTTTTCATGGATGATGCTGCAGTATACAGAGAAGTTGCAGCATTAGAAAATTGCAGCGAAATGAAGGAAGATCTGCCGCGGATAGGAACTTGGTGCAGGGAGTGGCAATGGGCCCTTAACATAGACAAATGCAATGTACTGCGAATACATAGAAAGAAGGATCCTTTATTGTATGATTATATGATAGCGGAACAAACACTGGTAGCAGTTACTTCTGTAAAATATCTGGGAGTACGCGTATGGAACGATTTGAAGTGGAATGATAATATAAAATTAATTGTTGGTAAGGCGGGCGCCAGGTTGAGATTCATTGGGACAGTCCCTAGAAAATGTAGTTCATCAACAAAGGAGGTAGCTTACAAAACACTCTTTCGACCTATACTTGAGTATTGCTCATCAGTGTGGGATCCGTACCAGGTCGGGAGACTGAAGAGATAGAGAAGATCCCAAGAAGAGCGGCGCGTTTCGTCACAGGGTTATTCGGTAAGCGTGATAGCGTTACGGAGATGTTTAACAAACTCAAGTGGCAGGCTCTGCAAGAGAGGCGCTGTGCATCACGGTGTAGCTTGCTGTCCATGTTTCGAGACGGTGCGTTTCTGGATGAGGTATCGAATATATTACTTCCCCCTACTTATGCCTCCCGAGGAGATCACGAATGTAAAATTAGAGATTCGAGCGGGCACAGAGGCTTTCCGGCAGTCGTTCTTCTCACGAACCATACGCGTCTGGAACAGGAAAGGGAGGTGATGACAGTAGCACTTAAAGTGCCCTCCACCACACACCGTTGGGTGGCTTGCGGAGTATGAATGTAGATGTAGTTGTAGATGTAGACAACTTCACACACAGCGTTGTTAAACGGAGAAGTGTAGACAGCGAAGGTTTGAAGACTTCCTGTTGAGTGCGGCATGGGCATGGTCGGCGGGTATTGCCTGCCTCAGCGGCGAAAGTGTTGTGTAAGTTCTCTGTTGTGAAGAAGAAGTTTGCTCATCATGCGAGCAAGAGTCAGTGCGACATGAACCTTCACAGCGACAGCTGTGACTGTAGTTGTGGGATTTGGCTGCACGACATGTGCGGTAGAGACAGGTGTCCTTGATGCGAATGCAGTGATTTTTGTCCGTGCATGTAACAGGTCTGCTGATGTGTTGTTGAAGAGGGCTTGTAGCGACGCATTTGCTGCACATAGAGCTGTGATGTTCAGAAGTGAGACACTTGAGTTCAGTTAACTGTGCGGGAGAGGCAGCTGTGGTCTTCCTTGAATGTGTAGACCTTGCTAGAAAGGAACCCTCAGTGCATCGGTCAGAAGAATGTTGTAACAGTGTGGTTATCAAAGGGTCTAGAGAGACTGTAATGTCACAGAAAATCTATGCATAACACAGGCTTATCGATGTCAGCCACGTTAAATGTCCAATCAAAACAAAATGTTGGTTTAACTTTAAGGCGAGTACAGCCATAGATCGTGACTGACAAGTTATTAGCCGCTCGCAGAGTCATGACAGAAGCTGTAAGAGGTATAGTGGACAACACTAGTATCTACACCACTGTCGACCAGGAAAAGCATGTTGCTGATTAGGTCATGAAAGTACAGTCTGTCTGGTGGTAGTCGTTTATTATGTAATGACTGGTGCTGATGCAGGTGCCCTGTAGAATGCCCGCGAGACGATGAACATAATTCACCCCATAACGCAAGTTTGGGTCCTACGAGCAAGAGGGGCAGCACTTCTGAGCCATGTCCCCGTGGCTGACGTGATGCCGACACAGAAGATACGCGGAGTGAGGCTGCGAACCGGCGGCGACATCTATCGGTGCGGTAGTGGACCTGATTGAGGCCGTGTTGGCGGCTGAGTGAGCAGAAGTGGTGGGGACAACGGGCTTGCTTCTACCACCACCAGGTAGCACCTCCACCGATGTTGTCAGCTGATGCAACTTTCCGTGGCCACGCGCGAAACTGTGTGCTGACGTGTTTACAGGATTGCCAACCGTCGGCGGTGTCGATGAACTCGGCACAGAGATTTTGTAGGCGGCATCTGTCAGCCATAAATGCGTTTCTAGTGGGTTGGCAGCATAGGATAAGAGTTGCACTCGGACGGCTTATGATGTTTTAACTATCCAGAGCGACCACAGTGCTTCGCCTGATAGGAATTAAGTGTCTACGAATGCTCTAATTTGTCGCCAAAATTGAGATTGTGCGAGCTTGCTGAGCGATACTTCATGCCTCTTGCAGGGTTCTGGGCAATCGTTCGAAAAATGTGGATTTTTGCATGTTCATAGTGGTCTCTCGTCAGTGCCGTGAGGATGAGATCAGACGTCAAATGAGTATGCTTGCGTAGAGCTGTAAGCACTGGGATGAACAATGCTTTATCAATAGAACGCCGCGAAAGTTCAGAATGCTGTCCACTAGAAAAAACCCTGTGTTTGGACTGTCCTTAGTAACTAGTGGCAGTTGTATTACAAGTTCCGAGAAAGACGAAAGAACAGATGAGCAAACACTGACGAAGAAGTTGAGACTGTTGAGGCTGGCACCGTATCCAGGCACTCGAGTTTATACTGTCCTTGAAGTACATACGTATAAATCGACACGGTAAGCGCGGAAGCAGACACGACCAGTGCTGCAGAAATGGCCATGGCCAACGAAAAATTCGGAATCATGACTTACTGCACCATGGTTCAGGTTCATGTGTACTAAAAGTGCTCGTTGTAAGAGCACCAGAGAGGCGGAAACGGCGGAAGTCACATTGTTCGTTGGTAGAAGTTCATTGTTCATGCACTGCTGCGGTTGTACTGCGTTGAACACTTGTGGATTGTCCTCTAATCGGACGAGGTTATGTGTATATGTCAACAATATGGCACTGTGGTGGAAAGCCACAGGCCAGGGTTGTAGGTTAGGCTCAGCAAGTATAACAAATGCGTCACGCTACATTATATTGTAGATCGTTCATACGCAGCAAAGTCACTCAACGGAGCGACGTAATATGTGAAATGCCCTGTAAAATATCCATGGGATGTACAAATTAGAGCAGCAGATTTTATTGTCAGCACTGTTTGCTGAGTGAGTTGTGTCAGCTTTCAATTTCTACACGATCTGAAGCACCATGGTGGCAAACTGGAGAGGGAGAAATGTGGTGGATGAAGTCAGTTGCTGCGTCTAGCAGTCACTTATGTCGGCCGCATTGTTCTGTGTTATTCATATGCAGAAATTACTTGAATCGTGGAAGTTTACCGAAAATGTCTAACATGGAGTCACCAGTGTGGCTATGAGAGAGTTCTGTAGTGAAATAACATTCAGAAAACCTCTTTAAATGACTAATGCTTTATTATAAGTAACACATTTACACAAGTCAGCCTTACAGTTCAACAGCAAAGAGACTGCTCAAATATCTTAGTACAGATATTTTCATTACTTGATACATCAACCTGCCACTAGTGCAAGGTTTGTAAAGCAGATGAAGGGTACAAGGTGAATCAGAATATATTCCCACTGAAAAATAGGAACACAATATATTGATATTTCTTCAGGCTCAACATTGAAACTGAATACCTAATACAGTGCCAGAAAAATGCTGCCATTCAAAACAGCTTCCAGTCATCCAGTAGATTAATACTGGTCCTGTGTGTTTTTCAAGGTAATCTTGTACCATTCTTCCTGCAAAATAGTGGTAAGTTCAGATAATGGATAATGATGATGGAGGTGTGTATAGTGATCACACACCCTTCTCTCCAATAATATTGAGGTCTTGTGGCTGTAGTGGCCAGGAAAGAAAGGCGGCGTGTGTGTGTGGGGGGGGGGGGGGGGGGGTTGTAATGTATTTAGGGAGTTGAACAAGTGCTGTTCATGGCCAAATACAACAGTGCACACTACAGGCTTGGGCATGATCCACATTTATGTTCCAGCATGGTTCACATGGTGATTCCATATTTTTGTTCAACTCATATATGTCCAACTTCAAATAATTTCTCCAGCTTTCAGTTTGCCACTTAGCAGGTGTTTAATTGTCTAATTGATAGTTCAATTAAAGAAAAAGGGACAGTGGGAAAGCTACCGATCAATGATAGCCAGTAAATGTGATTAAATCTGAACATACATTGCACAAAGATACTGTATGCATATATAAGGTAGCCTATCATGTGTTTTGTAGCATGAACTCATAATTCTGGGTGACTTGGCGAGATGCTGCATTGCCATAGGACATGGTAAGAAACTGAAACAAGCCAAAACATAATAAGAAATTTAGACAAGAATACACCCAGTCACTAGAGAGAACAAA
The DNA here is from genome assembly GCF_023897955.1 of Schistocerca gregaria. Classification (NCBI taxonomy): domain Eukaryota; kingdom Metazoa; phylum Arthropoda; class Insecta; order Orthoptera; family Acrididae; genus Schistocerca; species Schistocerca gregaria. Next base: position 543,758,215 of record NC_064921.1, read on the forward strand.
GAATGTTTGATTCAAAGGAAACAAGAAATTAAGCGTTGCTAGCTATGAGTTCCATATTTGAGGACAAAGGCAGTGTCCAAACAACCAAGCTTACTGCACTGCAATCACTGGAGTCATGATGCCAGATTCTCACGGAGAAAAAAAGCATGATCACATCAAAGCATCCCCCTTAGTTGGTGTGCACTTCCTATCGCAAAAAATACTGACCAGACCAGAAGGTCTTAGCACAATGCTACTCCAGAGGTAATGCAAGACAACTCTAACCTATCAGATTCACAGTACATTTCCCCCTCCTGCTGTGTATGATGTGTAGAAGTACATGGTCAGCAACTAGATGTGGCTAGAGAGTGGATCTCCATGCTATTTGTAAACTCAGACATTGCACCGTAGTGTGCCTGCACAATTAATAAAAGGTTCCCCCATCCTACATGCAAGTGTGGAAATGAACTGTTGGTGCAAATTCATTGAATGAGAAAGGAACTGGTATGCCTTAGTCATTGGATGGCTTCAATGTAGAATCAAGTTTAACAGCTCAGAACTTTTTACAGAATTCCGCCATCTTGAGCACTTTCTACATTAATTAAATGGTGAATGCAGAAACTACTGCGCTCCCTCCAGTCAACGGTCTTCCATGTAGATAATTCATTGATGGTGTCTACTGTGTAGCAGAATAACTATATCTGACAACAAAAAGTAACAATATTAAAATGTTTTTTATAAATGTTTTAGACATGTCGTGAACGATCGAAAAAATTTCAATACGTACTTACACATAAATGAAAAGCAGATACTTTGTAGCTTCAGAAAGTATCAAGTTTCTGAATATGTATTAGTTAATATGGAAAAGAGTTGTTGCAATTATTTTTGTAAATGTATTTTCTGGAGCAACTTCCAGGATTTATAATATCACTACTTGAATTTAAATCATAATAACAAGGGTCGTGAGCTGGCCTTGGCTGCGCAGCTGGGACACGCGTGGTGTCATGTTCGCAAGGAGCACATGGGAGACAGCAAGGCTTTTAACTGATCAGCCATTTTGTCTATGGCTGGTAATGTAAAAATTTATTTTTGGTAAAAAGTGTGTATGGTGTGGTGTTAATGTGCAACCAATTAAGTCGTCTTTGAAATTTGCAGAGTGTGGATGCAAGAATTTTCACACTAGTGATGTTGTAAATTTTGTAGTTATGGCTGTTGAAGTAACAATGGCCCTAAATGGTGCCATAATGATCAACTATTAATTAATGTATCAGAGATGTGAAGAAGCAGTGCAGTCTTGTTTTGTCCACGACTCATCTAAATGACACACGCAACAATGAACATCACAACATGACAAGACAAGGCTCTCCAACTAATTTTCTTAAAGACTGCAACTGTATGGAATCTTAGTGCAATTTTCAGTTACATGAAATCTGGTGAATAATATATAAATTATTCTTAAAAACAGTGGTAATTTCAATCTAAACCATTTCACACTCCCAGTTCGAAGACAATTTCAGAATTACTGTAATTTTTTTTTTTAAGTCATAGTGTTCCATAATCTAATCTTCACCGACTCATGACCTTTGACAGAGTTTTATTTCCTTCTTTCATCTTCTAGCTTCAGTATCTCTGCCCTCATACTCTACAACATAACATTTCACAACTATAATGCCCACAATCATCTAGCCACATCTGTACTCCCACCTCCTCTTGCACCTTCCATATCCACTTTTCTCACCTTCCTCAGAGCACAAGTTTCTACATTATTCTTCCCAACAACATGCACTGAATCCCTAAATTTACCAGACTTATCCTTTGCAGAAAACATTACACTAGTGTGCACCCATTATTCCTTTGCCTTCATCCCTGCTATGTCAGTCACCACCATCAACATCATTGCAACTGCACCAGTCAGCAGCATCACCAGACTAAGTTGCTCCATTGCCACCACTGTCATCATTACAATGGAGTCTGAAGCAGAACAACAAGCAAAAACTACTTCAGCCACAAGCAAATTTAGCTTCATATGCAAAAGCTGTGACCCATCAGGTGCAAATACAGCACCTCCAGGTAAGAAATCCAGCTGTGTGAAAACCCCAAAATATATCACAGACGTCCTAACACCAACACCTATCCATTTCTGAAGCCCAAAAACCAAACATCACCCCTACACAACAAAACCTATGGACACTATTTCCATCATGTCCGAAACATCTTCTTATCCACATTACTTCATCTTGTTACACAAGGTTATGATATTTCTTTATCCTATATTTTATCCCCCAAAATAAACAAATAGGTGCCAAACGTCAAGATTTCACAACTCATACTTTGGAGAGATTACCTAATAATCAAATCCTCTGATCCTAATATCCAATCTCACTTACCACACAGACTTTCTATCAGGATTTTGGTCCTTAAACCTCCTACCACCCCATAGACCACCACATTCGAGACTATCTCCACCCCCTCTCACCACCAACACCTTGCATTGAGTCTCACAACTGCAATCAAGGTAAAAAGCGCTTTGGATCTGGAACCACCCTGGTCCCACATTCCTCATCTGTATCTTCTCGAAAGGTTCATACACCATAGATCATCTAATTCAGAAAGGGGCCTACATATGCCACTGAGAATACCCAAAGCCCAGTCCTGTCGTTGCCGAGAATGCTTCATTTACGATGACCATTTACCTATTGAGGGCAAAAACTCACTCATACATCCCCATGCAAAAACGACAACCTTCAGTCCTCATGCCTTTCCAATACATGCAGCCACTCCCATCTCACCTATTTCTACAAAAGGAAAAGCTTAACTCTCTCCAAGCAAACCTGTACTGACCATTCCAATCTGCCTCATTGAAATTTTATGAGAACTTCCTATATCCTGCTTGCACTGGTAAAGATATAATGAACTTCACTATCACTGCACTTCAAAATATCTACCCATTTGAGCATTCCAGTGTCATCCATCAAGAAATGCTGGTTGGTCATTCCATGTTCCTCTTAAGTGTCACTGCCACATATTCCAAAACTACTCCCACATGCTTTTTTTCCCGACTATATATTCCTGTGTTGTACTTTCCTACTCACTCTCATCCTCCATACCCACTCCCACTAGTCTCCCTCCCCCCTTAGCATTTCTAGATATCTTCCAATCACTACCTACAACTACTTCCCCACATACATAATTCTAATGTCAGCTCCCTACTCTCATCCTTTGTCCGCTATCGATCATGATCACTTCCCATTTACTCATTATCTTGAGCTGACCACCAAGCGGAATTAACATCAGCATCATCTTCAGCAACTCATCACCTTCACACAGCTCATCAAACAAAGTAAGCTTCACCGAATCGGAATCACCTTTTTTTAAATAATATCATTATTTATCATCTTTTAATGTCACTTTTACACCCCATGTTAGAAACTTATAGGTGTATAACTTAAGAGTTATCTCCTAATTTAGTAATGACTTCTACTTGTTAGGTATAAAGTGGAAAATAGAGTGCTAGCCAAGCATCAGGCACTCACACTCGTGGTCTGATATGTACCAACGTGTTTGGTTTGGCAAATCGACGCATTCAGCGACACAACAATCTGTAAAACTCAACTGCTCTGCTTTCATTGGACAAGGTTAGACGTCGTGCTCTTGCTGGTGACACATTCATACACTTCAGATGAAATGATAGCTCTGGGGCCAGATCAATCTGGCAGCAAGTGAATCCTAAACTCGTCTGGTAAAAACAGATTATTATGTTGAGACTCTGTCCTCCAATTAAGTTACGAGACATAAGTCTCATATTCTTAATCAAAGCGATATGCACGCCAGATCAGAATTCAAGGAGACTTTACGAGAGACATTACTCTCTATGAACTCGCGACACCAGTGTGAAATAGCGGCAGGTTTGCATGTGATATTTTCTGTAGCTTAACTGGGTACGTGATGATCCAGGGTAGGTAAAGAGATCTAGGGCAGTGACTCAGTGCCCAGTAGGGTGTGCTTGTCTTTCAGAGGAGAAAGTGATGGGGGCGAGTTGAAGCGTTTGCTCGCAGTAATACAGTTCTCCATCCCAAACATTGTTTAGCCCAGGCATTCCAGCAGTTTTTTTTTTTTTTTTTTTTTTTTTTTTTTTTTTTTTTTTTGCGTAATGCGCCCTGCACTGTATGGGGCCCAGGTCTAATTTCGAAGAAGTCGTGTAATATCCTCTGTCAGCAACTGTATTCGTGCAGAAACTTTGTTTCCACAAGCTGTGTCATCTGGTCAAAATAGATTTCAAAAGGGCTTTATTTCTCACTGACGTGTCACCTTCCTAGAACTTTACGTATAAGATGTCAGCCACAGATACATATCTCTATATTCCGTGAGAAGCAATGCAGCTACACTGTGTTCGGGAAATCTCTTCTGTCTTCGTAAAGGAATTTGCTGACTTTCTGGTTGTGCTTTGTGTCGGCTAATGACTCTTTTGTTTAAAAAGTTGTAAGAGGACTCCTCAGTGGTTGATCTTAGAAAGTAGCAGAAGAGGGTAAGTCAGGATGCCATTTTCCAAGACTTTCAGACATGGAAACTAATATTTGGCCGCCGGCCGCGGTGGTCTCGCGGTTAAGGCGCTCAGTCCGGAACCGCGCGACTGCTACGGTCGCAGGTTCGAATCCTGCCTCGGGCATGGATGTGTGTGATGTCCTTAGGTTAGTTAGGTTTAAGTAGTTCTAAGTTCTAGGGGAATGATGACCACAGATGTGAAGTCCCATAGTGCTCAGAACCATTTTTTTGCTATTTGGCCGAAGTGAAGATTAGGAGTGTAGCGCAGAATTGTTTAAGAACTGTGTAAGTGGGAGTTCGATGATTGATTAATATTGTATAAATTTTGCAAGGTGGAGAGATAGTTTTTTTGTTAATAACAATATCACTGGCCAATATTTTGCAGAACCTATTTTCATTGGTGCATGGGAATTGCGTGAACTTATGAAGAGCAGAGAGAAGTCTGTCTTGGTAGAGGACACTGTGTCAGGTGATTCTGAAAACAGGACCTTACCTGAGGATTGTGAAAAGAAAATATTATCTGAAGATCGAGGTATCCGACGGCCGTAGATGTAGAGAAGTGATATTTCCACAATCAGAAGCTGATGTGCTGCAAACTGCAACAGATCAATTGCTCTCAGCTTTCTACTCTACTGAATGCAGAATATGATGAGAAATTGCAGGGTAGGTGAGCAGGGTATGAGACTTACCAAGAATTTGTAGGCATGGTGTTAGGGTCGTGTAGGATCTGAGGATCTCATGCTTTACTCGACTGACTGAAGGCTCATTCATAACTCTATCACTGATATTATTTCCATGTTTCTAGCGCAATCAGGCATTCACTGTTTGTCCACCACGGATTTGTCTTCCCATATCTCGTTTGTAAGACCCCACTTTCATCCCATAGACCTAAAGTAGGATATCAGGTGTATGCGAGGACACTTAAGTGTTAGATTAGAGCTATCCCATGTTAATAATGTCAATTTTTATGTCCTCTGCATTTTTTTAGATCGAAAAAAAACAGCCCCTGTTATTATATGTCTTGTTCATGTTTGCTAGGACCACCCTTTGTCATATTAGTTCTCCATTGCGCTACAGTTCTGCTAAGGCCTGTAAGTCCGTGGGGAGCGATCTGACTTTCGGCTAGCCCATCCGATGTGGATCGTTCTGACATCCACAAGGGGATGTCAAAAGCTCAGCGAACCGCTCACATAAAGCATAGGAGACGCCTCTGTAGGATTTCGGTTACTTTGGACATTTTGAACTGGACTTAGAACTCACATCACAAAATTCCGAATCCAGTGGAGGTTCTCTGGCAGATTTTTTTTCAGATCTGATTGAGTTTTTAGCGTCACTAATCACGATTCGTTGAGATGAAATTTTAATGAATTTTAATTATAATTATGATAAACAGCAGAAATACGGGAAATATTAAGTTAAACCGTTTGTGCAAATAATTAATTTATGTACTTCTCTTGCAACATTCTTTTGGTTCTGTGTTGGTTTGTATTTGATGTTGATGGGTGCCATTGTTATCTGTGTCACAATGTTTTAGAGTGGTAACTGCGTCAGTTGTTGTAGATACTACAGAAATATGTGCGACGTAACAGACTTAATGATATCTTTTGTCTTTCTGTTCAAGTTTTAGGTGCGTTTCACATTAAGATTTGTAGACTTCTGAGGGAATGACTGAGCTGATTTAGGTAAGAAGAAAGAGTTTAGCTAGAATGAGTACAGTGCAACAGGATGCTTGTAATTTGGAAAGCGTAGATAGAGAGGTAACATGGAGAGCCAACAGAAAGTTGACCACTAGGCTAGTGTTAGCGAATTGCAGGAAGATGGTTGTGGAACTCAGTGAAGAGGCCAGTATGTCAGGAACGCAAAGCATTGGGGACAGCTTTGGCCCTGTTTGGCAGTTAATGAGAACCAAGAGGAGGTCGTCCTGTAAATGTCAGAACCCACCACTATTATGCACGAAGAAACGGTGCACGGCCTTGTGGGAAGTGAGCCTACTTCCCCTGCACCTGTTGCATTTTGTTTTTCTCCTCTTCAAGCATTTGGATAAACGAAGTGCGGAGATAGAACAATTAAACAAAGGAAACTGAGGAGCAGGAACAAGAATTCAATAAGAAGTTAAAAAAGTTTGTGGAAGTGATCAGAGGAACGACAGAAGAAATAAGAATAGAGGTCGAAAATTTAAGAAGAAATTTTGTACCAGTCAATATGTAAGAGGATGAAGTTGCAGATCAAATCAAAATGATTAACAGTGGAATATTCAGTTTAAGTGAGCAGTTTCGGTTTTGAGTGTCAGTAGTAGACGAATAGGCAACAGTATGTCTTGACGAGATTAAGAACAGACCAGATTAGTGTTGACGACGCCCATGGATAACCCTCGTTGTGATGTGGTACATAGTCTAACTAAAGAGTTCCAGTAAAAATAACAGAACACTAAGAAATAATATAATTACTCCAGTTCAAAGAAACTCAGGCAAACACTGATCAAAGTAAACAGGAGGTGCTGCTCCAGGTGCAAAGAGATAATGAGTATAGTAATATTTCTAAATCACTGCCACCTCCCCCCCCCCCCCCCCCCCCCAGTGCAGGATGGGGTGACTATGAGCCAGGACGATGCAAGCAGGTGACAAATGGCTCTGAGCACTATGGGAGGTAACATCTGAGGTCTTCAGCCCCCAGAACGTAGAACTACTTAAACCTTAACTAACCGAAGGACATCACACACATCCATGCCCGAAGCAGGATTCGAACCTGCGACCATTGCAGTCGCGCGGTTCCGGACTGAGCACCTAGAACCGCACGGCAAGCAGGTGACAGTGGTGAGGTAGGAGCACAGGAGTTCTTTATTGATACATCTTCGCTGTTTGACACACTGGGTCAGTGACTAGCTGGCCACTGAATTCTGCTGGGCAGGATGCCTGCATGCTTCGTGATGCTGATACAGATACACCACTGAGCCCCAGCAGGCTCGTTACGTAAGCCATTTGTGTGGTCCCCACTCCATCTGCACATACTTGACAACGGCGTATCTGCTATGACCCCAGACGACGCCTGGTTGCGTCACAGACGTAGATGCCACCACACTGAGATGCCCGTCCAGAGACGGCGGACGATGGCTTGTGTGCATGGTGTCCAACCAGCTGCCAGCAGGGATGACCTGGCATGGCAGCTGCACTGTGAAACTAAGTCCAGGGAGGGACGTGGTGCATAGACCTGTTGCTCCAATGTGGCCTCAAACCAATGACTTTTACTGCCAGCTCCGTGTGGTGTCCTCATCTGGCGCAATCCCATCATCGTGGTAGGTCTATGAGACTAAAGTTAATTCCATTACACTAGGCAGCAGTGTACTTGTTCATTTGTGACACTACTAGCCACGTGTCCTAAAGTACCACTGCTAACGTCTGTGTGGAAATCTGCCTAGCATTAGTCTGGCTAGTACAGCTGAGTTCACTATTTCAGTAAGTTAACCTGCATCGCAACATTCTGTTGGCCTTGTTGAATTCTGCGCTTGCCTGCTGTCAGTGCTCCTGCAGTACACCACTCAGTCTCACATTAATATACCCATATGTGGTCGGGATGCTACGGTAAGGATGACAATACGAAGGACGTAGGATCTAGCACAAGTGGGGTAAGCAAGAGACGGAGAGAAGACCAAAAATCACGCGACCTGACACGTAGAGCACGACACATTAATAATTCACTGTTGCAGTGTTTGTTAAAGCAGGAGCAAATTACACTCCTGGAAATAGAAATAAGAACACTGTGAATTCATTGTCCCAGGAAGGGGAAACTTTATTGATACATTTCTGGGGTCAGATACATCACATGATCACACTGACAAAACCACAGGCACATAGACACAGGCAACAGAGCATGCACAATGTTGGTACTAGTACAGTGTATATCCACCTTTCGCAGCAATGCATGCTGCTATTCTCCCATGGTGACGATCGTAGAGATGCTGGATGTAGTCCTGTGGAACGGCTTGCCATGCCATTTCCACCTGGCGCCTCAGTTGGACCAGCGTTCGTGCTGGACCTGCAGACCGCGTGAGACGACGCTTCATCCAGTACCAAACATGCTCAATGGGGGACAGATCCAGAGATCTTCCTGGCCAGGGTAGTTGACTTACACCTTCTAGAGCACGTTCGGTGGCACGGGATACATGCGGACGTGCATTGTCCTGTTGGAACAGCAAGTTCCCTTGCCGGTCTAGGAATGGTAGAACGATGGGTTACATGACGGTTTGGATGTACCGTGCACTATTCAGTGTCCCCTCGACGATCACCAGAGGTGTACGGGCAGTGTAGGAGATCGCTCCCCACACCATGATGCCGGGTGTTGGCCCTGTGTGCCTCGGTCGTATGCAGTCCTGACTGTGGCGCTCACCTGCACGGCGCCAAACATGCATACGACCATCATTGGCACCAAGGCAGAAGCGACTCTCATCGCTGAAGACGACACGTCTCCATTCGTCCCTCCATTCACGCCTGTCGCGACACCACTGGAGGCGGGCTGCAGGATGTTGGGGCGTGAGCGGAAGACAGCCTAACGGTGTGCGGGACCGTAGCCCAGCTTCATAGAGACGGTTGCGAATGGTCCTCGCCGATACCCCAGGAGCAACAGTGACCCTAATTTGCTGGGAAGTGGCGGTGCGGTCCCCTACGGCACTGCGTAGGATCCTACGGTCTTGGCGTGCATCCGTGCGTCGCTGCGGTCCGGTCCCAGGTCGACGGGCACGTGCACCTTCCGCCGACCACTGGCGACAACATCGATGTACTGTGGAGACCTCACGCCCCACGTGTTGAGCAATTCGGCGGTACGTCCACCCGGCCTCCCGCATGCCCACTATACGCCCTCGCTCAAAGCCCGTCAACTGCACATACGGTTCACGTCCACGCTGTCGCGGCATGCTACCAGTGTTAAAGACTGCGATGGAGCTCCGTATGCCACGGCAAACTGGCTGACACTGACTGCGGCGGTGCACAAATGCTGCGCAGCTAGCGCCATTCGACGGCCAACACGGCGGTTCCTGGTGTGTCCGCTGTGCCGTGCGTGTGATCATTGCTTGTACAGCCCTCTCGCAGTGTCCGGAGCAAGTATGGTGGGTCTGACACACCGGTGTCAATGTGTTCTTTTTTCCATTTCCAGGAGTGTACAATGATTACGATGAAGATGAGAGTCACTGACATTTTGTGTCTGTCCAAAAGTACTTACTCTTCCCTGACCCATCAAACGACCTCCACCAAAAGATCTGGATCGACCAGATCCAAAATGCATTGCTGAGGCTTTGGTCGCATGCTTTAAAGATTTATTTTGTTTGCAAACACCCACACCAAGAACCCACAGTTCATACGTATATGATTGTGAGAGAACATAAGACTACAACAAACTCAGGCGTGTGTCTCTGGATGAGTATTGATCCAAAACGAACAAAGATTAACTGAAATTAGGGATACTTATGATAGAAACTTACAGTAACTTAACGTATCAGAAACCTGCAAAATATTTTAAGGAAACGGTCTGTCACAATTAATTCTTGGACACGCCATATGATCCACCACGGCTTGTACGAATTTTTCTTGCGAAGTTACCGTATCAACTGCAACATGAAACTACTGTAGCAGGAAGGAGCATAAATGATGCGAAAGTCTTTCAGAGTTTGTAACTAGAATAGGGTATTTGCTGTTTTTTGGAAAATTGTCTTAAATGGTTGATTATGTCATCTTATGCTCAAACATGCTACTACTCCTGTTGAACTTCAGTACTTTTTTTTAAAAAAGGAAATGAATTTCAAATAATTTGAAAGCCTACTAAAACGTTCCATTTGAATCATATGATAGCTGTCACATCACTGGCTAGCTCGTTGTCCCTACTGTCGTGAAGTTTGTTCACTGTGTTGTCTTGTTATCGAATTTACATTTCAAAAACTGGGTTACAAATGGCGCGTAGTGGAACATTGTACAAATACATCTACAAACGATCAGCGTCGTAATGCACAAGCAGTTACGCACAGATGATCCTTCGTTGCTATTTATGATGGTTCTTTAGGCAGCGAAAACCCCAGTGGGCACGTACTTTTGAGTACCCCAACTAGTGGCGAGTGTGTCAGCGCTACCAATAGAGACCTCCATTTGTGCAGCGATGTGTTTGATTGTGATCCGTTAATAACCTCGAATGAGTCTGCACGTTCCAACAATGCGGGAGTCACAGCTGTGTACGGCCGGCCAGCACGCTGGAGATCGGACAGACTTGTGGGACCTTGGTGCAATGACGACAGGCGCCTCCCCCAGCAACTCTCCGTGCCTTTGTTCATTGTCAGGTCTTCGTAGACATTGTACAGGGACCTATGGATATCTGAGATGCTGCAGTTTCCTGCCAAAACAAACCGAATGACAGGTCTGCTTGGAAAGCACCTCTGGTACAAACACCATTTTAAAATATTCCAGGATGTCCCACAACAAATTCCGCACTTTTTCAAGCGAAATTGGCCGAAAAAATGTGTTCCATTAGTTATTGAATACCTTTCTTTCTAAGGTCTGTGGTCCCCTACAGGTGAAAAAAAAGAAAAAGAAAAAAAATGAACAAATTCCCTAACTTGAGACTCTTGATTTGGTACCTCCGTTGATAGAGCTGTAGACTGTAGTGATTTATAAGCACTTACCTCAAGGGTCGCTGGTTCTAATCTGAACCGAGGAAGATTTTAACTTATTTCATATGTATTTTAACTCATTTCATATGTAAACAAAATCTTGTTTACAAAACCTCACAACACCGATCGGAAACAGTATTGTTGAGTTTCCCCTGTCGCTTACACACGCTTACATATGCAATCGCTGTTTACACGCGTTACCTTTAAGAAAGTTTCTAATTAATGCGATCACACACTTTTTACTTTATTGGAAAGAATCCTTTTTAGGGTCTCATGTCCTAGTCTGTAGAAATGGAACCCTTGTAGGATCGCTTTGTTGTCCCTTTGACCGACTTTTCGGAACTCTTTTTCTCAGGAACAAGAACACGTGTGAAGCTCAAATTTCTGTCACACATTAAAGTCTATTGTCTCTTGGCGGTGTAAAATTTTTAAGCTTCTTTATCAATTTCATCGAAAGCTTCAGCCATTTTGTTACATATTATACTTACTTACTCCTTGGTGCTACAGCAAATGTAGGACCTTGGCCACTTTGATGATCACAGCCCAATCCTAACGATTATCTGCTCGTTTCCTCCATCTCCTGACTCCAATCTTTCTCAAATCATTTTCCACGTCCTCCAGTCGTCGGTTTCTGGGTCTCCATTTGCTCCTTTTGCCACCTATATTTCCTATGTAAACCTTTTTGACAGCTCGATCCTCCGACATTCGCTCTACATGGTCCAGCCATCTCAATGTGTTACACTTGATTTCAGTCACCAAGTCAGGATTTCTGTACAGTTCCTCCAATTCCTTGTTTTTCCTTATCCTCCATTGCCCCGCCTCATACACGGCTCTAAAAATTTTTCTTATTAATTTCCTCTCCCATCTTCTCAAGAGTTCTTCTTCTGCTACAGTCATTGTCAATGTTTCTGAGCCATACATTACCACCGGTCTTATGATTGTTCGATAGACAGTCACCTTCAATTTTCTGCTGAGGCTACGTGACTGGAGGATCTTGATCAGGGTCCAGTAAACTCTATTCCCTGCAGCAATCCTGGACTTTATGTCTTCTCTTATTCTGCTATCGTCCGTAACCAGCACTCCCAGGTATTGGGACTTCTCTTTAACAACAGCGTTTTGCCAGGAAGCAAAAAGATACTGTGTTTTTGCGTTGTTTACTCTAAGTCCCAACTATACTGCCTCCTTTTCCAGTCTGCCAAATCCTTCCTCCATTTCTTTCACACTTCTAGACAGCATACACACATCATCGGTATAAGCTAGATTTTGGTGCATGCGATCAAACAGAGTGCCACCTCGTTTATCAGTCTCCACCCTTCGCATCATTCTCTACAACACTATGCTGAAGAGTAACGTGGATAATACATCAGACTGTCTTGACCCTTGGTTGACCTCAAATTCTTTAGAAAGTTTTCCTTCTACTTTTACCTGGCATTTTTTGCTGGTGAGGGTCATTTGTACGAGTCTGGTAAGTTTACTTGGGAATTCCATCTCCATTAAGGTGTCATATAGCTTTTCCCTTTTAACACTATCATAGGCCTATTTAAAGTCTACAAAAAGCTGGTGTACACACACATTATATTCATAACACTATTCCATTATTTACATTATAATGAAGAACTGGTCAATTGTTGATCTGCCCCGTCGAAAACCGCACTGGTAGTCTCTGAGTATTTCTTCTGTAATTGGTGCAAGTTTTATAGCAATGACTTTGGCTAATACTTTGTACACCACGCTGACTTAAGCAATAACGCTCTGCTGAAGTATTGTCGTTACTTGGTGCCTCATTATTCCTTAGGCTTTTAATTGCCTTCCTAACTTCCTCTATTGTTTGTATAGGTACAGGTCTTGCATCATGACTAACATTCTTCCACGGTTTCTTCCAGAACTTCTATTTCTGTAGTGACATTCGGCAGCTCACTGAAATATTCGGCCCATCAGTCTAGAACCTGTTCTTCTCCTTCTATAAAACTTCCTCCTTTATCTCCGCAGAATACCGTAAGTGGTTGGAAGCCTTTCTTCAGTTCCTGAATTCTCTTGTAGAATTTTTTTTACTTCTTGATCATTATACTCTTCTTCTAGCTCCGAAATCCGTCTCCTCTCTAATTCTCGTTTCTTTCTTCTGCAAATCCTATCTGCCTCTGCCTTTCTTCATGAATTCTTCTGTATTAGATCTTGTTGCCCAGTTTATCATTTTCTTCCTTGCTCATTTCTCTCTTCCACTGCCTTTTTACAATCTTTATCATACCATCCTGCCCTTTTCACCCTTTCTTCTAAACCTAAAACTTCTTCTGCAGTTTCTTGTAGAGCCTCTTTAAACATATTCCACTTCCCTTCGATGCTTCTCAGAGCTTGGCGTTGTTTAGCCTTACGCTTCTCCTGCAGTTCTGTTTCATACTTTTCGGATACTCCCTTCTCTTTCAACTTGGAATCATTGTATCTTCGTGGAGCTTTTCTCTTTCCTCTGGATCTATAGACGGCTATGCGCTGTCTGTATTTCACTCTTACCATCTAAAGATCTGAATCGCAGTCAGACCCCCTTCAAAGATGTCAGACGCATGTCCCCTGTCGATTACCACATGGTCAATTTGGTTAAAAGTAGTGCTATCTGGCGAGCGCTATGTGGCTTTCCTTATGTTCTTTCTCTGGAGCCATGTACTCTTCACTACCATTGCATTGCTGAAGGCAAAGTCTATAAGTCTTTGTCCATTTTTATTCGACAGCTCATGCAGGCTTTCATCTCCTACTGTTTCTCTAAAGGCTTCTTCTTTTCCCACTTTTGCACTGAAGTCCTCATAACTATCTTTACATCATTCCTTGCTATGCCTTCTCATTCCTGTTCCAGTCGACCATAAAACTCGTCTTTCACTTCATCCTCATCATCTTCCGTAGATGCATACACACATATTATGATACTCGAAAATACGCTCGTCAAAACCTGCAAGGTGCCTCCTACTGACAAGAATTTCCCACTGAAATTTGATAAGAAGCAAAGTTTCACAATACACGTAAAGGAAAAAATCTGAAAATTCTATATCTGTAATTATACAACTCAAAAAATATTTTTTGTCCTCTCGAGTGTGCATACTTGTGTGAGGCCTTGCGTTGTCATGGAGAAGGAGAAGTTCGTTCACAATTTTGTTGAGAAAAACATGCTCTCGCACTTAGGAGGTGTAAAAATTTTATGCTTCTAAGTCAATTCAGTCAGAAGATATGAACATTTGTGTCACTTATTTTGATACTCTAAACCTCAATCACCAAAACCTATAATGTATTTCTCGTTGACTTAAAATCATGAAATTGGCAAGAAGCAATTTTTCACATCAAAAGTAGAGAGAAAAATCTGAAAAAAATATTTTTTGTCATCTGTTATCCGACTTTAAACTTGAAATTAAAACGTTCTAGAAAGTCTTGGAATCCCTAGGACCGATATCTTACCAGTATTAGTGTCGATAACAGGCAAAAATTGTCAATATCATCGATTACCGGAATGAATAAACTACCTACACACACAATCAACTTTGTATGGAACTCTCGGGGAGTGAGTCCTACTCGCACCTGGCCAATTTTTTTATCTTCGTACTGTCCGACTAGGACCCTTACCTTACATAAGAATGGAGTAAGTCTGCTTCAGACACTGATTTTAATTTCCACTAACAAACATCCCATCCCTTACGTTTATGTTAAAGGCATGTTGTACATGCTTTATACACTGAAGAGCCAAAGAAACTGTTACACGAGCCTGATACCGTGTAGGGTCCCCGCTAGCACGCATAAGTGCCGCAATACGACCTGGCATGGACTCGACTAATGTCTGAAGTAGTGATGGAGGGAAATGACACCATGAGTCCTGCAGGGCTGTCCATAAACCCGTAAGAGTACGAGGGGCTGGAAATCTCTTCTGAACAGCATGTTACAAGGCATCCTAGATATGCTCAGTATATTCATGTCTGGGGATTTCGGTAGTCAGCGAAAGTGTTTAAACTCCGAAGAATATTCCTGGAGCTATTCTGTAGCAATTCTGGACGTGTGGGGTGTCGTATTGTTCTGCTGGAATTCCCAAGTCTGTTGGAACGCACAATGGACATGAATCGATGCAGGTGATCAGGCAGGATGCTTACGTACGTGTTACCTGTCAGAGTCGTATCTAGACGTATCAAAGGTCCCATATCATTCCAATTGCACACGCTCCACACCATTACAGAGCCCTCACCAGCTTGAACAAACCCCTGCTGACATGCAGGGTCCATCGATTCAGGAGGTTGACTCCATAGCCATACATGTCAAACCGCTCGGTACAATATGAAACGAGACTCGCCCGACAAGGCAACATTTTTTCAGTTGTCAACAGTGCAATGTCGCTGTTGACGGGCCAGATACGGCGTAAAGCTTTGTGCCGTGCTGTCATCAAGCGTACACGAGTGGGCCTTCGGCTCCGAAAGCCCATGTCGACGATGTTTCGTTGAATAGTTCGCACACTGACACTCGCTGATGGCCCAGCATTGAATTCTACAGCGTTTTGCGGAAGAGTTGAACTTCTGTCATCTTATAGGATCCTCTTCAGTCGTCGTTAGTCCCGTTCTTGCATGATCATTTTCCTGACGCAGCGATGTCGAAGATTTGACGTTTTACCGGATTCCTGATATTCACAGTACTATCGTGAAATGGTCGTAGGGGAAAATCCTCACTTCTTCTCTACCGTGGAGATGCTGTGTTCTAGAGATGGGCAAACTGGTTCATCCTTGGGAACTAGTTCACTGCTGCTCGTTCTTTTTTGGGAACCGTTCAGTTTTACTCGTTCACCGTTCATTTGTGCTTGGTATATGGTTCTTATGAAAAACTGAATACTAGCAGTGTAGGTGACTGAAGGATGGAGGTCACCAAGAGGGGGCACTTGCCCCCCCCCCCCCCCCCTTGGAGTAGAGAGTTTTTATTCATTACAGAATTCTTACACACGTTTACAAGTAATTTCTGTGATTCTGCAGAACCTCTTGTTCAGCCAACTGTAGCGTTGTGTGGCTGATCGCAGGGAAACAATATAGGGTGGTGCACGGAAAATCGGCCCCGAGTACAGGTTGCTCGCCAATTACAGGCGATGTGTTGCGCGATACGAGCAGATACAACAAACAGACAAACATGTAATAATTAGGAAGTGAAGAAATAACAAGCTAATGCAAGCAACAATTGCGAAACAATCGGTGATGATGTGTAGAGAGCTGGAGAAGAGGACATGAAAATCTCACGCGACGCGTATGGGCTATAGCTCATGTAGTCTTGTAAACCTGTCGGTGGCTGTTTCCCAACTTAATAGACCACAAGTTTCTTGTATAAAAATTCTTCGTTTCGACTTCCACTACATAGCTATGCTACGTTGTAAACAATAATCTTTTACACGCTATATATACTGCACGTTGTCTCTGAGTTCGTAGGCGACGTTAAGACTTTATGGAAGCATAAAATAAAATTTGGTTTTCTCATCATACTTGTGTCACACGCTTAGTAAAGGTTTTTATTTTGCATTAATAAAGTTAATGCAGCAATAATAATAATAATTAAGTTCGCAGTAGTAAGGTTTTTGATTTGAAAGCTCCTTCTGAACAAATGTTTTTGAGATAATAAGTAAATACGATTTTATGGCAATCTATGTCTTTTCAAATGGAGAGGCACCGCTTTTCCTACTGAGTCAAAATGACCCACAACCCACTTTTTTCTTTTTTCAAAGAAGCCAAACTAGACGGTAATGCAAATTGGAAACAACCAAACTTAAAAATAATTAGAGCCTTCCTAAATGTAATGTTTTGTATATGAAAGATACACGAAAATCGTTTTGTATGAATTTTCTTACACTAAACATTAAGCAAATTATTGAAAGTTAGTTGCTAAATGAAGTCGATGAAACCAAAAAAATATATGAATAACAAAAAAAACTTGCCTTGTTATAAGTATGTCTTCTGCTGTTCATCGATATAATGAAGTGAGCTGATATGCCCTTTTGTTACCTGAAAAGACGTACCTATTACATACAACGTAATTTTTATGTAATTTAAGTAACTAAAAGATACTTTTTGATTACCGGTCACTGACGCTGCATAGCCAGAGCCAAGTGCAAGAACAGTTTGGAACACATGTAAAATGGGCGAGCGCAGTGAACGAAACGAACAACTGGATACTCAACTAACTATGAGCAGTCGGCAGTGGAACTGAGACAGGTGGTCATGCGAAGAACGACGAGTGCAGCCGAGGGAGACCGAGACTGACACGAGCACGCGACCGCGACCGAGGCTTGGACGAGAACTGTCGAAGTGACCGGCGCGACCGAAGTGAACTATGAACCGATCGCTCCTCGTTCCCGGGAACTATAAGTAGACCGCCGCGACCGAAGTGAACTACGAAACGATCGTTCCTCGTTCCCGGGAACTATAAGTAGACCGCCACTACCGAAGTGAACTATGAACCGATCGTTCCCTCCTCGGTACTTTCGTTCATCTTGGTGAACCGTTCCTTTGCACCCGTTCGTTAGCGAACTACCCATCTCTACTGTGTTCCACCACTCGTGCCCCGACTATGGCGCCACTTTAAAACTCATTTATATCTTGATAACCTGCTATTGTAGCAGCAGTAACCGATCTAATAACAGCGCCAGACACTTGTCTTATATAGGCGCTCTCGACCACAGCGCCGTATTCTTCCTGTTTACATATCTCTGTACTAGAATGCGCATGCCTGTCGAACATTAAATTACGTCTAATAACCGAGTTCCGACTCATGTAAACATCAACAAAAACATGTCTAATACGTTCACACAAATTTTGTTGCAGTATTTATGACATCCACATGGAGTCTGCCTCAGGACAATTTATATTTTTCCTGCCCCTGTGATGCAATGAACTGGAACGATCTTTGGTTCTCTACATTTAGTAATGGACTAATATAGCGTATCCCATGGATTTAGGAAAGGTTGCTCTGAAGATAATTCTAAGACAAGTGAGGAAACATTTGTTAATGGAGGCATGCGTCTTTTGAGAACGTAACTATCGAGCACAATCACGTGAGGGGACAGTTCCTATGAACAGTTTCGGCAGCTCACAGTGAACTATGTGACTGAAGGTATACTGCTCAGGCAAGTGAAAGGACACTGCGCATGGCTTGGGTCATTCGTAACCAATGAGATGTTGTTGGCAAGTATATATTTTTGGTAGATTCGTTGATAACGAGTGAAGATT
This sequence comes from Schistocerca gregaria, assembly GCF_023897955.1. Taxonomy (NCBI): domain Eukaryota; kingdom Metazoa; phylum Arthropoda; class Insecta; order Orthoptera; family Acrididae; genus Schistocerca; species Schistocerca gregaria. Next base: position 543,776,602 of record NC_064921.1, read on the forward strand.
GTGGACATGTAGCTTCAAACCTGAGTTTCGTAATTATTGCCTGGTACTGAGATGGCTACCACAATGAAGACGATGTACTGAAAGGCTGGATAGGGTCTCCAATGGAAGTAGACCTGAAAAATCTTGAACTGGATTAAATCCCGTCAATATCATTTCGACCCCATGACATCCTTTATGTACCGTAGGTGAAATCCCCTCTGCCTCCAGTAAACCCTGAATGTGTCCCACTTTCTCATTCAAAGAAACTGAAGTGTGATAAATAAGGCTCGTGTGACAAACTAAAAACTTCGAATAAGTGATTTATAGTGGTCGATATTATGTTTCTTTTCAGGGATTTACTTTTAACTCATGAAATTGTCATTGATGCTTGTAAATATAGAATATTTTTCTTATCAGTTGAAATTAATGTAACAACTACCAGCCAATTGTCACAGTATTGCCAGCAACATCAGTGGTGTAATTTTAGAGACAATTTTTTTTTTTTTCATTTTCTTGGAATTTGTGGAATAGATGTAAATTTTTGTAGCTTTATTGTGCGTTTTATGAATTTTTGCTGTCCCTATGGAGAAGACAAAGTTGATTTCTCATGAGTTAAGATGTCTTAAATTAGTTCTTCCGTATCATTGTTTACTATTCTGATTTAATTTACACTTTTGTATGACTATTTTTTGCGTGTGCGCATGAGACAAAAGGCTTAGAGCCTTGTAGTTATTGAAAAACGTCTGTAGATTTCTTAATTAACTTTGTATTTATAAAGTCATAATTTTATATCATAGAATTTCATAGTATTTCGTGGTGGTATTGTCTATGGTTCATTTTAGTACATGTCCTCTTTTTCTATAGAGCAAATGAAGCTGAAACCATATTTTCTGACTTTTATAACAAGTCTACATGTTAATGATTCGTGTTTCTTAATTGTAATTTTAGAATTCCTTGCTTGAATAGATGTCTATTTTTTGCGTTGGCATATACAGTATCGACGTATGTGAATGTTGACAAAGATAGTAAACTGTTCAAGTAATAAGTATATCATACCCGCTAATAGTTGTACCAGTAAAAATAAGTGTGAACGTAGTTATATGACTGAGCCGTCATTACAATGAGAGTGAGAGAAATTGAGAGTCAGGAGGTTTCGCCAAAAAAGAAAATTCTGATTATGAATGAGGAATATGCTCAAAGGGTAATTATTGTAAAGTTGTATAAAGAGAATGAATGAATGTGTAAGCCGGTTTCTGCTTATAATATTGTTTACCCTGAATCCAAGTTCATGATATGTACATCAGTTCTTGGAATGAATGGATGTGATGGATTTAGAAATTAGTTAAAGATGTATTACTAAAAATGCGAATGTTTCCTTGGAGAAGAACCTGTTTCTTGTCATCTGACCCAACCCTTTCCATTGATATTAGAATCCTAATAACAATTTGCTTGATGCTGTCACACTATGACCACAATACTGGGTCTAGCATTCATTCAGATAAGTATATAACGTGCTGTGATTAGCACCTGCGGTTATGCAGAATCTTGTTTTTTCAGGCTGTGACGTCTGGTCAAAACACATTTCAAACGAAGTTTGTTTTTCGCCTTCCTAGAACACTGTGGAGGAGGACGTCAGTCACGGATACAGAACCCTGCATACCGTGAAAAGCGAAATAGATGCATTGTGTCCAAGAATTCTTTTTAGTTTTTGTAAAGCGATGGGCCGAAATGTGGGCAGCGCTTTACACGTGCTTAGCCCCCCCCCCCCCCCACCTCATGGGTTAATCTTAAGAATTAGAGGAGGGAAAGTAAAGAAGACCTGAAGACTAGCGTGTTACATGAAGTAAAAAACTTAACTGAAAGTAAAACAAAATTGTTTAAGAACTGTGTATTTGGAGTTAGAAGGTTGGTTAACACTGTAAAACTTTTGCCAGGGCGGTGTTGGTTATTTCTCTAATAACAACATCACTGGCCAACATTTTGCGAAATCTTTTTTCATTCGCGCACGGAAATTGCGCGGGCTTGTAAAGAAGAGAGAGAAAACTGTTTTGGTAGAGAACACTTGGTCTGGGGATTCTAAAGAGAAGATATTGCCTGGAGATCTTGAGGCAAACACTGGCGATATACTTCGACTGTAGCTGAAGAGAAGAGATGTTGCTGCAATCACCAGCTTACGTGTTGCAGACTGCAGCAGACCACAGAACTCGCAACTTTCCACACTACAGAAAGCAGAATATGGTGAGAAATGGCTGCTTAGATGAACGGGGCATGAGACTTATCAAGCATTTGTAGACACATATTATCTGAGAGTCTTATGCTTTTTTCGAGAGATTGAAGGTTCATTCATGGCCCGATCAGTGATATTATTTGCATGTTTCTGGACAATCAGAGTGTCTCTGTGTGTCCACAATAGATTTGTGTTTCTATGTTGTTGCTGTTGTTGTTGCCCTGAGACTGGTTTGATGCAACTGTTCATGCTACTCTATTCTGTGCAAGCTTCTTCATCTCCCTGTAACTACTGCAACCTACATATTTTTAAATCTGCTTACTGTATTCATGTCTTGGTCACCCTCTACGATTTTTACCCTCCACGCTGCCCTCGAGTACTAAATTGGTGATCCCTTGATGCCTCAAAACATGTCCTACCAACCGATCCCTTCTTCTAGTCAATTTGTGCCACGAACTTCTCTTCTCCCCAATCCTATTCAGTACCTCCTCATTAGTTATATGATCTACCCATCTAATCTCCAGCATTCTTCTGTAGCACCACATTTCGAAAGCTTCTATTCTCTTCTTGTCCAAAGTAGTTATCGTACATGTTTCACTTCCATACATGGCTACACTCCATACAAATACTTTCAGAAATGACTTCCTGACATTTAAATCTATACTCGATGTTAACAAATTTCTCTTCTTCAGAAACGCTTTCCTTGCTATTGCCAATCTACATTTTATATCCTCTCTACTTCGACCATCATCAGTTGTTTTGCTCCCCAAATAGCAAAACTCCTTTACTACTTTAAGTGTATCATTTCCTAATCTAATTCCCTCAGCATCACCCGACTTAATTTGACTACATTCCATTACCCTCGTTTTGCTTTTGTTGATGTTCATCTTATACCCTAGTTTCAAGACACTGTCCATTCCGTTCAACAGCTCTTCCAAGTCCTTTGCTGTCTCTGACAGAATTACGATGTCAACGGCGAACCTCAAATTTTTATTTCTGCTCCCTGGAATTTAATACCTACTCCGAATTTTTCTTTTGTTCCGTTACTGCTTGCTCAATATACAGATTGAATAACATCGGGGATAGGCTACAACCCTGTCTCACTCCCTTCCCAACCACTGCTCCCCTTTCATGCTCCTCTACTGTTATAACTGCCATTTGGTTTCTGTACAAATTGTAAATAGCCTTTCGCTCCCTGTATTTTACCCCTGCCACCTTTAGAATTTGAGAGAGAGTATTCCAGTCAACATTGTAAAAAGCTTTCTCTAAGTCTTAGGGTCAGTATTGCCTCACGTTTTCCAATATTTCTACGGATCCAAACTGTTCTTCCTCGAGGGCGGCTTCTACCAGTTTTTCCATTCGTCTGTAAAGAATTCGCGTTAGTATTTTGCATCCGTGACTTATTAAACTAATTGTTCGGTAATTTTCACATCTGTCAACACCTGCTTTCTTTGGAATTGGAATTATTGTATTCTTCTTGAAGTCTGAGGGTATTTCGCCTGTCTCATACATCTTGCTCACCAGATGGTAGAGTTTTGTTAGGCCTAGCTCTCCCAAGGCTGTCAGTAGTTCTAATGGAATGTTGTCTACTCCCGGGGCCTCGTTTCGACTTAGGTCTTCCAGTTCTCTATCAAAATCTTCATGCAGTATCGTATCTCCCATTTCATCTTCATCTATATCCTCTTCCACTTCCATAGTACTGTCCTCAAGTACATCTCCCTTGTATAGACACTCTATATACTCCTTCCACCTTTCTGCTTTCCCTTCTTTGCTTAGAACTGGGTTTCCATCAAAGCTCTTGACATTCATGCAAGTGGTTCTCTTTTCTCCAAAGGTCTGTTTAATTTTCCTGTAGGCAGTATCTATCTTACCCCTAGTGAGATAAGCCTCTACATCCTTACATTTGTCCTCTAGCCATCCCTGCTTAGCCATTTTGCACTTCCTGTCGATCTCATTTTTGAGACGCTTGTATTCCTTTTTGCGTGCTTCGTTTACTGCATTTTTATATTTTCTTCTTTCATCTATTAAATTCAATATGTCTTCTGCTACCCAAGGATTTCTACTAGCCCTCATCTTTTTACCTACTTGATCCTCTGCTGCCTTCACTTCTTCTTCTACTGTATTTCTTTCCCCCATTCCTGTCAATTGTTCCCTTATGCTCTCCCTGAAACTCTGTACGACCTCTGGTTCTTTCAGTTTATCCAGGCCCCATCTCCTTAATTTCCCACCTTTTTGCAGTTTCTTCAGTTTTAATCTACAGGTCATAACCAATAGATTGTGATCAGAGTCGACATCTGCCCCTGGAAATGTCTTACAATTTAAAACCTGGTTTCTAAATCTCTGTCTTACCATTATATAATCTATCTGATACCTTTTAGTATCTCCAGGATTCTTCCATGTATACAACCTTCTTTTATGATTCTTGAACCAAGTGTTAGCTATGATTAAGTTGTGCTCTGTGCAAAATTCTACCAGGCGGCTTCCTCTATCATTTCTTAGCCCCAATCCATATTCACCTACTACGTTTCCTTCTCTCCATTTTCCTACTATCGAATTCCAGTCACCCATGGCTATCAAATTTTCATCTCTCTTCACTATCTGAATAATTTCTTTTATTTCATCATACATTTCTTCAAGTTCTTCGTCATCTGCAGAGCTAGTTGGCATATAAACATGTACTATTGTAGTAGGCATGGGCTTCGTGTCTATCTTGGCCACAATAAGGCATTCACTATGCTGTTTGTAGTTTCTATATCTCACTTATAACATGTCGGTTTTGCCCCATTGACCTAAACTATCTGATCTTTGCTAGGTTCGGTTAAAATGGCTCTGAGCACTATGGGACTTAACTTCTGAGGTCATCAGTCCCCTATAACTTGGAACTACTTAAATCTAACTAACCTAAGGACAGTACGTACATCCATGCCCGAGGCAGGATTCGAACCTGCGACCGCAGCGGTCTCGCGGTTCGAGACTGTAGCGCCTAGAGCCGCACAGCCACTCTGGCCAGCCTTTGTTAGGTCATTTAAGCGTACATTATAACTATTCCATGTTAATAACTGCCAATTTTCGTGTTCTCTGTATTCTTCAAAATCGAATAGATCCTGTGATTACGTCTTGTTCCTGTATGTTTTAGTTAGGAAGTTTAATCTAAATAGTAGTTAAATTGGACCAGTGTTTCATTTCATACTTAGATGATCCTCCTGTTTATTTGGTGAGGTGCAACACGCGTGTCTCACGTTTGCTAGAGCCACCCTGCCCTATAGTAGTTATACATTGCACTACAGTATATGAGCTCATGGGGTACGATGTATCGACCAGTCCAATCAATGTCAATCGACATCTGCAGGGGTATGTCAGAAGCTCAGTTGAGTCCTTACAGCATGGGTGGCCCAGGGCTCAGCTCGCGGGCCGTGCCCTGGCTTGAGTACCGCAGCACTCAGCCTGGCTGGCACATTTCCCCACCGCCACGCCACAATGTCTGCATGTGGTGAGGGGAAAACCGCGAACACAGCCTTTAAATGACAATGCAATCAATCACACTTCGTATGACTTGGTTTTGTATTTCACATCTCTCAGTGACAAAGATTTTAAAAGAAGACAAATTTTCAGAATTATTTATTTTTGGCGTGCTGAAGACGTAATTCTTGTCTGGTACAGACGCGGACAGTTTCACAGTCTTTCGCACTCAGGTTGCCACGTCATTGCCTCTTATTAAGTTTCATAACAGAAAAACCGTCATTCAGACACATATGTTGGTCGTAATGTACAATAGCAGCACTTTTGTAATCCCATTATGAAGACGTGCAAACTCTACCGGAGGAATGCATTGTTGACGTTTGTCTTTAAAAAGGGACTTACCTTCCTGATCAATCAGTTACATTAGCACGTGAACAGAGGCGCTTTCACCTGAAGTGCTGTATGGTCTCGCAGACAGCTCAAAGACAAATGTTAGATCGGCAGTGTCCTCAAAAAAGTTACAAAACTACACTCCTGGAAGTAGAAAAAAGAACACATTGACACCGGTGTGTCAGACCCACCATACTTGCTCCGGACACTGCGAGAGGGCTGTACAAGCACACGCACGGCACAGCGGACACACCAGGAACCGCGGTGTTGGCCGTCGAATGGCGCTAGCTGCGCAGCATTTGTGCACCGCCGCCGTCAGTGTCAGCCAGTTTGCCGTGGCATACGGAGCTCCATTGCAGTCTTTAACACTGGTAGCATGCCGCGACAGCGTGGACGTGAACCGTATGTGCAGTTGACGGACTTTGAGCGAGGGCGTATAGTGGGCATGCGGGAGGCCGGGTGGACGTACCGCCGAATTGCTCAGCACGTGGGGCGTGAGGTCTCCACAGTACATCGATGTTGTCGCCAGTGGTCGGCGGAAGGTGCACGTGCCCGTCGACCTGGAACTGGACCGCAGCGACGCACGGATGCACGCCAAGACCGTAGGATCCTACGCAGTGCCGTAGGGGACAACACCGCCACTTCCCAGCAAATTAGGGACACTGTTGCTCCTGGGGTATCGGCGAGGACCATTCGCAACCGTCTCCATGAAGCTGGGCTACGGTCCCGCACACCGTTAGGCCGTCTTCCGCTCACGCCCCAACATCGTGCAGCCCGCCTCCAGTGGTGTCGCGACAGGCGTGAATGGAGGGACGAATGGAGACGTGTCGTCTTCAGCGATGAGAGTCGCTTCTGCCTTGGTGCAAATGATGGTTGTATGCGTGTTTGGCGCCGTGCAGTTGAGCGCCACAATCAGGACTGCATACGACCGAGGCACACAGGGCCAACACCCGGCATCATGGTGTGGGGAGCGATCTCCTACACTGGCCGTACACCTCTGGTGATCGTCGAGGGGACACTGAATAGTGCACGGTACATCCAAACCGTCATCGAACCCATCGTTCTACCATTCCTAGACCGGCAAGGGAACTTGCTGTTCCAACAGGACAATGCACGTCCGCATGTATCCCGTGCCACCGAACGTGCTCTAGAAGGTGTAAGTCAACTACCCTGGCCAGCAAGATCTCCGGATCTGTCCCCCATTGAGCATGTTTGGGACTGGATGAAGCGTCGTCTCACGCGGTCTGCACGTCCAGCACGAACGCTGGTCCAACTGAGGCGCCAGGTGGAAATGGCATGGCAAGCCGTTCCACAGGACTACATCCAGCATCTCTACGATCGTCTCCATGGGAGAATAGCAGCCTGCATTGCTGCGAAAGGTGGATGTACACTGTACTAGTGCCGACATTGTGCATGCTCTGTTGCCTGTGTCTATGTGTCTGTGGTTCTGTCAGTGTGATTTTGTGATGTATCTGACCCCAGGAATGTGTCAATAAAGTTTCCCCTCCCTGGGACAATGAATTCACGGTGTTCTTATTTCAATTTCCAGGAGTGTATCTTTGTAATATTTCCAAGGCCGCAATGAATTGTCGAAACCTCGCGTTTTCTTTAACGCCAGTGAGCTTAAGGAACTGCACGGTGTCTTCAGAATGTGTCCCTTCTACAATGCGGTTTTCCCTTAAGTGCTTCCCAATCAAATCAGAAAAAAAACGTTGTTTCTCATCTTGCAGTTTCTTACTGTGCGCAGTGTGCAGTCATGTCTACTTAAAAGTAGTTCATTCCGGCTGTTCAAATTTTCGTTCATGCGCTCCTTTTTCCTTCACAAATTCTACAATAGTTGGTATTATATCGAAAAAGAAACAGTTCCTCGCGTGCCGCTTGATTTAACCAACGTACTTTGAAGTAATATATAAAGTTTCCATACTCTTTTTTCAGTTATATCGAGAACTGTTGCAGCTAAGATGGAATGATGCGTGCGACGCTAGAAATTTTACTATTCGTTCAACCAATTTCTGTACGTTCTGCGTACAAATTTAGCACAAAGTGCTTCTTAATATACAGAACAATGAGACCCGTCAGTCGATCGGTGTAATTTTTTGCTCTTTCATTGCCACATAGATCTTTAAATTTTTTCTGCATGATAGTAGAGTGTCGTCTCATAGCAAATTTCCGATATCTGCCGCTTATGCGACTGCATAATATATCTGCTGAGTATTCTCATCCTGTCTTCCGTCAATCCCATTCATTTTTAAAGGCTCGTGGCTACCGCTAGCTATCTCTTTTTGTGTGTGGACTTGTGAACATCCTCCGTACCATAAACAAATAACAGAGAGTAAATAGCCTGGAGCTACGATTCTGCAGAACTGAAGAGAACTGTGCCGACAGAAAAGTGTCACACCGGAGTACTCGATGATATGTCGCGTTGTACCGTGTACTTCTGAGGAGGACCGAGCGAGCCGCGCTTTTGACCTGCCCGCGGTCCGTACACCATGAACGTGGCACTTTTGTCAAGCCCTGCCCGGCCCTACCTTACAGTAATGCAGTGGATCGGCCATAAGCCTTTTTCATCCGTCGGTAATTATTGTCACAATTCAAAATAAAACTTTGTTCACTAATCAAGGTCGCATCCTAAGAGATTGTACATGTTTCAATTTTCGCGTACCAATAAGTTACTGGAGATCGCAAATAATATGCTCTAGTGTTCAGCAATTTAGACCAGCAGGCAACAGCGTTGGTCTCGGATATTGTCGTGCAGCCAGCACATTATCAAGCTCTCTATACTTTAAAAACTGAGTTTGTTGCTCTCTGGACCAAATCGTCAGACCAAAGGCTCATACAAGTGCTTTACCAAGAAAAACGAGGCGAGAAAACTGCCTCAGAATTTTGGCAGCACCTACGAGATATGATAGATACAATTACGTTTTGGACTGTTTGTTGTTCGATGTTCAAAAAATGGTTCAAATGGCTCTGAGCACTATGGGACTTAACATCTGAGGTCATAAGTCCCCTAGAACTTAGAACTACTTAAACCTAAATAACCTAAGGACATCACACACATCCAAGCCCGAGGCAGGAATCGAACCTGCGACCGTCGAGGTCGTGCGGTTCCAGACTGAAGAGCAGAACCGCTCGGCCACAACGGCAGGCTGTTCGATATTGATTTTGGTGACCGCAGCTCCCAACTCAAATGCACATAGCGTTAGTAGTACACCAAGGTCAAGAAAGTTGCTGGAAGTAGCTGACAGAGTCTACGAGAAACGGAGTTGCCAGGAACAGTCGTCATGACATCATCGGCAGACGACGTGCCATCTGACGGAAGCAGAACTCGCCTGAAGGGACAACAGCGCCCTCAACCCCCGCCACCTACTGAGAGTTACCGCAGAGCTCCGGAGACCGGAATGTACACGCCAGATCTGAGCCACTGTCCAGACTGGTTCGAGTCCAGCAGCAGTTGAGAGGACCTAGTAAATAGACTGTAAAAAAAAAATCGCAACACCAAGAAGGAGTTATCCGACATGAACGAAAAGTGGTAAACATGTTTGTACACTACTGTCCATTAAAATTGCTACACCACGAAGATGACGTGCTACAGATGCGAAATTTAACCGACAGGAAGAAGATGCTGTGATATGCAAATGATTAGCTTTTCAGAGCATTCACACAAGGCTGGCACCGGTGACGACACTTACAACGTGCTGACATGAGGAAAGTTTCCAACCGATTTCTCATACACAAAAAGCAGTTGACCGGCGTTGCCTGGTGAAACGTTGTTGTGATGCCTCGTGTTAGGAGGAAATGCGTACCATCATGTTTCCGACTTTGATAAAGGTCGGATTGTAGCCTATCGCGATTGCAGTTCATCGTATCGCGAAATTGCTGCTCGCGTTGGTCGAGATCTAATGGCTATTAGCAGAATATGGAATCGGTGGGTTCTGGAGGGTAATACGGAACGCCGTTGGTAGATACCAAAGGCCCCGTATCACTAGCAGTCGAGGTGACAGGCATCTTATCCGCATGGCTGTAACGGATCGTGCAGCCACGTCTCGATCCCTGAGTCAACACATGGGGACGTTTGCAAGACAACAACCGTTTCCACGAACAGTTCGACGACGTTTGCAGCACCATGGACTATCATCTCGGAGACCATGGCTGCGGTTATCCTTGACGCTGCAACGCAGACAGGAGCGCTTGCGATGGTGCACTCAACGACGAACCTGGGTGCACGAATGGCAAAACGTCATTTTTTCGGATGAATCCAGGTTCTGTTTACAGCATCATGATGGTCACATAGATCACATGTCAGTTCTAGTATAATATATTTGTCCAATGAATACCCGTTTATCATATGCATCTCTTCTTGGTGTAGCAATTTTAATGGCCAGTAGTGTATATCTGAAAGATGATGTCTATTCAGATTTCGCTCCAGTTGCATAAGAGTGGCGCTAGTATCGCCGCTTTGAGGATACATATCAAGTTCGCTTTAAATGCACATTGCAGTGGTTATGAGCGTCACTTACCATTGATCTTGGACGTAGTGAGTTGATGTTAGTCAATAATCTGTTTAAGGCGACAAAGACACCATTATCAACACCTCACTGAGTTTGAATGATGTGTAACAGGGCTACAAGAAGCTGGATGTTCCTTCTGCGATACTGCAGAGAGGCTTGGCAGAGATGTAGCTACCGTGCATATTTGTTGGCAGCAGTGGTCACAAGAATGCACGGCTGCAAGAAGATCGGGTTGCGGACGGTAATTTAGCACTAATGAGAATGAATACCATCGTGTTCGGCACATGGGGAATCATACTGCGTCTGCTGCAGCAATCTGAGCAGCAGTTGGCATCACAGCGACACAATGAACTGTTGAAATCGGTTACTTCAAGGACAGCGCCGAGCCAGACGCCTTGTAGGTACCACTGACCCCAAATCACCGCCACTTGCGACTTAGGTGGTGTCAACGAGGGCTCACTGGAGGGCTGAGTGAAAATGTATTTTGCTTTCTGATGAAAGCTGGTTCTGCTTCAGTGCCAGTGGTGGCTACACGTTGGTTAGAAGGAGGCCAGCTGAAAGCCTGCAATCAATCTGTCTGCGTGCTAGACACGGTGGATCTACACCTGGAGTTATGGTCTGAGGTGCGATTTCCTATGACAGCAGGAGCACTGCTGTGGTTACCCCATACATCTTGATTCCAAATTTGTATGTCAGTATGGTGATTCGAACTGTTGTGCTGCCATTCATAAACAGCATTCTAGGGGAACCTTTCCAACGTCGTAAACCAACAGAATATCTAGATGTTGCCTTGGAGTGCTCGATCACCAGATCTGTCTAACTGTTCCTGTACTGACTGACCAAGTGCAGCAGACATGGAACTCCATCCCACAAACTGACATCTGGCACCTGTACAACACAATGCACGCGTATTTGCACGCTTGCATTCAACATTCTGGCAGTTACACCGCTTAATAATGCAGCAGAATTTCACATTTGCGGTGGCTTATCTCGCACTTAAATTAACCTGTGATCTTGTAATGTTAATTGCTAAAATATGTTACCTAGACAAATCTATTCCGGAAATTTCATTACTCAACATTAATTATTTTTTGATGCTGCAACTTTTTTTGTCATTGTGGTGACGGTTCCAATTCACAACAGTTGTACATGGCAAGATTATAAAACACCGTCTGCAGCATCACAGTAATTGATACTTGGGACACATTGCTTATAGTGTGGTCTAAAGAATAGACAATATCACCGCCTACGACAAACAGTGGTAGCCGTCTGGTATGAGTTAAAACATAAAAAACATTGTCAACTCACCTGAAATGTTACATGGAAATACAGCCAATCGCATCTCGTGGTCGTGCGGTAGCGTTCTCGCTTCCCACGCCCGGGTTCCCGGGTTCGATTCCCGGCGGGGTCAGGGATTTTCTCTGCCTCGTGATGGCTGGGTGTTGTGTGATATCCTTAGGTTAGTTAGGTTTAGGTAGTTCTAAGTTCTAGGGGACTGATGACCTAAGATGTTAAGTCCCATAGTGCTCAGAGCCATTTGAACCATTTGAACCAGGATGAAACCTGAAGCTTCAGAATGTAATCTCGAAGATCTTTCTCAGTTACATATCAATTACCGTACTTTCTAATTCGGTCTAAATGCCATGAAATACAAGTACGAAGAAAAACTATATGATAAAATGATCGTATGCCATTGACGGTCGGGAGTCCCCACCTGGGAAAGTTGGGTTGCTGATTACAAGTCTTTTCAGTTGACGCCACATTAGGCGACTTGCGTCTCGGTGATGAAATGATGATGAGGACAAGAAAACATCCAGTCCCCGAGCAGAGAAAATCTCCGACCTGGCCGAGAATCTAACCCAGGCCTGCTGCGCGGTAGTCAGACATGCAGACTACTCAGCTAAGAAGACGGACTTTATATGATAAAAACCACGATTTACAATGCAAATTGTCTTACATAGAAGGGGAACTGGAAGCAGCTAAAACGTAAATTAAAAAATTCAGAGCTAGGTTAGTTAGTTCGTGTCATGTTCCATGGATCATTTTACACAACAAATTTTAACGACGTGGAATGAGTCTTTTACATTCAAATTGCAAATTAATTTGTAAATATGGTTACAAGATGAAAATTTAAAAGTGCTTACATAATAATTACGCATGTAAGTTAGTAACTCTTACCCACCACTTTTTACACATTACAATAATAGAAATTCTTCTACGGAATAGAAAGAGTTGCCAAGAAGGAACTGTTTCAGTTTATTTTCAAATTTTACTTTGCTGTCTGGAAAACATTTTGTATTCCTGTGTTAATGATCATAAATTTTAGTGGCTACATTGTACACCCATTTATGGGCTAAAACATTCTTAATATGGAGTAACGAATGTCATTTTTCCGTCTGGTACTGTAATTATGTAGAATTGCAGTGGGCTATTTAGAATAAGCTTAATGGTGGAATAAGTGTACTGTGAAGCAGTAGTCAGAATTCCCAACTCCTTAAACAGATGTGTACAAGATGATCATGGTTGAACACCACATATTATTCTCACAGCACGCTCTTGAGCAATAAAAACTTTCTTTCTTAAAGCTCAGTTACACCAGAACATTATTACATATGGCATAACTGAAAGAAAATATGCAAAATATGTCAACTTACTGATTTGTCACTACTCAAATTTGCAGTGATTCTAAATGCGAATGTGGCTGAACTAAGTCAATTTAGGAGTACCAAAACGTGACTTTCCAGTTTAAATTCTCATCAACATGGATACCTAAAAATTCTGAAATTGCCAACCTATTTATTATTTCCTCACCATGTACTTCAGTTGTGTAGTACCCCTAGGTGTGCAGAACTGAATATGTTGCTTTTTAAGACTGAGAGTGAGCCCATTTTCAGCAAACCAATCAATTATACTTTTTAAGAACATTGTTTACCTTTTCATCTGTTTCTGTATGTATGCTTGGACTGAATAAAATACTGGTGTCAACTGCAAAAAGAACTAATTCTGCTTGTTATAAATTAGATGGAAGATCATTTAGATGTATGAGGAACAACAGTGGACCTTAGAGTGAACCTTTGGGAATCCCATATACGATTTCTATCTAGTCAGAATAATGTCCCCAGATTACACTGATTGAATTACTAAGTACAACTTCTTACATTCTTTTGATTAGATTAACAGTATCGGCCACACCATCAATCCCATAAAACATCAATTTATCTAGGAGACACACAGTCAAACTCCTTAGATGGATAGCAGAAAGTAGCAACTGGGCTATTTTATTATTTAATGATTCTAAAATTTTGTGAGTGAGCATGTAAATAGCATTCTCAGAAGAGCAATTCTTCTGAAATCCAAACTCGAGTTTGCTGAGGATATTATTATTATTGCTCAGATGAGGGGCTGTTCTAGAACACGTCACCTTCTCAAATATTTTGGAAAAAGATGTCAACAGTGAAACAGGTCGGTAGTTATTGATATCTCTTCTACACCTTTCTTAACTAGGGGTTTGACAACATCATATATCAGTCTCTCTGCAAAAAGGCCTTGAGGTAGTGATGCCTTACATATTCCATATGAGACTGGCCTTATTCTAATAAAGGGAATAACTCTTTAGTACTCTATTGTGAACACCACCAAAATCAGATCAGTTTTTTTTAAATAGAGAATACATAATTTTCTTAATTTCAGAAGGAGAAGGTGGTGATACATTTATATGATTGAATTTTATGACAGTTACTTTTTCAACATACTGTTGTGAGTTTCGTCTTGAACTGTTTGTCCCTATAGCTTTTATTGTATTTAAGAAATTATTATTAAATGTATCGCTGTCTGTGACTCATCATTTATAGTCCTCATCCCCAAAAATCATTTGAGTGTCGCGAAGTGAAGTACCAGACTGATTTACAAAGACCGTCGCACCATAGTGGCGTCATACATAACACTGTGCGTCTTATCTACACCACACTTGAACAGCCGCACTTCGCAGCATGCATACAGAAATGCCCCATAACGCCAAAAAGAAACGAAGGCCATTTGAGAAACGCTCTAAACTAGGATAATCCATAGTTCCAACAGCCCACGGTCTTCCTGGCAAGTATCAGCTATACAAACACCGCTTACAGGCACGGACGAAGGACGTGACACCGAGTGCTGGCGATCAGTCGAATGAACTGCACACATGGTTAAAGCTTTCTGCTAACTTCAAGTGAGCCAAACCAGTGCAGTGCTTCTGGTTGCCCAGTACCATCTGCGCCTCCGGCAATAGTTGCAGACGGTAACCAAAAACACTGAGCATATCCCTACCCTAACAGATCGACCAACGTTGGCAACATTTTTTTTCTCAAAAAGTTGAAACCAGTGCAGTAACGATGGGGCGTATATGACAGACAAGTGCTTTATATTTATGAAAGTGTTAAAAAGTTGTATTTCTGTCCACAAACCGAGACTCGCTGTGTTACAATTTACGTTGAGCCGATAGTATCTGCCTTCCAGTGGCGGATACAGAAAAACATGAAGGAGGAGGCGCTGAAGATATCTTGAGCTACCTTTACTTTCACACTAATAAAAAATGATCAAATCACATGCAAAGTTTAAGAAAGTTTTAATTAAACTGATTATACACATAGACAAGACAATGCCATCTTATGATATAAAAAAGTTGCAACTGTGGTTCTCTTCCTTAAATGATGAGTTCTATGCGCCTATTCTTCCTGTCAAATTGGTTAATTGCATCAATAGAGCAATCAATGTCAGTGTGAGTGTTCAACAGAGCTAATCCATTAAGTCGCTCTCCTTCATTGTGGCCCTCAGTCATGTCTTTGTACGCCGCAATGTTGAAAAACTTCTTTCTATTGTAGCAATAGATGCAGTAGACAAGCAAATATTTTGTACAGAGTGTGCAAAGTAGGATAGTCAGATCTAGGACAAATAGACAACGCTTGCGTAACAGAATCACGATCATTAAGGGCGCTTATGCTCGTTTGATTGTATTGAAGAATCTGTCTCATTAGTCTCTTTTTAATCACAAAGAGTGATTCTTCTTCAAAGAACGGTAATTCGGTTAAGTGCTTATTCAATTTATGTGTCAGATCATATGCATCAATAGTTTACCAGTATTACGATAACTATTGTTACGTTATTAGTAAAAATATTTTTACGAATTCTAACGTTTCTCTTTTAATATTCTATATTGGTTTTATGCTTTTGATACTACATAAGATAAGAGGTTAGCATTGATTATTTTCTTTAAGTAGGTGAGACCGTTAGAAGCAGAGTATCTTGTACGAGGTAAAACTAAATGTTTGTCTTCAATTTAAATGAGCGCAAGGCTCCCTACAAGATTATAATAACTGGTTTTCATCTAAATACTGTCGAGGCCAAAGTTCACAGATCTACCACATATGGTATCTCTGAAAGTATTTGAACTCTCGCAAAATTAACTCATGGAACTATTCAGATTAAAATTAACTAAAGTTTTAAAACTTCTGCTCTTGTGGAAAGCTGTAAGAAAAGTTAATATTAAGTCCGCTGCGTAATGGCGGCCAATTGTTGCCAGTCAGCGATCACACTGCTTTCGTCTTCTTGATAGCTGAAAAATACTAATTATTCTCTCTTTTCAATTAAAACATTGCGATCAGTGGCATGTTCTTGAAATAATACAATGAACTCACTTTTACACATATATTTCCAGCAATGACCTGATACACACCTTTTTTATCGTCTAGTCGAAAGAACAAAACGAACATCTGCTAGCGTTCAACGCTACACACAATCTCTATCTCCTTGTTATCATAGTTACGCGGTTCCGTTAATAAATCCTTCTTGTTATTTGAGCAGACCGATATTGTTTTGTAAACGTTTCTGAGATGTGCCCCCGCTCCGTCCGTCAACCGACAATTGGGAGTTTATTGCGGTTGATTCTCGTTTGACAGTCGCGAAATTTTATTGCTTCCTTCACCTCTCATTTCAGCGATCCTCGACCCACTATTACTATCCACCTACGGCTGTGGTATTACATTTGCATCTGGCATCGGATTCCGATTGTCACCGCGATAATTGTTATGGTTTACTGTAGGTGGTGGTTGCGTTGAAATTGGCATCCAATGTACCGGATAGTTGTGATTATTCGGAACATTATTTTGATTTGGCCATTGCCCTTCATTCGTCCTACGCTTGTTATTCTGATTACCGTTATTGTTGTTATATCCTGGATGGTATCGATCTTAACATGGACGTTTTTTGTTATACGGCATCTGCCCATTTCCATTTCTCCTATTCTGTTCGTCTGGTGATTCTCCTTTACAATTGTTGTTATTCTCAAAGTTGGGATTTTTATTCCGGTTCTCATATTTTCTCGGCGAAAAGTTCCCGTTTTCCCGATCACGATTCGTCCTCCATTCCTCTTGTGATAAGTCTATCTCATCTAACACCGATAAATATCTTTCCAGATCGTCTTCTGCAACAGTAATTAATTTATCACGAATGTGACCTGGTAAGCGCAGTTTTAGAATACGTATCACATCCCTTGCCGATTTGGGTTCTTCACAATATATTGTTTTATTAATATATTTTTCAAAATATTTCCGCAGGGTACCTTGTTTTGAATTGTACACCTGTGGACTATATACTTCCATCCTAAGGCGTTCTTGTATTGCCTTTGACCAATCTCGGTCTAAGAGTGTATTTTCAAATTGTGCAACGCTGTGATAGTTATTTATAATATCTTTCGCCCACAGGGCAGTGTCACCCTGGATATGCTCTATTATAAAAATAATCTTTTGTAGTTCGTTCAACGCACTTGGTAAGACATTTCTAAATCACTTTATAAATATCATAGAGTGCACCGATTTCTTTTATGCGTTGTAAGTTTGAAACAGACGGTGTTTGATTAGACTTTCGCCAATAGTGCTTCTTAATGTAGAAGAAGTTGCCCCCATCTGATTATGTACTGGCAACTCCTCAGTACATTTATGTCTAGTCTATCAGAGTTCACTGCGGGCTGATATGATCCAAATGCACTGTTTGCGTTAGCGTAAGTATTTCAGCTTATTAGACTTGGCCACTGTTTCTACACCCCTTGAAATTGAAATAAGAACACCGTGAATCCATTGTCCCAGGAAGGGGAAACTTTATTGACACATTCCTGGGGTCAGATACATCACATGATCACACTGACAGAACCACAGGCACATAGACACAGGCAACAGAGCACGCACAATGTCGGCACTAGTACAGTGTATATCCACATTTCGCAGCAATGCAGGCTGCTATTCTCCCATGGAGACGATCATAGAGATGCTGGATGTAGTCCTGTGGAACGGCTTGCCATGCCATTTCCACCTGGGGCCTCAGTTGGACCAGCGTTCGTGCTGGACGTGCAGACCACGTGAGACGACGCTTCATCCAGTCCCAAACATGCTCAATGGGGGACAGATCCGGAGATCATGATGGCCAGGGTAGTTGACTTACACCTTCTAGAGCACGTTGGGTGGCACGGGATACATGCGGACGTGCATTGTCCTGTTGGAACAGCAAGTTCCCTTGCTGGTCTAGGAATGGTAGAACGATGGGTTCGATGACGGTTTGGATGTACCGTGCACTATTCAGTGTCCCCTCGACGATCACCAGAGGTGTACGGCCAGTGTAGGAGATCGCTACCCACACCATGATGCCGGGTGTTGGCAGTGTGTGCCTCGGTCATATGCAGTCCTGATTGTGGCGCCCACCTGCACGGCGCCAAACACGCATACGACCATCATTGGCACCAAGGCAGAAGAGACTCTCATCGCTGAAGACGACACGTCTCCATTCGTTCCTCCATTCACGCCTGTCGCGACACCACTGGAGGCGGGCTGCACGATGTTGGGGCGTGAGCGGAAGACGGCCTAACGGTGTGCGGGACCGTAGCCCAGCTTCATGGAGACGGTTGCGAATGGTCCTCGCCGATACCCCAGGAGCAACAGTGTCCTAATTTGCTGGGAAGTGGCGGTGCGGTCCCCTAAGGCACTGCGTAGGATCCTACGGTCTTGGCGTGCGTCCGTGCGTCGCTGCGGTCCGGTCCCAGGTCGACGGGCACGTGCACCTTCCGCCGACCACTGGCGACAACATCGATGTACTGTGGAGACCTCACGCCCCACGTGTTGAGCAATTCGGCGGTACGTGCACCCGGCCTCCCACATGCCCACTATACGCCCTCGCTCAAAGTCCGTCAGCTGTACATACGGTTCACGTCCACGCTGTCGCGGCATGCTGCCAGTGTTAAAGACTGCGATGGAGCTCCGTATGCCACGGCAAACTGGCTGACACTGACGGCGGCGGTGCGCAAATGCCGCGCAGCTCGCGCCATTCGACGGCCAACACCGCGGTTCCTGGTGTGTCCGCTGTGCCGTGCGTGTGATCATTGCTTGTACAGCCCTCTCGCAGTGTCCGGAGCAAGTATGGTGGGTCTGACACACCGGTGTCAATGTGTTCTTTTTTCCATTTCCAGGAGTGTATGTTTCGATACAGTGTATCGATACGTGGAACTGTTTCAGTGTTTCGAAACGGCTATGTGTCACTGTTTCGAAACAGTGGTGTTTCGGATGCCGGGACCAGATTCGATCTCTTGCCAGAGACAGAAACTGTATCGCTGTTTCAAAATAACGCTGCTCCATTCCACTTAATGCTTGGGACGGACTAATTGTATCGAAACAGTAACTTTTCATTCCGCTCTGTCTCGGACGAGATTCGGGCACGGTACACATTGAAACACATTTACCATTCACTTCATGAAACACTTTCAAGTGTGTCGAAATCTTTTTGACACGCAGCAGCACGAAGTTTAAGGTTTCTAATTGACTGCCCTATTCCGAAATGGAATAATATCTGCTTTATAAAACACCAACCATCAATAAAATAACGCACACTATTCGCATTCAAAATAATAAAAGTGCGAAAAACATTCAGTCAAATTACACATCTCTTATAACATACACGTTCTGCAACTAGAGTCGAGTTTGATAATTATATGAAGATGCCACTGATATAAAGATCACAAGATCCATTGCTATGGTGGAAATAAAATGATGTGTTGTTTCCTAGGCTGTTTGAAATAATGAAATGACGTCTTTGTGTTATGGCCACCTCTGTTCCATGTGAGCGCATATTTTCAATGCAGGGGCAAACAATAACAGACAGACGATCCCGTCTTTCAAGCTAAAAAGTATCAAAAATTATATTTCTAAACTACATCTTGAATAGGTACAGTAGATCTATTCAGAAATGAAACAGTAAAATTTCAGATGATTTTATTCTTCTCTGGCCAATGTGCACTGAGTTTGTATTTGATTTGGCTAGAGTATTTTACGCTACTCCTTGTTTGACTTGCGCAATTATTTACGCTAGGAAGCGTGTGATGACTTTCAGCATACCCCAAACATGTACCGAACTGTCAAAAATCGCAAGTAATTTTAAACGCACTATAGGTTACGAATAACAACGAAGATTCTTCTCTTATAAATCGATCCACTGAATCCGTCCTTTCGGTCCAGAGATACTCTACACCACTGATACTTCCTCTCTGGCTTTCGTCACCACACTGTTAATGTTTTGCACTGTGCAGTTACTGCTTCATTATGCCAAAACGAAAGTGTAATTTTAACAGCAATATAAAAAGTGAGTTTCCTTTTATCACTGGTAGTGGAGAAACTGTAGTATATACGTTGTGCAGATAAAAATTTGCTATAGGTCATGGTAGAAGGTCTGACATTGTGAATCACCTTAAGATGAAGAAACATCGCATGAGTGATCAACCGAAAAGAGCAAATAAATGTGTGAGTGACTACTATGTAAATTTAAAATCAGTAACAGAAATGGATAGGCAGTTGGCAGCACAAGAAGCTACGTTTGCATACCACAGTGCTACGCATAACCATCTTTAAGTCAATGGACTGTACTACAGCAGTTGTTAAAAAAACTTTTCAATCCTAAATTCACATGTGGACACACAAAATGTAATGCAATCATTTCAAATGTTATTGCACCGTGTGCAGCTCAGCTGGTTTTAAATGAACTGAAAAGTGCTCGATTCATTTCTGCAATGATTCATACATCGAATCATCTGGATTTGAAGCTGGTTCCTCTCCTTATTAGGTATTTTCACCCTGAAAATGGCATCACAGTGAAAGTGCTCGAATTGGTTAATTTAGCAGGAGAAACTTCAGATTTACTTCAGAATTATGTGCTGGAGGTATTAAAGAAATATGATCTTGAGCGAAAGGTGATTGCAGTATCTGCAGGCAACACTAAGACCAATTTTGGTGGTACGCAGAGGAAAGGAAAAAACAATTTGATCTATAAACTGCAACAGAGCACAGTGAATAATATAGTAGATGTTGGCTGTACAGCCGTTGTAGTGCACAATTCCTTACAAACTGGCTCAAATTGCCTATTCATCAACTGCCAATTAATTGTAAACAAAATCTACCAGCATTTCCACATATATACAGTAAGGGTTGATTGTCTGTAGTAATTCTATAAGTTTACTGAAACTGAATACAAAAGTGTAGTTGGGCACAGCAAGACAAGGTGGCTATTTCTGGTACCAGCATTGGAAAGAATTGTAGAGATATTTCCTGCTTTGAAATTATATTTCAGTTCCCTTGATAAGTGTCCTGTTATTCTTAAACAATTCTTTGATAACCCTGTGTCTATTATTCTTCTACATTTTCTTGTTAGCGAGCTAAAACCTTTCTCCACAACAATTAAGTATATTGAGAAACCAGAAGTCAAAAAAGTGGAAGTTTATTAAGAAATAGACAAATTATTGGGCAAATTACAATGTAGAAAATCTAAAAGATTTCTCACATCCTTTGTACATGAGACTCTAAGAAAGCTGGAAGAAGAGGGTGAAATTACTGTAGAACAATCTCATATTTATGCTGACATCTTCTATGACTCCTGCATTGTGTATATTAAAGAATGGTTTTTACCTTTTTCACACCCTTTGAAGCACTTGACTGGGTTGATACTCAAAAGGAGCAGTACAGTGGAAGGACATTCAGGACTGTTATGTTTTTGTTAAAAGTATTGTACCAAATTTTCCTGTTGATGAAGATGAACTGTTCGATGAATTTCATGTGCACAGAACTTCATAAAAAGTGAAGGAGGAGACAAAGAAAGTGTTTGTGCAAAGTGGTGTAAAATATTTGCTTATTTCAAAAGTGAAAACATTAACATGAAAAACATGATTCATTTGGTGGAGTTTTGTCTGGCAATTCCTGAGTCAAATGTTGCTGTGGAACGTGTGTTTTCGTTCGTGAACTCTTTGTGGTCAGATGAAAAAAAAACAGAATGAAAGTTGAAACAGTGAGGGCCTTGCTCATTGTCAAAACACACTTTAATGGTGTATCGTGTACTGATTTTTATGATACAATTTCAAACGAAAATGCACTTCTTGATAAAGTACATAAAAGTGAAAAGTACGGCGATAGTGTGGCAGAATAATTGTAAAAAGTGATTTGAGATCATCTGAGTGCACGTTGTAAAGGTAAACTTGTATGTATATTAAATTTACTCAATGCAATATTTATGTCTCGTTTTTTTCTTCTTTGTCTCAGTTTTTTCTCTAATTTATTTTAAATGCCCCTTTTTCAATGAAAATGAAATGGACACCCTAATATACTTGTACATCGAACAAACTTCCTTAAAAAGAACTGTAAGTGGTGTAGAACCAGATCTGCCATGATGTAGGTATCACAAACGCATTACACTTAATGAATTGCTTTAAATTTTAGTCTCGATTTTATACTTCAAGGAAACATACCGAAAACAATGGAAAATTTAATTGTGAGAAAGAAAAGTGTGAGTGGCGCACTCATAAATGTTAATTCAGTGCCTTGCTTCCCAGAATGTTACCTCAATAAATTATATCCCACGATATGCCTTTCAGGAGCACATACAGATCATCACTCATAAAACCAATCAAAATTAGGCACTAGAATACAGGGAAACGAGTTTGGCAAAATCTGTTATGTCCACCATACAAACTATGACCTCAGCCATTTGGAAAATATGAAAGTCAAATGACATGAAAGCAGCGCATTAGCTGCAAAAAAATGGTTCAAATGGCTCTGAGCACTATGGGACTTAACGTCTAAGGTCATCAGTCCGCTAGAACTTAGAACTTCTTAAACCTAACTAACCTAAGAACATCACACACATCCATGCCCGAGGCAGGATTCGAACCTGCGACCGTAGCGGTCGCGCGTTTCCAGTTTGTAGCGCCTGGAACCGCTCGGCCACCCCGGCCGGCGCATTTGCTGCAGGAAATACGAAACTGCCAAGACACCAAAGTCAAATTTTCATACTTTCTGCGATATGATTGGCGCTCTCGCACCTCATTTGAGTTTATATGACAACATGTATATAGTAGGCACTCAATGTAATATAATGTGTAGGCCTATACAACAAAACACAAACTGTTTCACTGTTTCGAAACATTATACTGTCTCATTTGTTTCGAAACAATTACTTGTTTCAGTTTGCCTATTTCTTTCTACAGCTTATTATATCTGCGTTGTCATAATTATACATCAACGAACTTGCGCGCTTTACTTAGGAAACACGTTGTATGATCCCTTGTCACCATAGTGGCACTGGACATTTGTAGCTCGCTTCCGTTTTTCCACCTGCGAGTTGTCACGCTTTGACTATGATCTGTTTACAAACAGATGCGCCGTTAATTATTTACTGCAAAGCAGTCTTTGCTTTATTCTCTATTTGTTCGGAGATCTGACTTTCCTTCTCCGTTAGCCAATCTTGGAATTCCTGTTCTACTTTCTTAGCTTGTTCGGATAAATGCAGATCTATAGTTTCCTTTTGCACCACTTCAAGGTTTTCCATATGGTTTGTAAGTTATTCAATCTCATCTTTTATAACGGTGTGAGCCGTTTGCAACGTTTGCACATCTTGTGCTATGTTGCTGACTATGTTCACCTATTCAGTGTATGCTCGTTTTATTTCATATATCTTCGACTGTACTTTTTCAAACTGTTGATTTATTCGTTCTATTAAGGCTTTGTCTCTTTCTTTCGTTTCTTCTTCCCGTAACCTGTCCCTTTCTTTCATGTCTTCTTCGCGGTACCTGTCCCTTTCTTTGATTTCTTCTTCCCTTAACCTGTTACTTTCTTCCAACCTCATAAGAAATTCCGCAAACGGGTCGAGCATCGGCTAACACATAGGCGGCGTCGTCAATCTATTCATTGTGATACTGCTGCTTGCTCTAGTAGCGGCTACCTGTTCTGTTACTTCCGTGTGCTGACTAG
Organism: Schistocerca gregaria; assembly: GCF_023897955.1. NCBI lineage: Eukaryota > Metazoa > Arthropoda > Insecta > Orthoptera > Acrididae > Schistocerca > Schistocerca gregaria. The sequence goes on from NC_064921.1 coordinate 543,800,469, forward strand.
ATCTTGGTGACTCACTTGAAAATAGTTTATCTACGTTATCATTACTAGGATTATAGCAACATCTACAATCTCCGTATCCTGATCCATATCACTTAACAATTGAACACTGTCCTGCATATCTATATCCTGATTCTGTTGTGACTCCATAACTCGTCCATATTAGCAAGCAATTCACTTTCAATGGATAATTTTTCACATTATAAGCTGGAGGACATCGAAGCAATGTTGTCAGAAATGGAGTGTGGAGAGCTGTTATGCATTCCGGCAGACCATCTCACATCTGCACGGCAGCTATGCGTAACAGAACTGCCACAGTTGGTTTAACAGCTTCGATACCATGCAGCAAACATCTGATGCTCGCCTGCTTCATGCCAAGGCGAACACACTGGCTTCTTTCTGTCTGTGTGACGAGCTGATCACATCATGGAGCTCTTGCAAAATGGCAAATAACAAAGGTCTCCACTGAGTTAGTCAACCTAGCGTGGGTCCTAACTTACCATGCACCATGTTGACGCTGCAAGTCTCAGCACGTCTGCAGAGGCTCAGTAGACTACAACTGTGGTTGTTGCCCTCTTCCATCGGTCAGCTGTCCTCCCAAGAGCTGACTGGCAAATAAAGTTTAAATTTCCTTACATTACATGTGCTTCGCACTGTAGGATGATGGAAGAATGAGGCTGCTACGTGAAAATATTCGACGAAGCAATAAGCTGTTCTGCGTTTTACTGTTGATACAAAGTTTATCTCTGAAGCTGTTCTTAGTGTTGAGCGATCGTCGTTGTTAGAAATAAAAAGTAATTCTGTACTTACCAATGCTCTTGCACGTTATTTTACGTGATGTATAAACAAGCCTCACCCATAAAATTTTGTGCATTGCTTACCTACTTTGTAATAGTATCAAAACTTCCAATCTGGAAGCTGAGCATGATGAAACTCACCTATATCAATGATTGAACTGAAATTTTACTCCAACAGGGCACTTGGATCCATAAAGCAATTTAAGTACCTATCAGTTCCTTCACATTACCAGAAAATAAAACATTTATCGAAGTAATAAAGGCCATTAATGTTTTAATGCCCACTTACAAATTCTGTTGGATTAAGAGTCTCAAACTTTTACCTCAATCAACATTTTTTTGTTAGTTCACGCGTTAATAATTAACATTTGCCACTGTAAGGACTACTGCAATCATCTAGCTCTACCTGCAAAGCAATTCATCGTTTATTCAGCACAACGTAAATGATATGAACAACATTACACCCTCAATAGGGGCACTGGAAAACCCACAAAAGTGGTCAACCAGATTTCAAAAAACAGGATTATGCTGCTACTCGAAAAACTGTAGCTCCTTCCAGGCACAAGTAGAATACCTGAGCCACATACCATGCACGTCAGGCATAATACCTTCAACTAGAAATGTAGAAGCTACTGCAAAATTAAAGAAACCGAAACATCTAGCGGCATTACAGCCCGTATCTCGTGGTCGTGCGGTAGCGTTCTCGCTTCCCACGCCGGGGTTCTCGGGTTCGATTCCCGTCGGCGTCAGGGATTTTCTCTGCCTCGTGATGGCTGGATGTTGTGTGTTGTCCTTAGGTTAGTTAGGTTTAAGTAGTTCTACGTTCTAGGCAACTGATGACCATAGATGTTAAGTCCCATAGTGCTCAGAGCCATTTGAACCATTTAGCGGCATTAAACACTTTGATAGAAAAGGTTAACTTTTGGACAAAGCTTATCCTACCAGGGTAATCGCAAAAGTAAGGTCTCATATTTTTTATAAGTACATAGACCTGTTTATTTCTACAATGATTTACATCAAATTACAGCTTGAACATTTAGCTATTTTTCGACATAATCACCATTTCTGTCGATGCATTTCTGTAGACGCCGTAGCAGTCTCTGAATGCCCATGTCTGTTCAGAAAGTTATGAACCTCTTCTGTCACCTCGTCGTCGGAGCTGAATCGTTGGGACCACAATTAATGCTGACAAGTACTGTGAGACCTTGGAAAAACGCAAACGGGCAATTCAGAACCGAAGAAGAGGAATGTTGAGCAATGGCGTACACATTCTCGATGACAACGTTCGCCCACGCATCACTCGGCAAACCGTTGCTCTCCTGCAACATTTTCAGTGGAACATAATCACCCACCCACCCTATAGTCCTGACTTGGCGCCCAGTGACCTAAGTTAAAAGAACATTTGGCCGGAAAGCGATTCAGCTCCGAAGACGAGATGAAAGAAGAGGTTCACAACTTGCTGAACAGCATGGCGGCGAGCTAGTGTGAAATGCGCATACAAAAACTGCCACAGCATCTATAAAAATCCATCGACAGAAATGGTGATTATGTCGAAAAATACACTCCTGGAAATGGAAAAAAGAACACATTGACACCGGTGTGTCAGACCCACCATACTTGCTCCGGACACTGCGAGAGGGCTGTACAAGCAATGATCACATGCACGGCACAGCGGACACACCAGGAACCGCGGTGTTGGCCGTCGAATGGCACTAGCTGCGCAGCATTTGTGCACCGCCGCCGTCAGTGTCAGCCAGTTTGCCGTGGCATACGGAGCTCCATCGCAGTCTTTAACACTGGTAGCATGCCGCGACAGCGTGGACGTGAACCGTATGTGCAGTTGACGGGCTTTGAGCGAGGGCGTATAGTGGGCATGCGGGAGGCCGGGTGCACGTACCGCCGAATTGCTCAACACGTGGGGCGTGAGGTCTCCACAGAACATCGATGCTGTCGCCAGTGGTCGGCGGAAGGTGCACGTGCCCGTCGACCTGGGACCGGACCGCAGCGACGTATGGATGCACGCCAAGACCGTAGGATCCTACGCACTGCCTTACGGGACCGCACCGCCACTTCCCAGCAAATTAGGACACTGTTGCTCCTGGGGTATCGGCGAGGACCATTCGCAACCGTCTCCATGAAGCTGGGCTACGGTCCCGCACACCGTTAGGCCGTCTTCCGCTCACGCCCCAACATCGTGCAGCCCGCCTCCGGTGGTGTCGCGACAGGCGTGAATGGAAGGACGAATGGAGACGTGTCGTCTTCAGCGATGAGAGTCTCTTCTGCCTTGGTGCCAATGATGGTCGTATGTGTGTTTGGCGCCGTGCAGGTGAGCGCCACAATCAGGACTGCATACGACCGAGGCACACAGGGCCAACACCCGGCATCATGGTGTGGGGACCGATCTCCTACACTGGCCGTACACCTCTGGTGATCGTCGAGGGGACACTGAATAGTGCACGGTACATCCAAACCGTCATCGAACCCATCGTTCTACCATTCCTAGACCAGCAAGGGAACTTGCTGTTCCAACAGGACAATGCACGTCCGCATGTATCCCGTGCCACCCAACGTGCTCTAGAAGGTGTAAGTCAACTACCCTGGCCAGCAAGATCTCCGGATCTGTCCCCCATTGAGCATGTTTGGGACTGGATGAAGCATCGTCTCACGCGGTCTGCACGTCCAGCACGAACGCTGGTCCAACTGAGGCGCCAGGTGGAAATGGCATGGCAAGCCGTTCCACAGGACTACATCCAGCATCTCTACGATCGTCTCCATGGGAGAATAGCAGCCTGCATTGCTGCGAAAGGTGGATATACACTGTACTGGTGCCGACATTGCGAATGCTCTGTTGCCTGTGTCTATGTGCCTGTGGTTCTGTCAGTGTGATCATGTGATGTATCTGACCCCAGGAATGCGTCAATAAAGTTTCCCCTTCCTGGAACAATGAATTCACGGTGTTCTTATTTCAATTTCCAGGAGTGTAGCTAAATTTTCAAGCTGTAAACTGATGTAAACCACTGTAGAAATAAACAGGTCTACGTACAGTCATGAATTGAATTTGGCCTTATTCTCATGCAACCTGCAAACGCAGCTGTCTAGCAGGTCCTCTACTCGCACCCCGGTACAGTTGTTTGATTATTGAAAATGGTTCATGCAAGTCACCACTAGAGAACACTGCTCAAAAATGGTTCTGAGCACTATGGTACTTAACTTCTGAGGTCATCAGTCCCCTAGAACTTAGAACTATTTAAACCTAACTAACCTAAGGTCACCACACACATCCAGGCAAGGATTCGAACCTGCGACCTTAGCAGTCGCGTGGTTCCAGACTGTAGCGCCTAGAACCGCTTGGCCACTCCGGAAGGCAGAAACACTGCTCTGTATCGCAATAACTCGAGATGTAAAATAATACCACGATACTACCAATATCAGGGAACACACTATCACAGGTAAGACTGTCCTTAAGGCTTGTAAGCTCACATTTTTTACAATAAATGACATACCTGAAATGTTACTGCTGTCATTATTATGTGAGATAGGTAATGCACAAAGTAAGTTCGTCGTATTCATGATTTCCTCTTCAAAGTAACATACCGTACTGATTATTTAACACAAAATGACATTAAAAGTTTAAGTTATTCACGAGCAGCTAGTTGAGATTATGTACGAGGTGCATTCAAGTTCTAAGGCCTCCGATATTTTTTCTAATTAACTACTCACCCGAAATCGATGAAACTGGCGTTACTTCTCGACGTAATCACCCTGCAGACGTACACATGTTTGACAACGCTGACGCCATGATTCCATGGCAGCGGCGAAGGCTTCTTTAGGAGTCTGTTTTGACCACTGTAAAATCGCTAAGGTAATAGCACCACGGCTGGTGAATGTGCGGTCACGGAGAGTGTCTTTCATTGTTGGAAAAAGCCAAAAGTCACTAGGAGCCAGGTCAGGTGAGCAGAGAGCATGAGGAATCACTTCAAAGTTGTTATCACGAAGAAACTGTTGCGTAACGGTAGTTCGATGTGCGGGTGCGTTGTCTTGGTGAATCAGCACACGCGCAGCCCTTCCCGGACATTTTGTTGCAGCGCAGGAAGGAATTTGTTCTTCAAAACATTTTCGTAGGATGCACCTGTTACCGTAGTGCCCTTTGGAACGCAGTGGGTAAGGATTACGCCCTCGCTGTCCCAGAACATGGACACCATCATTTTTTCATCACTGGCGGTTACCCGAAATTTTTTGGTTTTGGCGAATCTGTGTGCTTCCATTGAGCTGACTGGCGCTTTGTTTCTGGATTGAAAAATGGCATCCACATCTCATCCATTGTCACAATCGACGAAAAGAAAGTCCCATTCATGCTGTCATTATGCGTCAACATTGCTTGGCAACATGCCACACGGGCAGCCATGTGGTCGTCCGTCAGCATTCGTGGGACCCACCTGGATGACACTTTTCGCATTTTCAGGTCGTCATGCAGGATTGTGTGCACAGAACCCACAGAAATGCCAACTCTGGAGGCGATCTGTTCAACAGTCATTCGGCGATCCCCCAAAACAATTCTCTCCACCTTCTCGATCATGTCACAGACTGGCTTGTGCGAGCCCGAGGTTGTTTCGCTTTGTTGTCACACGATGTTCTGCCTTCATTAAACTGTCACACACACGAACGCACTTTCGACACATCCATAAATCAATCACCACATGTCTCCTTCAACTGTCGTCGAATTTCAATTGGTTTCACACCACGCAAATTCAGAAAACGAATGATTGCACGCTGTTCAAGTCATGAAAACGTCGCCATTTTAAGTATTTAAAACAGTTCTCATTCTCGCCGCTGGCGGTAAAATTCCATCTGCCGTACCGTGCTGCCATCTCTGGGACGTATTGACAATGAACATGGCCTCATTTTAAAACAATGCGCATGTTTCTATCTCTTTCCAGTCCGGAGAAAAAAAATCGGAGGCCTTAGAACTTGAATGCACCTTGTAAGAACTTCAAATGACACGACGAACCGTCTCGTTCCGCATATCGATTCAAACCCAGGTCATGCAGACTAAGCAAAGATTTCGTGTCTGACGGAAACTAACAGTCATTCCTGACTAGCGATACGGAGAGTGATATTTTAGACAGTATCAGTTAGCAAATATAAACTTTAAATTACACAACGTAAACATTTTTAACGGACGCGAATTCGTATCCAGCATCTATTGTCCCTGTGAACGAAATACAAGAGATGTTGAATATTGCTTCTTCACAAGTAGCTTACTTGAAATTCCGTGAGGTAAAGCTTTGTTTTGGATAAGGATTCGAACCCAGAGCCTAATTGGATTGATATTGAAGCACAATCAACTGTGATATATCGGATTTTCTCAGCAGTAGCCAGATGTTTTAAGCGAAATGACGAGACGAAAGATTAATTTTTTCCTTCCCAGGACTCCAACCCGGCACCTATCGATGTTATATTCTAGAGAAAACGAACGTTAAATATGGGTTCGTTACACCAGCAGCGACATGTGAGCATGTTTGAAATAGAAATAATATGACGAAGAGTTCAGAGCTGACTGGGTATCGAACCCCACATATATCGTTGTTGACTACACACAGAGACGTCAGCTACCGAATTTTTCTCCACCAGCAGCTCGGAATAACATCCTTGACCTAGTGTCTCACTGGGAGTCAAAAACGTCAGATATCGTTAGTGTTGACAACGAATGAAAACACATTTAAAATCAAAATTATTATCCACCAGCAGGTAGGTGTTCTCTTGCTACAGCTTGATAATACATAATGAAAACTTTAGTGCCGGGCCAGGATTCGAGCCCATTCACGTGCAATGTGTAGAGATGTTGAGAAATCTGCAGTTTTGAACAAACAACAAATGGTAGTCGAGCTGTATTGTCACGAAGGGATCACATTCCGCTTTAAGGGCTGTGTGAGTTGCTTTCCCAGTTCAGAACCAATTTTATCGACATATAGAAGCTCAAATAAAAGATGGACCCTACATAGTGTTCGTTCCATCACTAGTAATAAATAACTAGTATAAGAAAGGTTTACTGGTGATAGAATTTCTACATATCGCCACTCCTGACTTCATAGTGGTTCAACATAACGTCTATTTGGTAGAGAAGGAATATCATGTTTCATGTGAATTTCAGACCACAATGCCTTTGTATCTTCTTCACTTGGCGTAGCCAGTGGAGAATAGAATCTGTCTCTCCCTATCAAAAACCATTGGCAGAAATTGGAATCAAACCCAGACCATAAGTATATAAACCTATCATCAATCCAACAGACCACCAAGTCCACTGCTCTCCAACTTATTTTGCTATCATAACGCCGTTGTGCCACACTGGATGAGAATTCTGACCCACAGGCTCCCTATAGTGGTTTGCAGCATGTTCAGTACATTCGTTTACTTGGTTGACCAAATCGCCATGACCTAGCTGCCTCGGCTACCCAGTGCATACATTCGACTCTATTTTGTAATCACCAAAATAAAATCACGTAACTGCCCCCTACACAGAACTGCCAACAGTGTAGGATGCTGAAATTTAAATAGGAAGGGTTCTTTTACACTTGAGCTACTCTATTGCGCTATCTGTTTGTTGAAAACGTCGTGCAGTGCAAAAGAAAAGCTGTAACTGTCCGTCTCTCAGAAGTCTAGGTCCGGCCATAGGCATTATCTCACAGCACTGTGGAATGCGGAAGTTCTGGAGGAATTGTTGACTTCTGGAGCTACTGTAGCTACATGTCAGCTAGTAGCGTAATGGTAAATGTCGTGCACTGTAGATAAGACATTGCGAGTTCGAGAACATTCACTGCCAGATTTTTTTAAACACAATTCTGCTGTCTGCTGATGCGAGTTCGAGAACATTCACTGCCAGATTGTTTTAAACGCAATTCTGCTGTCTGCTGAAGTTATCAATCTAATGGAACTTTGAACATAATTCCCTTCATTTCTCAACCCAAAGTAGTTGCATGTGGAAAAAGAGCTAACTTCTGCGACATTTTTTTTCTTTTCAGGTTTAATAGACAGCCATGCAGCAGATGCATCTCAAAACTTTTGTATTATGTATGGGGAGAGCGCATCGTGCCAAAATACGTCAGAAAAGTATTTTCTACGTTAGCTGTCACGTGGTAGTGGCATTTTATTCTTCTTCAAATCTTGTTTAACAGCTTTAACTCAGAATAGGTTTTCTACATGCATATAATCAATAAACTGCATGTGCATTGTCAGACTGTTATAGATAACATCATAGAATTCGCATATATCGTTAATGATCAATTTCTCTCTCATGTTTACTATTGTTTTAACAACACTAAAAGAAACCTTAAAAAGTGTGCACTGTATTATAAGAAGTGAAATAAAACTACTCACAGTAACCTTACGACGAAAGTCTGTTTTAATAAAACTGAGTATCTGTACGCAAGCGTGTCTTTACTTACTCTTATGAGGCCAATAGGGGCTAGAACTCGTAAACCGCTATATAAAGGACGAGATTAGTTGCGATTCCCACGTGCAACGACTTTTCTGGGCTGAAAACCGTAAATTTACAAGCTTTTGTTACACCTCAAGCGATAATAACTCAGATTATTCAATGGAAATGACAGAAAAAAACCAAGTGAACCTTGAGGCCTAGTTCCGTGCACACCAGGAAGTAACTCATCGATTACAGAGTTTGCAAAACATACATGGCCTTGTTGCCAAATCTCAGTTAACAGTACCAGCAGGAAGAAGACAAACTGATGTGATCCTACAGCGGGCTGGGAAGTGACCATAGCTGGCGTCTCAAAGACGCAGCTGCTACGGCCTGGAATATGTAATGCGTCTGATTCGCATTTATGTAACTAGGTTTAGGGACTGGAGCGTAGTTACTAATAAACCTCAGAACTGACTGCAAACTAAACATCAAAAATCAGTAACTCTCATAGTTGTTTTTATATTTGTTTCGTAAGTGTAATCAAAACTAAGAAACTCATTCAAGGACATTTTCGTGCCTCGCCGATAGTCAAGCACAACAAACAAATAAAAATAAAAAAGAATTTGTGTGTGTGTGTGTGTGTGTGAGAGAGAGAGAGAGAGAGAGAGAGAAAGAGAGAGAGAGAGAGAGAGAGAGAGAACGAGAGAGAGAGAGAGAGAGAGAGACATACAAATAAAAAAGAATGAGAGAGAGAGAGAGAGAGTAAAAAATTGTTGAAAAGAAATTGAATCATGGTATGTAAAGAATTCTTTCATTAAAATGACACGTTCCACATCATTACGAAATGTCATATTCATGACCTATGGAACAAGTATTAATCTAATCTAATCATATCATATCATATTGCTGACTAGCCATGAAGAGTCATGAATTATCGAAATTTTCGCCAATATCAGTAACCAAATCTAGACTTGAAAATAAAAGACGACAGTTGTAATAAACTGGGACTCCTATCGAGACCATTTCGTCCCTGTTAACTAACAACGAAAGATGTCTGATATACTTCCATTCAGAAGTAACAAAGTGTGCATGCACTTAAAGATGAAGCACATGATGTGAAGTTCTGTGGCGGAGATACGAACCCAACATGTAATCGGATTGTTAACTAAGTAAAATCAAATGTTGCGTATCACTTTTTCTTACCAGCTGCTAGGTGTTTGAATCTAAAATAAGGATACAAAAAATATAAAATTCTTTTGTTGTTATGATACCTGATTCTGTCGTTCCGTGCAAACTGCAGTACTGCTAAGATAACATATTACTCACGCGAAATAGGACACAAATAAACAACGAAGTTTCCAGCATGAAATCGGCACACCTCTACTCTCAACAACTATAATTGATTCACCTCTGGGATGACCAACTGTACATCTATAAATTTGCTACATGTTACGAAGAAATACTTGCACGGTGAAATTTTAACAATGCCAACTCTTACACCTAGCAGTAATGTGAGAAGTTCCTGTGCTAATTACCATGGTGAATCACAAAAAGATCTAAGGAAACGATTGTTATCTTTAAAATTATCATAACTAAACAAACTTATGCAACTACGCTTACGTTTGGCTGTTACCGACCATTACACTATCTGTGGCTTGTTCAGGCCAGAGGCGCTGCTTAGCATTTCCTCGCGCCCCTCCACCTGGGTTTGGTCCCCGAATCCCAGTTTCCTCGATCGGAGCTCTGTTTCCGTTTCCTCCGTTGTTCAGTTGCGTCCATCTTCTGTTGTCATTGAAACTGGAGCCATGGCTTCGCCATCCATTGCTTTGTGGTCCGTAGCCATCATTCCTCCTTCCATTCCAGCCACTGTTGCATAGTACATAATTATTGCGGTTCCCATTCCAGTCTCGTCGATGTTCAACTTCATTACTCCCGAAATTTCCCGACCGTGAATGGTTTCCATAAGGCGCTCCATTCGGCGCATTTCCGTTCCTATTATCGTAATGGTTATATTGCGGAACCGACATAGGGCCTGGGACGTATCTGTTAGTTTTTCCTCTGTGTTCTCTGATATTCTCTGCTCGGAATGCGTACTCTAATTCTAAAGTGTGCTGCGGAAAGTACTGAACTCCACATTACACCTGCCAGCTAGTACTTGTTGATATGCTAACGGAAGTTTGGTAAGTTTGGTCTAACAATGGCGAATGATTTCACCGGTAGAGCATGGTACGTCAAGATATTGGTTAATTGCATCAAAGAACTTAACAGGGCTTTTGTAGCCTGAACTCTCGAAATCTTTCCCAACAATCATCTCGTATATTATGTGTTCTTACGTCTCCTTGGACCAGTAGATATTTAAAAAGCTGTCCTTAAACTCCTGGTAACTTTACACGTTGCTGATATTCCGCGCATTTTCTCCGCAACTGACCCTTGCAAGTGTCCGCAAATAAACTCCAGCTTGTATTTTAATGGGCAATTTGGAGGTAAAGAAAGATCAGATTGTGATATCCAAGTCCGTGGGTGAGTAAAATTAAGCTCATCTCGGAAAATTTCGAATTTTTGGATTTGTAGGAAGTGTTGAAAATCAAATGACGTTTCATCGACAACTTCCGTCCTTCGGAAAATATCTGACCTTTGGAGGTCCTCGTTCGACATCCCCTCATTTGTGCTCCCTCCTCGGCTTCGACAAAATGCGACGTCCATCTCTCCATATCCTCTGCTTGCCGCTAATGGTATACAGTTATCCGTCCCGACTTAATTTGTTTCAGATGGTGTTGCATTCGCGCTTGGCCACATTTGAATTTGTTTCCTTAGCGCCTCCTCTAATTTCTTCTCGTTGATCGCTTCCTGTTGCACTTTCAACGAAAGGAGAGTGCGGAACTCCTCAGTCTCGCTCACTGAAGTTGCAGTTGTTACCTCCGAACCTGTCCCTAATTTGCGCAGCTCAGATTCTAACTTTTCCATGGCTGCTGTCGCATGAAGATCCGTGGCTTCACATATTTTTGTGTCGATACGCTGTTCCGCATCATTTTGTCGCTTTTCTACACTTTCGACCTGCTTGTTCAAATTGATCACCGCCCCTTGTCCTTGCAATCCTATGCGTTTACTCGCTTTCGATGCTTCGGCTGCTACTTGTCTTGCAAACTTGCAACTGTCTTGGCACTCTCTACCGTCTTCTTAGCATCATGTGCAATCTTTAAACCTTTCATTGCCTTGGTTTTTACCTTCCATAGGTCTTCCTGGAGTTTATTTGCCCATGACTTGTGTTCCTCTCGCATCTGATTTGCCTGAGCACCAATTTTTTTTATGCCCGTCCTCATCTTGTTAAATTTTTCCTCCATTCCTTTTAGTCCAGCCTCCATTCCCCTTAGTCTACCAAGTTTCTTCTCCATTCCCATTAAAAATGCCACTATATTGAAGTTCTCTTCATTTTCCCCCATATCGTGATAATTCAAACTCATACATGAGACATGCGGTGTTGTTTCCGCATCATTGGGTTCTGATACCACCCTGTCTTCCCTGTCCGAATTTCTAACAAGCACATCTGCCTCGATATGTTGTGGTACACTCACATCTTATACCATACGCGATTTGACATTGTCTGTCCACTCAAGAAAAGACATATCGCAGTCGTCTCCCTGATTTCCTTGTTGTGCAACCTCATTGTTGCAAATTCCGTTCAACAGCAATGCCTCCCTATGTTCAAACTGTGCCTCAACCATTTCATTGCGCTCTTCCTCCATGACGTATGCTTTGTTTTCCTGCTCTCAGTCTACTTGTCTAGCCCTGTGTCTCGTTATCATTCAAATTCTCTATCGACAACAACTTTACTTATCCGTGCAACACGTGGACAACCTATTATCTAACTCACAATGTACAAGCAGTATAATGCAATGACCGTGGTACATGAGATTCAGAATCAAAAACAACCAAATACAAAGCAAATATAATAGTAAACACCACAAAAGTAATACAACAGCATTAGCAACGACGGGAAATCGGTCGACAAATGACACAGAAGTCACTGACACAAATGCACTATAAATAAAACAAGTAAACGCATAAACAACACAATCAGAGCATTAAATATCTACAGCATACTAATGAACTATATTTTTCTTATTAATATGCATCTGATCGGCAAGTACGCAAACTGACAGCATCAAAGAAGTGCCAACGACGGAGATCCTGGCAGCGGTTCACCAAATGAAAGGAGATAACGTTAATGAAGTAAAAGATCCACGCAGTGGACACCAAGTGAAAAGCTGTTCCTTATGTATCAGATCTAGGCTACAATAATAAAATGGGAAGGAACTGTTAACTAGAACTCAGGGAGAAGTTGTAGTCTAATTACATTCGATTGATTCATCTTAAACATTACAAGACAGCAAAATTATTAAAGGAACATCACACAAACATTTTTATTTAACAAACGCCATACTAACATGGGATCTATGGTGGACAAAGTGATCTGCTGAGGATCGACACACAACACTAACCAGAACACTAATCACACTATCTGACTTCATACACGTGAATCCAAGTTATGGCACCAAACTACGCCACCACCAAGCATCTATATTCCACCATACAAAAAAAGGAAAATATGGTTTGAAAGAAATATAAATTATAGTACATCCCTACGTCGCACCAGCAAATACTTTACCCTCCTGCTTGTCAAGGCGGCACACTGCGATGTGTTCAGTGACTGAAGTCATGGACGGCTGCAATCTGTTATTAAATGCGCGTTCCCGAAAAATTCAAGTACGCGGTCTCGCGTTCAGTTAATTCAGAACCCAGGTACTTCCCTGTGAGCCTTTGAAACCCCGATGGATTCCAGTGTGCAGGTGGACCTGTTTGTTGGTCTGCCAAACCAATTTGACTCCGTGCCACAACTGTTGGAATACATCAATTACTTAGACGGCTGACAGAAGACAAATAAGTACACCCATGCATCACGTGTTGTGACCGTGATGATATAAGCAGTATCTCTGATGGTTCAGAAGGTGACTGGCACAGGTTCTAAATCGCACACTAGTAAAGTACACAAGTCTCCCCATATATGTAAAGATCTACAGTTCTTCACTAGTGAAGCGCCAGTACAAGAGGCTTGTACAAGAGTGATCCTTCTTCCCTTCTCCACACTTCCTCCTCAGCTCGGTTCCAAAAGCACATTTCTCTTTTTTGACTTCCCCCACTTCCGCACAAGCCAACCACGAGCTGGAGCCCGGCATTCTAAGCTCAGAGAATGGTCTTTGCACTGCAAACCGATTTGACCAATCAGAGGCTTTAAAGTTCATTGGCAGAAAACGGAAAAAAGATTCAGTTTCGTGGCCTCTTTCCCACACATTTGCCTTTTTTTTTTTTTGCAAAATACAGGGTGGAAGCACAGCCCTTCATAAACAGTTCGTTATCTCCCCTGCTGCGTCCATTTCAAAGTTTCCAAAGAAATGCCATAAACTCGCCAAAAGCCTAGTGCTTTCACAAACATGTTTTGAAACAGTCTGGACGTCTGGACGCCAGTTTCCCTGTCTCACGGAAATTCGACGATCGTTTACATTTCTTTTGGCGGCTTGCTCCCCTAACAGAGCCTACAATGCGCTGTTGGCGACTTCTTGGCGCTAGGCCGTATGCCTGGACGTCTGCCTCCCATCCTGCGCCAACTTAACGTACACTCCTGGAAATTGAAATAAGAACACCGTGAATTCATTGTCCCAGGAAGGGGAAACATTATTGACACATTCCTGGGGTCAGATACATCACGTGATCACACTGACAGAACCACAGGCACATAGACACAGGCAACAGAGCATGCACAATGTCGGCACTAGTACAGTGTATATCCACATTTCGCAGCAATGCAGGCTGCTATTCTCCCATGGAGACGATCGTAGAGATGCTGGATGTAGTCCTGTGGAACGGCTTGCCATGCCATTTCCACCTGGCGCCTCAGTTGGACCAGCGTTCGTGCTGGACGTGCAGACCGCGTGAGACGACGCTTCATCCAGTCCCAAACATGCTCAATGGGGGACAGATCCGGAGATCTTGCTGCCCAGGGTAGTTGACTTACACCTTCTAGAGCACGTTGGGTGGCACGGGATACATGCGGACGTGCATTGTCCTGTTGGAACAGCAAGTTCCCTTGCCGGTCTAGGAATGGTAGAACGATGGGTTCGATGACGGTTTGGATGTACCGTGCACTATTCAGTGTCCCATCGACGATCACCAGAGGTGTACGGCCAGTGTAGGTGATCGCTCTCCACACCATGATGCCGGGTGTTGGCCCTGTGTGCCTCGGTCGTATGCAGTCATCTTTGTGGCGCTCACCTGCACGGCGCCAAACACGCATACACGCATACGACCATCATTGGCACCAAGGCAGAAGCGACTCTCATCGCTGAAGACGACACGTCTCCATTCGTCCCTCCATTCACGCCTGTCGCGACACCACTGGAGGCGAGCTGCCCAATGTTGGGCGTGAGCGGAAGACGGCCTAACGGTGTGCGGGACCGTGGCCCAGCTTCATGGAGATGGTTGCGAATGGTCCTCGTGGATACCCCAGGAGCAACAGTGTCCCTAATTTGCTGGGAAGTGGCGGTGTTGTCCCCTATGGCACTGCGTAGGATCCTACGGTCTTGGCGTGCATCCGTACGTCGCTGCGGTCCGTTCCCAGGTCGACGGGCACGTGCACCTTCCGCCGACCACTGGCGACAACATCGATGTACTGTGGAGACCTCACGCCCCACGTGTTGAGCAATTCGGCGGTACGTGCACCCGGCCTCCCACATGCCCACTATACGCCCTCGCTCAAAGTCCGTCAACTGCACATACGGTTCACGTCCACGCTGTCGCGGCATGCTACCAGTGTTAAAGACTGCGATGGAGCTGCGTATGCCACGGCAAACTGGCCGACACTGACGGCGGCGGTGCACAAATGCTGCACAGCTAGCGCCATTCGACGGCCAACTCCGCGGTTCCTGGTGTGTCCGCTGTGCCGTGCGTGTGATCATTGCTTGTACAGCCCTCTCGCAGTGTCCGGAGCAAGTATGGTGGGTCTGACACATCGGTGTCAATGTGTTCTTTTATCCATTTCCAGGAGTGTATTTTGCACAATGCGACCGCGGCACGCAGCCGTCTGGAAATGTCTCCTCACCGTTCCCCAGAGAAACACCTTTTGTCGGCCCACCAACGCCGTGCTTTTACTGCAGTCGTTTAAGTCGTCACCCTGTTAATTTGAACACAGGTAACGTTTACCATATTTCCTTCTCTAGAGAACGCAAACAAGACCATTAACTACTGCCCACCATTTCATCATAATGTATGACGTCAAGTAGCAGTAAAGATCATATTCCCTTTTAACACGAAGTGGCATAACACCGAATCAGAAGTGAGAGTGCCCTGCAATCTCTAAACCTGTTTCAAGCTGTGTATGACGGAGAATGTTTTAGAAAATCAGTTGTTTTCCTTTGCAATAAACAGTTCAGATTTTCATTCTAAACTATCCAAGTTCAAAATTTTCGCAATATTAGTTCAAATTTAATATTCGCTGCTACAATGTAGGGAAGTATTTCACAGTTGCAAAACCCGCATCCCACTCACTGACCTTACACTTAGTCGCTGACTATAAATTCTAGCTGAGAGTGACACCACTTTAAGTAACCTAATGCAGCGAAGACTGTTTGCCTGTGCTCTTTCTCACCAGAAAATACGCAGTTCACTCATTGGGCTCCATAAGTACACTGTAACAGTAATTTCTGTATGTGTGTAATGCATACGGATTGTAGAATTCAGTGGTACTCTCTCTTCCAATTCTGTATACAATATCCCTGACCTAAACGGGCCCTTTATCTTTACAGGCCCTGGGCAGTGCTACATCATACTGACAACAGTAATGTGCTTATACTGATAACCTCACCGTTCGTTTTACCTGATTTTGTAATAAACAACTTGACCTTCCAGTGCGAGACATTTCGTCCCCCTTTCCCTTCTGTGAAATATGTCAGCAAGGTTTTCGCCTTCCAACCAGCGAAACGCGACAGAGTACAGCTGTAAACGATTTGCAAACCACAATTTAGTGCCGTTAAGACAATTTCTTTAAACATTGTCGTAGCTGAGGGAATTTAGTTTCTTCTTAAATCGTCTTATACAGCAACGTTCACAGATATCTCAAATAGGAAACGCTGTTTATTCAGGTACGAAAGTTGTAAAACAAACTTCTCACAGTTTGTGTCAGGTTGATCTTTTCGTCTGATAGCACTGTGTAAGTATTTTGTCTAAGAGGTATCACAAGTAGTGTTCCTGTAGCTGTGGGAATAATTGATTGAAAACGGTTTAACACCAATGGGTACAGTACTGCTAAATATTCAAAATAATTATCAACCTAAGTCTGAGTTCATCCACAAACTGTGGTATGTTTATAATATTGAAGCTAGACTGTGTACACCTGTCTTCCTTGAGTGGGCATTGGAAGGCGTTTACTCACACGTATACAATACTATGAATACTTTGAACGTTATAGTTAACGTATCCTCATAAACTAATTATGTTTTTTTAAAAATTCTTCTGGGTCTTCAGCGTGCAATATGTATTGTAGATACAGTCTTAGACAAAAAAATTGACCGCCGAGTCGTTCACGTAAGGTGGACAATACAGTCATGCTCCCCTCAGAATTCTATGTCCGGTAATATGCTCGATCTGGCAACATTGTAGACTGCGGCACTTCCCGGAGGAGGTCTTGACTGCACTCTGAGTACATCACTCTTGATTACGATCGTAGTCTTGAGATAAAACACGAAACTAGCTAATACGACGTCTGGCAACCGAAAGCACACGTTGACAAAATTTTTATCACCCCTTTCCTCTTGGTGCTGAAGCTGTAAGTGTAATTCAAGCGAATCTACAATATATTTTGCTTTCTGTCACATTGGTAATAACAGTTTGGTTCAAAAATATTTTAGCGAGATATTTTTATGCCGACCATCTGCCTCTGAACATGGCATGCATCTGAGTTCTCTGGGACAAGTTTGCTGACTACCGGCGGGGGCTGAAGCGCTGCGCTGCCTTGCCTTCAGCCGACAACGTCTGCTCCACTCCTCACTCTCGACGGTGTTAAATGTTTTAATGTTGTTGAGTGGTTTCCATAAAATCTGTGTAAATTTGTGTTTCACACTCGATAACAACGGAGGCACAAAACCGTTTCTATTTTATGAGTATTTTATTACACTAGTATGCAATACATCAATATTTCACAGAATTAATTTCATTATTTCTTATCCAGTGATCTATAATTAAAGCGTTGCATCCTGTTCTTTTCCTTTCACAGGAGATTCTTCAAATAATTTATTTTTGTCATGGATTCATATGTGTTCGTCAAGGCACAGAGAATAAATGCAATGCACGAGTAATGTGTTTGGTTTCTTTCTTTGACTCCCTATGGTAAATGGATGCGAAACATTGTGTCAGTGCATTTCAGAACCTACTCTATAGCTACTCAGGCAAACTGTTTGTTTTGAGGTCCATGCATTAATTAATGGAGAAGTGAATGCTGTTCAAAAGTGATATTTAAAGTATTCAATTGGATTCAAGGCGACAAAATTGCCCATATTTGAAGCTACCCAGAGAAAAAGTAAGTTGCTAGAGCCGCTGTTAGCAAATGTCTGCAGAGAGTTCCTAATTACTACTGTGTAAATTTAGCATACAGGCCCTATAGTAATCAACAGGTTCATTTCCTTCATACTTATCACCCTGGCATGTGAGTCTTAAATGAAGAACAATATTGAAATTCGTATCGTTGATAGTCGATTCGAATTTCTTCATAGACATTTGTATTGTGAAGCATCTTGACACTCAGAAAGGCAAGATCTATCACCATTAACACAACTTATTGAGTCGAGCTACCAAGAGGATTTGATGTGTAAAGATTTTCTCCTGATTTCGTTACAGTATTTTTTCTGGAAATTCACAGCTCCATAAAAGAAAGCAGAAAAAAAGCTCACACATGCTGGCCCCCACCACAGTTAAACACGACAACTCATTGAGCCGATGCATCACGAGACACGGGCAGTACCACGGGGCTATGGAGACACTGCTGCCAGCAAGCCACTCTCATCATGGTATTGGTCAGCCAGCCTCATAACGCATTGTGTAAGATCATAAAAGTTGTCACTTATGTGAAGAATAGCATTTCTTTAGCCAAAAAATTGAATTTTCTGTCTCAGTGTCTTAATTTACGTGAGGATTATATAGGACAAGTCATTCAAATGTAAAGGGAATATCAATTGGATTTAATGAGTCAATTCATTACCATATGCACAAATCACAGTGTTGCCAGTGTTGTTACAGTGTTGCTAAATGTTTGTGATGATGTTGAAGATTCTCATCTGTGCTAGGAACAGCTCTTTAGCGATATGTGAGAAGAATCCCTTGTTCTTGTCATAGGAGGATACGGAGAGGAGGCGCGGGGTTTGGTTGATATGCAGTGTTTTCTCCTAGCAGCTGTGTCAAACATTCAGGTGTATTAGCAGAAAACCAGTTGAGGGCCTGCAGTGAACCCGTCTGTGTGCTAGACACACTGAACGTTATGGTCTTGAGTGCGATTTCGTATGGCACCAGGAGTACTCACGTGGTTATACCACACACCATGACTGCAAATTAGTATGTAAATCTAGTGATTCAACCTGTTGTGCTGCCAATTACTTTCAGAATTTTTGGGTAGTGTTTTCCAATAGGATAACGCTATCCCTCATACCCCTGTTGTATCCAACATGCCCTACAGAGTGTCGACTTGATGTCTTGTCCTGCTCGATCACCTGCTCTATCTCCAATCGAGCACACATGAGATGTTATCGAACAACTACTCCAGTGTCATCCACAAACAGCATTGTCCGTTCCTGTATTGATCGACCAAGTGAAACAGGAGTGGACCTCCATCCCACAAACTGACATCTGTCACCTGTGCAACACAATGCATGCACCTTTGCATGCTTGCATTCAATATTCTGGCGGTTACACAAGTTATTAATGTACCAGCACTTCATATTTGGATTGCCTTATCTCATGCTTACATTAACCTAGGTTCTTGCAGTGTTAATCACTTAAACATGTTACCTAGGCAAATGTTTCCCTGAAATTTCTTTACTCTACAATCATATCTTTCGGTGTTGCGATTTTTTTCGTGCAGTGTATGTATGCTGGAAATAAATTTTATGTTTATTGTGAAAAATTGCATTTAGAGGCATATTCGTCTTTCCATGTCACCACTGCAGTTCTTGCTAAGCGAGCAAACTGTCCACATGCTAAGGGATTTACCCATTTGCTGCTACGGTGACAGCCTTTGTAACTGGAATGACCAGCAACGTTTGGTTTGACTGAACAGCTGTGCCACTTACCCTTCGTCTCACTGGCTAATATTCAGTCTCACAATTGTAGGTGCCCTAATAACTCACCAACATACGCGTAACGTTACAGGTATTTTGAGTTCCTCCTTCCTCAATAGACTCTGCTTCTCTTCACTCATCACCTGAAATCGATTCTACTTTTATTTTTATATGGCATCGTCCAACCAGTCATAAGTAATTTCCTATAAATGCATGTTGAACAACAAGGGTATATCATCAATGAAGGATGTATACCATTTTAAATCCTCTGGATTTTGTCAGTATTCTCTGGAAATAATTTACAGCCAACTGCCAATTTCTGGCTTTTTATTATCTGAGATTGGATGGCCGAGAAGTATTTCAGCTTGTGATTAGGAAAAGAGTTATGTAACAGACTTCCACACTTGTACCTCTTGCATGGCCCTCCAGAATGCAGCTACCTACGTATCAACATGAGTGTTTCGCAAAGCTTCATACCTGTCCTCAAAATCTTTTTCATTTCACTTACATGATGTAAATTTCGTAGGCCTTCAGACAGGGATTCCACTTCTATCAGTGTTCAGTCTTCCCCAAAGTTCCTTACTTCACACACTGACTGGCAGACCTTACTGCATTCCTCTTTTGTTACAGTTGTTATCCTTATCCATAGAAGTTTCTCTGCTCTACTGAAAATGCGGTCAGCAGGTAACTGTACTCTTATTATTAATATTGACACTATGTAGTATTATTACGAGGGAGCACAGAAGCACAGACTGATGGCAACAGCTGCTCTGCATGAAAACGTCTGGCTGTGACTGGAATGGAAATAACGTGACTGGAATCAGCAGCTCCTATGGGCTGTGATGGACAAGTTCTTTAAACAAAATGGAAAAGTTTGTGTTGGCTCTCAACCATCTGTTTTCACAGGTTTGTATAATGACATTAATTTCATTTAAAGCACATGATATATTTAGATCCTGCTTATTGTAAAGTACCTTTTCATTCCGTATATCATTTTTTTTTAAACTGTGGACATATTCGCCTTTTCGTTTCACTGCCACTGAGAGTAATAGAGATTATTGTGGATAGACATAAATACGTGAAACTGTTTGTGACGGCGACGTAGCGGTAGTCTCGTCAGCGGAAGAAGTATGTGGTGTGTCGACGAATTTTTGTGAAGAACTTTGTGGAGACGGCTAGCAGTTATCTCATAAGCTGGTGATCAATTTTATTACGTATCGGCGGAAGTTGATTATTTATTGCTAAAGGCAAATAAATGTGATATTTTTGCGGCAACCTCCCCCTTCCTGATCGGCCTACCAGACTGCGATATAAATGACCGTGACCACATATGCCTAATAAAATGTACAATGAGTAACGCTATCTTACCTAAGGAAAATACTACCGGCTAGGAGGAAAGTGTAAAACAAACTCTTATGGAGGTAGAGTCTATTCTTAACCTAATATAAATACTAAACACTGATAATATTGAAATGGGTGCAATATAGTGCAATCGCTCATCAAGCACACATGAGGTAAAAGGATACCACTTAATATTTTATACAGAGAAGGTGATAATCAAATGATTGCCAGCCCACTAGGGCAATGAAAATCCAGAATCCTGAGAAACGTAACGGCTAAGAAGATCAACCAAATAATCACTGGCGTGGCAACAGAGGGTTGGCATCCTTCTCCACAACAAAACAGTTCACAAGAAAATAAATGAATCAGACAGCACAGAGTTTGCAGTTACTCTGAAATACTAAATTTTGAAAGCAAAATTAAATGAAGTTGATGGTAAATAAATGGTAGATTGTAACCGGAACTTTGTTACGTGAAAAATAACTTTCGGTGACCTCGGCGTAACATAATGCAAAATTATGGGCAGGCATTAGTTAGAATCGCAGCATCCTCGACCTGTCCACTTCGACCATGTTCTCAGTACTGGCTGGTTCATAAAGTAGTTGCGCCTACATTGGCCTGATCAAAACGGCACACTGCGTCGGCCAACAAACATTTCCGTGTTCTTTCAAGACTGAAGCTGCTGTGTCTCCTTTCTGCTCGCAGTGCTACAGAGATTCTCCGTATGCAAAGATAAGCAATGACCATGGAGGTAGAATGAGGGGAGATGCCGTTAGAGACTTAGCTGTGCGTTGTTTTGAAGCCTGTGGGCGGGGCCTGCCGCCATCTTGGATCCCCCAAAACATTAGCAGACGAGTGTTCACAATTCCTTCTTGTTCGTTATTTCTGTCGTGTGCACGCAATATTTATTTTATGTAGTAAATGTTACACTGTTTTAGTGAACAACACAGCATACGGAACGCAACTTCAACCGTTTTCCTGGTCTTAAATGCGTATTCGATACAGTAATACGACACCAAAATATGAAGCTTCTGGCCTCAGTAGTGTAATTCCTTTTTGTTTATACACTTCGAATAACCGAGAAGAGAAGTATGTGGTATGAAAAGCGTAATCCATTTCTATTCACTTTCATTGTGTCTGTGTCGATAATCGATAAAGCCAGAACTCCAAAAGCAATGATTGATAGTTTAGAGGCACCGATTTGTATTTGTTGCATTTTCAAGTCAAATGCAAATTTTAAATGGTCAAGTTTGCAAGAAACTTGCCTTATTTCCTTTGGTGTCCCATAGATGTTTGCAGGGATGATATAAACAAGCCAGCTGTCATGTCAACAAAGTGAAAGGTTCGTTAAATTACGAAGGAAAAGAACGGAATTTAAGATTGTCAGGCCCATTGTAGTTTACACATCTACTTTGTTTTTAAATTGTACCTACCAAGTGACATTCAGTGTGGCAAATAACAGCAATTTACAGGGTAACACGACAACACTGGTTAATGTAATGATCTAAATAGCCTGGACATAGATTGGGAACTTTGCTTTAACAAATATGTAACCCTTTAAGTACTCATAATTTAACCACTGTAACATGTGTTCCACAGATTTTACTGAAGATTTAATTAACTACATGAAGTTACACTACTTTCATATTAAATTATCGCATTTTAGAACATTAGTCCCCATTTACAGGATATTTCTTGCCAGGACTTTTCAGTTACTTGGGAATAACCAAACAACGAAAACCAAGTGTTTTGCTCACCTTCAGAGAGTTCTTGGCATTGGACTGATAGGAAATCTAAAGTCAAATCACAGAAATAAAACCATACTGTAGAACTTTGCAGTGCATCAGAACTTCAAGTATACATAAGAAAATAGCGCTTAAAGAAGTCCACTTACGAATGAAGTGGGATTTGTTTAAACTTTAGACTACAATCAGAACGATTAGCACAATAGCAAGTGACGCAAGCCGGCATTTTTCATCAAAACACTTCACGACTACACAGAATCAAACTACCAGAAGCTAATGTTTTGGGGTAGCTAACATGGCGGATCTTGACTTCGGTCGGCTTCAAGTTTGTGACGTCATGACAACTCCTCTTATTTTTCCTCCATGGCAATGACGCAGCTACTTCCATTTTGTCGTTACTATCGATACATTCAAACACAGTTCCCTTGGCGGTAACGAGCACCGTAACACTGATTCAGAACTAGCTGTATATTATAAGTTATCAAAGGATATTAACCGGAAAAAATTGGATAGTGCAGAATGTATTTTATCTGCGTTTTTGTTGTTACAAAGTGAACCAATGGCTCTTGATAAAAACATGAAATGTTTGTGGATATTGAAGGTTGACAGTGAAAAAAATGTGGTAGATGGTAGGTTATAGTATAAAATGGCGGAGGTGTCTGAGAGGAGAGAAAATGTAACAGAGACAGAGGTACTTGTA
Source organism: Schistocerca gregaria (assembly GCF_023897955.1). Classification (NCBI taxonomy): domain Eukaryota; kingdom Metazoa; phylum Arthropoda; class Insecta; order Orthoptera; family Acrididae; genus Schistocerca; species Schistocerca gregaria. Next base: position 543,823,841 of record NC_064921.1, read on the forward strand.
GATCCGAATTTGGCGAATTCGAGTGTACTGTGTATTCTGATGCTGTGCGATGCATTAGCGGCAGTTTGTGTGATTTAATAGAAGAGGTTGATGGAATTATTGGTGTTGATTTTTATCATGTATAAATGGTTATAAAGGAAGTTTTAAGTAATGAGGGTTTGCCCAGAGCACTTTCAGCTTTAATGTTTCTGATTAGGTGCGGTAAAGATACAGAGAAATGATGAAATGTTAGCTGACTTAGGCTGTCGAACAAATTTCGTACCACAAAAGACATGTTTTCTAGTGGAAATATGGACAGAGTATTTGAAATTTCAAACTCAATTGAATCTGTTATACCGACAATATCAACCAGTGTTTCCTTTGATGTCCTATTTTTGAATGTATCGATTCCACTGGGGAGGGCATTCAGTGCCAGATCCATTCGGATTGAGGATGTTATTTGATTATTGGTAACAACACCACAATCGTACTTCGATAGTTATCGTCCCTCAGCATTGACAGTGGCTGCGGACTAACGTATATTGGGGTGTAGTACGTGACCAGTAGGGCCAAGAGCTTCTACAGAAGTGGCTGGACTGCAAACGGTCTTACGTTTGGAGCCAGACGCCGATCGGGTCCTGTGTTTAAAATAATGATAGTGAAGTACTAATACGAAATGGTCAAGGCAAAAAAGTGCTATGGATCACGTAAAAGTCCAAAACACTTCGTTAAAAGTAGAGCTGATTTGAAATTTCCTATTAATTGAAGTGTTCTATCATTATTTGGCCATTTATTTTATACACTGTAATGATATAATTTGAGTTAGATTTAAACTCAGTTTACACTGATATGACATGTTATGACATATCCCAGCAGGTAAATGCTGTTTCACTCACCATCACAGATGTAACTACACTATTGTTCTCACTTGCAAATATTGTATTCAATTTATAACGTTATGTCTTATTTGGTTGAGTTAATATGCATAATTAGCAAGCCAATGTACCACATTAAGTGGAGGTGTTATGCATATGTAGGTGAGCTATTCGGTCACCTAGAACTAGTAGGAGATGACTTTGCTTGTGTGGAAGAATACTAGCCACTAGGCCCAGGGTCAAGGGGAGCCAAAGCAGCTGTTGCCAGTTAGTCCATGTTCAAAGGCTGATGGTGTAGCAGGAAATAGGAAAAGCTCAGAGCATGTGTACAGCACTTGCTCTCTAGGCTGGAGGACAGATGGCATTCAGAAATGGCAGAGTAAACAGTCTGAAATATGGCCTTTTACACATCTTAGAAATTCTATCACAGTTCAATAGTAGAGCAAATATGAATACATCTGCAGTCTCAGAAAAATAAGGTGCATCCAATGAAACAACAATATTTTCAGTAACTTAAAAACTATGTAAGTTAATATTTTACAGTGATTATATTTTCACAAAAATAAACCTGAGAATTAACATAAGAGCAATAACATACTTACCAACGCAGCAGAAGTCAATTGCTAAGCTAAATATAGGAAAAATGAAATGTGCACACATAATTAGTTATTAATTGTGCCAATGAAATTTTATATTACTTTAAGTGAATGAAGTTAATAATCGAAATTGCAAAAAAATTATGCAATATAGAATGAACAGTTAGTGAGGCAGCAAAATTTAGACTGAAACTGGTCATTAACAAACAAACAAAACTGGCAGTTAACTAATTTTCACATTTTTACAACACTCGGTGGAAGCATGGAAAAGAAACGGACCCTGCTGGCTGATAATGTCTGAGGACTATGGCAACAAAGGTGCCTTAGAAGTTTTAACTATTGCATGTAATTATTCAAGAAAGTTAGTCATTAAGTTTTTTAAAGAAATTTCACTGGGTAATGCTTGTACAATGTTATACTCCTTCATTTAACAGTCTGACAATGTTGTAGGCATGCGGATCTCGATCAATGTAGCCAAGTACAATGCTGAGTTGCTGCTGCTGCTGGTTGAGACTATGAATCATCTCCAGATCCACAGATAATTACGGGACAGGCAATAGTTAGAACTGCAGTTTCCTCCACCTGTCCACTCCAACCATGCTCTCAATACTGGCTGGTTAATAAAGTAGTGGCGCCTACATTGGCGCGATCACAGCTGCACACCGCATCTGCAGGAGCGCCCAACAAACACTTCCAAACTCTTTCAAGACTCAAGGTGCTGTGTCTCTTCTCTACTCGCAACGTAACAAAGACTTTCCATGTGAAAAAATAAACAATGGCACGGTTACTTTGAAAATATTCCTGACCAGAAAGGGATCGGAAATGACATTATTGTTCGCGGTTAATACTACATTATTAATTTTGGTGTCTGTTTCCTTATTTTATTTACAAGTGACCAGCAAGACTTTGAGACATTATCTGAGTTTCGTATGTCTTGGCTCATTCTTTCTGCTTTTAATTTTCTGACTTCTTTGTGGTACTTGTATTTGTACTGCTTCTTGGTTTCTTTATGTACCTCTGAGTTAGTAGGTCTATGTTAGCGATACATGTTTTCCATTTTTTCCTTTTGGATCTTTTGTTTTACAGTCTAATGGTACAGGTTTTGATGCTAAAGGTTGGTTTTGCGAATATTTACTTTTGTTATTGGCATGATCCTGTTTAGGTTCCCAGTCAGGATTTCTACAAATTCAAAAAAAATAAAAGGTTCAAATGGCTCTGAGGACTATGGCACTTAACTTCTGAGGTCATCAGTCCCCTAGAACTTAGAATTAATTAAACCTAACTAACCTAATGACATCACACAAATCCATGCCCTAGGCAGGACTCCAACCTGCAACCGAAGTAGTCGCTTGGTTCCAGACTGTAGCGCCTAGAACCGCTCTGCCACTCCGGCCTGCTCTACAAATTTGTTTCATTTATTGTTTAGCCCATTGGTAGTAATAACTGATTCCCATGATTCCTGACTTAATTTAAGTCTTAGCTTGGCAATGTTGTTTGGAGAAAATATTCGCTTGTGCTCATACATTTTCTTTGGTTTTAACTTGGTATTACACATTAGTACTAGTGTTTGGCGTAAATGACCTGAAAGGTGACCATTTATGATGTCTGCTAAGAAGATATTGACATAATTTGTAATGTTATGATCAATTGATGAGTGTGTGTTAGACATTCTAGTGGGTACTAGTCCAAGAATGTCTTTAGCCCCATAGGAGAGGATATAATCTGCAAAACGCTTGCTTTCCTGGTTGTCGAGTAAGGTGTTTATGTTCAGATCTCCAAGTATGACAACATTTACATTTCTGCAACCTGACATTGATTTACTTAGAACTCCATCAAGTGATTCCAGGAAAGCGTCAAAGTTTCCACTCAGGGATCTATATACACCTATAACAATGAACGAAACACTACAAAATGTGAGTTTAAGAGCTTTAATTTCGAAATCTTTGTCAGAATTCAATTTTTTTGTCCATAACACTTTTTCTGTGGCTGTTTTTAACTTACATTTTCTAACGTAAATGCCGACACTACCACCTTTATTTTGTGTTCTGCAGTAGAATGTTACTAGGTTATAGTCTTCTAATTTGAAATGATGAATTTTGTCTACTGGTTTTTGGTGTTCTGTGACTATTACTACATGTGGAGCTAGCTCTGTGATGAATGATTCATATGCATCTATTTGGATTCCTAATCCCTGTACATTATAATGCAGAAACGATAAGTTGCACCCGTTTGAACTGAGGTCCGCTTGAGGCATATGTGGATGACGTACACTTCCATCTGTGTTGCACTGGTGAAAAGTTTTATTGTCCTAAAAAAAACGTCACTTTTGACCTGCTGATGTATTGTATCACTGACCTGGTATTTCGTGGTTGATTCTTTTTTGAATTCGTGATTTTTATCCTTGAGACAGATGGCCGCTGTAGCATAACACTCTGCATTCAGTTTGTTGTTTAATATTTCTTCGATCCGTGTTATAACCAAGTATTTCCATAGTTTGTTGAGGTGTTGACCATGGGTTGCGTGGAATCTTGTTCCTATGCTGTTTATGTCCACAAATCTTACATTTTCGAATCTCGAGCATATATTTTGTATTTCCTTATTTGCTCGCCGCACTTGTTCATTTACACATTACCAATTTGGTAAGTAGTGTCGATGTGGAACCGAGAAGATGATAACATTTGAGCTTCTAAGTTCATGTAGCTTCCTTTTGAGTGAGATCATTAGGCTTTTCTTTCATTTCTTGCTACATCGTTCGTTCCCGCTAAGAACACGAATAAGTTTTTGTTTGTTGATACTGTTTTCTCAACATGAATTGTAGAAATCACTGCTTGAAATGTTGCGCCAGGTTTCGCTTTACTAGTAATGCTGTGAATGCTTCTACACTGAAATTCAGCTGCTATGTTCCTCCCCTGACTGCTCGCAAACATGTTTATTTTCCCAGAATTTGTTGGATGATGGTTTGGCCTACCTGAACTTTTGTGTTGCGTGTTGACGCAGTTTCTTTCTTGTCTTTTGTCCATAGTAGTTGATAATCCAGTTTGAGAAGTTCTTAGTTATGAAACACTGTTGGTTAAAATGGTTCAAATGCCTCTGAGCACTATGGGACTTAACATCTTAGGTCATCAGTCCCCTAGAACTTAGAACCACTTAAACCTAACTAACCTAAGGGCATCACACACATCCATGCCCGAAGCAGGATTCGAACCTGCAACGGTAGTGGTCGCGCGGTTCCAGACTGAAGCGCCTAGAACCGCTCGGCCACACCGGCCGGCCACTGTCGATGACCGCACTCACGGTAGAATTGTATTTCCCCTGAGGTTTAAAGCTTTTTTGTTGTGCTTTATTTCCGTCGACTTTTTCGCATGCAGCTCGACACATTTCGTTGTATTATCACTAGGGCCCGGATTTTAATGACAAGTCATATTTTTTTCTGAACTATAGGGTGAATTTTAGAACAATTTATATACAATTCTAGGCATTTTAGTATCTAAAAAATGTATTTTGATTGTGTGTATAAAGTCACATTTCAACAAATTTTAGTAATAGGTCATATTTCGGCTAACTTTTACTATAATAGGTCATATTTTCGTCAACTTTTGCCAAAAATGCATATATCATTTTTCTCGTATCTTACGGGACACATGAATAAGAAAATGAATATGTTACTCACGAGACAATATTCAACTTGCTGTTATGAAAGATAAACAGATAAATTAGTACACAGCTCTATTTCTCAGGACTGTAGCAGAAAATCGGTGTACCACAACAGTCGTTCCACGAACATAAAACATTGTTGCGCAGAGTCGACAATACGCTCTCAGAGCCAACAAAGGCGGCTTCTGCCGTAATAATCATCGCAGTCGCACAGGTGTTCCCAGTAACTAGTTTGAATACAGCCTTTTCCTTGTTCAACATGCCTAAAGCAAAGTGTTCCGACAGCGTGAAGTTGCGAGGATATGTTCGAGAATTTGGAGAGAAGTTCTTTAGTACTGATGGGAAAATATTATTTTGTAAACTGTGCAAAGTTAAAGTTAGTGGACAAAAGCTCTTTAATGTGCAACAACACTGTAATACCGCTGAACACAGCAGCTGTGTGTGAAAATAACAGCAGGCAAACGCTGTTATTTGAACAGACAGGTCAATCGTCAACCGTGCAATCATTCTGCAAAGATTTGTGTGAGATGATGGTGTCCTGCAACATCCCATTGGAAAAGCTGAAGTATCCACGCTTCAGATGGCTCTTGGAGAAGTACTCAACATATCCAGTTC